>NC_042617.1:148511651-148816008 GCF_901001135.1 Rhinatrema bivittatum | reverse complement strand
GCTGGCAACTGAGGTAAGGTAATTGTAATGGTTGATGTGCTGACCTATTTAAAGTGTCTCTCTCCTCACTCATTTTCCTTTTTAAAGGAAAAAAAAAATACAAGGTGAAGGCTAGGAAACTCTCAGAATAGGCAATTTCAAACACGAACTGGTCCATGCCAAGTCTTGGCGTCCCTGCAGGAAGATTTACAAAGTGCAGGAGAGAGACAAGGGTTCCCAGGGCCGGGCCCCATGGCAGTCTGGAATAATCCCTACAGTGGCCCTAATGGGACACTGGCACAGGGAACCTTTTGTCCCTTTCTTCCAAGCGTTTACTTAGCCAGTGAATGAGCATGAGGTGTTTCCAGTGGTTTGCCAAACATAGGTGCTGCAGTTTCAGCTCAGAATGGAAAATGAAACACTGAACAAAGAATGCTTTTACCTTAACTGGAGAGATCCTTTTGATCGGCAGTTTGAAAAATATTATTCTTTGGACCCACCAGGGCAAGGCTTCCCAAACCTGCCGGGGGACCTCTCAGCCAGTTGGGTTTTCAGGATATCCTTAGTGAACATGAATGAGATAAATTTGCATATAACGTGTCTCCATGGTATGCAGATTTATCTAATGCATATTCATAGTGGATATCCTGAAAACCCGACTGGCCATGGGGTCCCCAGGACAAGCTTGGGAAGCCCTCTGTGCTCAAGCAGGAAAATTAGAAGTGCAAGCCAGGAGTGTGTGAATGTAAACATATGGCAGGATATTTACAGCAAAGAAGTTGTGACAAATGCCACTGCAGAATTTGAATTTGGGGGTCATTTTAGATTGTAGAGGCCATGGGGAGCCTGCAGATTTTGCCGTAGTTGGAAAGGGGGTGTGGCATGGAACCTGCTCATGAAGGTGCAGGTGTTTGCCACAGAAGCATCACAAAGGATATTCATTGTTTTTCCAGATGAAAACTGGGATGATGACCAACTGCTTGGATTTGAGCCTTGCAACGAAAACCTTATAACGGGTTGCAACATCATCAATGGGAAATGCGAGTGCGACACCATCCGGACCTGTAACAGTCCGTTTGAGTTTCAAAGCCAGGAGACGTGCCTGTCAGCCTTGAGGCGGATTGAAGGTGAGTACCGCTCTGCTTCTAATCCCTCGCTGTGTGTATCGGCTTCCGCTCTGGCCTGACTGATTAGGGAGGATTGTCTGAAGACTCAAACAGAGGCATTTTCAGATGGCGGTGTTCATTGAGAATGCAAGTTAGGGGAGCAGACAGATGTGCTTGCTTTCTTTTATTGGAGGCTGCAGCAGCTGGCGAGGCAGAAAGTTAACCCCATGAGGTTTGCGAGTCAGGCGGTATTGTCAAAGCTGTCATCCCAGATGTGCTGAGATATGAGAACAGAGGCTACGGGGCCCTGTGTGGTTGCCTTGGGACACAGGGCCCTTGAAAGTGCAAAGTTTGGATGATTGCGCCGTTGTGCGTTGGGATAGACGTTTGGTGCTGCTGCTGTTGTGTAAGTGCAGTTAATTCCTTGGCACAGTTTGCACTGTAGGGGCTTCGTCCTTGGAAAAATAGTAGGATCTGATTGCTGTTTAAACAGGGGACTGGGAGAACAAATATCAACTGTTTCATGGTTTTGTGAATACTCTGCGGGCCTGAAAAAGCGTTTGAACTGAATCTTTGCTTCTAATACTGTGTACAGTTTTTAAAAGAGTATTTTGAAGACTTGCTAACTTGTACTTTTATTGTGGGTTGTTTTTTTTTTTGGGGGGGGGGGGAATGGATGGGAGAGGATAGGAAGGGAGAGAGTTTAAAGGAGACCTGATATCTTCAGTATGGAGACTGGCAGACTGATTATTTTGATGTAAAGGCGAATCCCTTGAAATACCACAGTTCTGTGAAAGAGATGCTTAGAGTACCTGAGGTGGAGCTGTCGTTGCAGTATTGTTCCACATGCTTAGGATTACCTAGCCTGGCTGCACACTGCTGTAGTCCAGATTGCCCCAGTCATGTAACAAACCTTTTCTCATCTCTCCAGATTTAAGCAGTATGGGCCGGATTTGAAAAGGGTTACGCGCATAAGGTAATCACGTAACCCTTTTAAAAAACCCCTGCGCGCGCCAAGCCTATTTTGCATAGGCTCGGCGTCGCACGCAAGCCCTGGGACGCGCTTAAGTCCCGGGGCTTCGCAGGGGGGCTTGTCGGGTGGGCGGCGCGATTTTCGGGGCATTCCGGGGGCGTGTCGGGGGCGTGTCGCCGGCCCGGGGGCGTGGTTGAGGCCTCCGGACCAGCCCCCGGGTCGGGTTATGGCCCGCCAGCAGCCCACTGGCGCGTGCAGAGTTACGCCAACCTCCGGCCGGCGTAACTTTAGCAACAGAGGTAGGGGGAAGGGTTAGATAGAGCCGGGGGGGTTGGTTAGGTAGGGGAAGGGAGGGGAAGGTGCGGGGGTAGAAGGATAACAGGCAGCGTGAAGGGTAACAGGCAGGTAGAAGGGTAACAGGCAGGTAGAAGGGTAACAGGCAGCGTGCTCTGGGCTCGGTGCGCGCAAGGCCCTCCGAGGCCGCTCCGAAATCGGAGCGGCCTCGGAGGGAACTTTCCTTCTACCCCCCTGCACCTTCCCCTCCCTTCCCCCTACCTCTGTTGCTAAAGTTACGCCGGCCGGAGGTTGGCGTAACTCTGCACGCGCCAGCGGGCTGCTGGCGCGCTATCACCCGACCCGGGGGTTGGTCCGGAGGCCTCGACCACGCCCCCGGGCCGGCGCCATGCCCCCGGCACCCCCCCAGAACGCCCCGAAAATCTACGCGCCAGGCGCGAACAAAAGCACGCACGCGCGTAGATTTATAAAATCTACCCATATGTGTGTGTGTGTATGTGCGCGCGCGCTCGTATATATATATATGTAAATGGCTTCTGATTTTAGGTTTTAACCCATAAACCACAAAATACACCCCTGATGCAAAAATTAAAAAAAAGTATTTATTAGATAAACACTGGAGAAACACCACCTCCCTCAGCACTCTCTCACCCTTCGTTTACCTACCCTGGATCCTCTGCTTTGATTTTGTGCCTTTTCCATGCTAATAACTCCTTAGATGCAGAAATGTATGTGTTTGATTCAACTGGAAAAGGTGTTCCTCTTCCGCCAAAAGACCAGTAAACACTGATATTTGGTTCCCCAAAGAACCTCTGATTAGCTGAATAAGGGCTCTGTGCCTTTCATGTTTACACGCAAAATAAAGAAAACCTGCATAGCACCTAAGAATCTTGGTACAAGCTTATTATAGCTCAGAATGTTAGTTGCTCTGTCTTGGCTGCAGCTCAGACTGTGGTAAGCTTGTGGTTCTTCATGCCTGTATTTTTTAAATTTACACAGGCAGTATGGCACAGCAATGGGTACCAAGTTTTGGTAGCCAGATATCTTTGGCTAATACCACTGTCTTCCGGCGCACCCTTTGGGTTTCCTTGGCTCTTTGTTTTATGAGCAGGCTGGTGTGATCCGCTGTTACTGGTTACATTGGTATGTGCCAGCCACCCTCTGCAGAAGGCAGTAACGTGCTAGCCGGGCGAGCAGTGAATATGCTGCAAGTGGAGAGAGAGCCAGCTCGTGTGGCGTCCCATTGGAGGCACTGGTGCATGTGTGTTTCTCTCCGCTCTGTTCTACAGCAGCTTGCAGCAGGGAGCCAGCTCGACGGATCCCAGTGCCTTTACCGAGCAGCAGGAGCTCCAGAGAAGCAGCTGCCAGTTCAGGCTTGTGTAGTGCCCTCCTTTCTGGGAGCAGCGTCATTGGCAGCATCTGTGTAACGAACACTGTGAAAAGCCCGGCATGGGGTTAAGAGGGGTGAAGTGCACACTCGGTGGCTGAGCGAGTAGGGTTTAAGTGCTGCTGTGTGACAGAACGATCCGAGCCTGCATCTGTGTATAAACAGTTCAAAGTGACATCTGCTGCAGAGAGAAGATTAATCACTTTCCATTGTCCTCTGGACTGAAGTATCTGTTTTGTGGTTTGCGAATGGAAGTGGACAGTTTGAAACTCTAGAAAATGTCAAGCTCTCTTAATTGATTCTGTTCCTCGAGTATGTTTTATGAAGTTTTAAGAGCCTTTTTTTTTTTTGCACCCATATATATGTTTTATTTTCTTGATGTTTTATTGATTTTTGCTACTACGATGCTTTATTTATTTACAAGCCGTAAAGCCCGTTAAAACGGGCTACATCCCTCTGTCTCTCACCTCCCCCTCATTCTCTCTCCCCTCACTCTTCACCACCCCCCTCCCCCACCCACTCCTCTCCACCCTCCCTCTCCTCTCACTCAGTCCCCCCTCTCCCTCACTCCCTCCTCTCCCTCCCACTCACTCAGTCCCCCTCTCCCCTCCCTCCCATTCAGTCCCTCCCTTCACCCACCTCCATTTCCTCCCGGCGCCGTAAGCGCGACTTCCCGCAACCCTCACCCGGCTCCATTAACTCCTCCCGCTCCTGACGGCAGATCTCGGGGGGGGGGTGTCACTCCCGCGCGCGCGGCAGTGACCCCCCCGAGATCTGCCGGCAGATCTGGGGAGGAGAAGTAGCGGCACCGCGCGCGCGCGCGGTGCCGCTACTTCTCCTCCCGCTCCTGCCGGCAGATCTCGGGGGGGGGGGCACGGGAGTGACACCCCCCCCCCGAGATCTGCCGGCAGATCTGGGGAGGAGAAGTAGCGGCACCGCGCGCGCGCGGCGCCGCTGCTTCTCCTCCCGCTCCTGCGGCCCCCACCGCCATTTTTTTTCTGACCGACGTCCTTGCCCGCACATGCGCAGTAGAGCTGCGCTCTACTGCGCATTTGCGGGCCGTCGGTCACAGGCCATTTATAAGGTAGATTTTATTTTATTTATTTATTTATTTATTTATTTATTTATTTATTTATTGTTATACCGAGTTTCATGATAGGCATCACATCAACCCGGTTTACAAATAACAAGGAGTGTAAAGCAAAACGTAACGTAAAAAACAATATTTTCAATAAGAACCTTGAACTTTAAATACAGTGAATCAGAAAAAGGGAGAGGGAAAGTTACAAAAAACAAGGAAAATAAACTTGGGATGGAAGGGGAGAAATTGAACAGCACAATATTTACATTTCAGCCTATTGATACATTAGAATAGCAAGTGAAAAAATAAGACTATGAAACGGTACATAGGTAATCAAATGAATAAATATGACACAGTTGTGAATGGTAATAGTATGATAAATATTCAGCAGGAATTAGTGAGAGAGGGTTTGAGGTTGGTTGATTCGTGTTTACATTCCATTATTGCATACGAGTTAGTGCTAGTGAGAGGAGGTTTTATTCAAGGCTTGGAAATGCTTTTTTGAAAAGCCAAGTTTTTAGTCTTTTCCTAAATGTTAAAGAGCATGGCTCTTGTCTCAAATCAGGTGGGATCGAGTTCCAGAGAGCTGGACCTGCTGATGAGAAGGCTCTGAGACTCAAGGATTTATGTTGGTAGGTTTTGGCCTTTGGAATTTGGAGTGACTCTTTGTAGTGTTCCCTGATAGGCCTGGCGGAGGTGAATTTTTTAAGTGGTATTTGTAGGTCGAGTTGCGTGTGTTGGTTGATAGTTTTGTAAATGATGTTAATGGTTTTGTACATGATTCTATAGTGGATCGGAAGCCAATGGAGGTTTTTGAGAATAGGTGAAATGTGGTCAATTTTCCTGGAATTTGTAAGGACTCTGGCTGCAGAGTTCTGAACCATTTGTAAAGGTTTGGTGTAAGAAGCTGGGAGGCCTAATAGTAATGAGTTGCAATAATCTAGTTTGGAAAAGATTATTGCTTGCAAGATTGTTCTGAAGTCCTGAGTGTGTTAAATAAACAAAATAAATTTTGTTTATTTAACAGCATTTATGAATCGCTTTACAGATAAAAATCACCCAAAAACGGAGTACAAAACAAAATTCAAAGATTACAATAAAATTCAGTTTCCAAAACACATCCTCCATAACAGGTTCTCAGTCACAGTACTTACGCTGTTTACATCTGCCCCTAGATGTTAAACATTAAATGATGTTGACAGTAACCATTTTTTCAGCTTCTTCCGAAACTTCATCGGGTCACCTTCCTCTCCTAAATTAAAAGGCAGGAGATTCCACAAACTCGGAGTGGCAGTTGAAAAAGGTTCTCTTCTGCAGACGCACCTGCTGGAATGTTCTTGCAGATGGCAATTGCAATTGATGCTTCCCCACCGATTTCAAATTCCTATTTGCCTCGTACCACTTCAGTCTGTTCCTCACCTGAGGTGGACAAATTCCTCTCGGAACTTTAAATGCCACCACCAAACTTTTAACCTTACAGCGAGCCATAACAGGCAACCAGTACAATCTCAGAAGCAACAGTGTGGCCGATATTCTTCAGGAACCTTCCAGTATCAATACTGGCAGCCGTATTTTGGATGAACTGTAATTTATGAGTTGCCTTCCCAGATAACCCTAAGTAGACTGCATTACAATAATTAACATGGGAAAGCACCAAAGCGTACGTCACTGCTCTTAGAGTTGTAAATTCCAGAAACGGTTTCACTATTTGTCATTTAAAGTAAGTATTCCGCACAGCCTGTGCAATTTGCTTCTCCAGTCTTAGAATCAGTAACTAGCCCCAATGATTTAATTTTCTCTTTAGGATTCAGTGAAACCCCACTCAAATTAGGCCCCCTTTTAACATTCCCCCTTCCCCAACTGTAGCATTTCCATCTTGCTAGAATTTAACACCAAGCTATCCACAGTCGTTTGTAAGCACGCATTCTACCAAGCAATAGCCTGATCTTGGCCTAGAGAGGCTACTATTTGTATATTATCTGTATAATAGTATCCAAAAGGATGCACAATAGTATCCAAAGGGATGCACAATTCTCACTAAATGGGCCAAAAAAGCATTAAAAAGTAGTGGAGACAAGGACGAGCCCTGTGGCACCTCTGACCCCATCTACCTAAGGAGAGATTTCTTCCTCTGAAATACCACTATTTGTTTTCTACCTTGTCGGAAATCCATCAACCATTTTAAAACATGCCCCCCTCAACCCTAACTCTGCACAGCCTCTTAACAAAATGGCACGGTCCACTAAGGCAAAGGCCCTGGATAAGTCACAGCATTGCCAAAAGGATAACCTCACCTCCCTCCAAACAGTGAAGCATCTCATCCATCAAAGACACCTCTTTTAAATCCTGCCCAGGCCATATCCAGTTTAATCACAACTCTCTAAAAACTCTGTTAATTACTTAGTAACTACTTTTCCCATTGTCTTTGCCACTGGAGGCTGATCCATAACTACTACATTCCCGCGGGTCTAATTTCTCATTTTTCAAGAGCAGGGAGATACTTGCTGTTTTAAAAACTGCCGGAACACTTCCCTTCTCCAAAGAAAAATGAACTAATGTCAACAGCCAATCCAATACCTTATCTGATCATCCATGCATCAAAGATGAGGGACAGGGATCCAGTAGAAAACTGGGTGGCCTAATTCGACCCACACTCAGTTTCAACTACAATAATGATATCACATCCTTCCTGTATTTCCACCCCTCTTCCATTCTTCTGCTCTCCCTTTCCAAAGATTTCTGTGCCACTCAGTAACTGTATCACCTTTTTCTGAAAATAAAAAGCTAAATTCTTACTATCTGGCAAGTCCTCAAATATCGAATTCCTCCCCTCACCACCTCCTAGCAAAGATCTTACTATTTTAAACCACACCCTAGGATTATAGTTTGAATGTTCCACTATCCTTGTATAGTATTTCTTCTTAGCTAACACAATCATTTAAAAATATTCTGTGTTTGCACTCTCCTACAACCCTCCCTCTTACCCTCATTACTCCCAGATTTCTTCCCTCATCTCTCCAAACGACCACAACCTCATTTCAAATCAGCTAGCTCTGAAGAATACCAAGGGATCACGTGCCTTGTTTGCTGAACCTTGTGTTTATTGTAATTTTATGTTTGTTTGTTTTTTTTTTAAATTGAAAACCTGCTTTGGGCATGCCCACAGGAAAAGAGGGTTGCATTTCAAAATAAATAAATGAATAAGCCCATCACTGCAGGGATGGGAGTTGGGGGGGGGAAGAGGTTGTCCCTGCATGGAACTTAAAATACGCATGATTCAGTTCAAGATCTAACCAACCAATTGCTTAATCAAACCCCATGGCCCAGCTGGCAGTTACCCTGGCCGGGAGGCTACACTTGCCAGTTCCTCCGTTTGGACTGGGGTAAGGAAGGGAGGAATGACGAGGGACCTTTTGGTTGGTTCCTCCTGCTTTGGAGCAGTGCCCATTTCGGGTCAGCTTAGGAAAACTTTGTAACTTCTTGCAACTAAATTCTACAGCGTTTTCTGAATGAAACAGCTGGCAGCTGTAGGTGGGGCCATGTTAGGCAAATCTGTAACAATGGCAGAACCCCAGTTCTTCTTAAGCAGGATGTAGGACGTCGAAGCCACTTGGTAAAAATGAGGCCTTCGTGCTGCCTGTAGGAGGCTGATTTAAGACGTACAGGTCATATCTCCATTGAGAATTAAGCTGATACATTCAGCTGGCCTCATTAGATAATCCCATTCATAGGCTCAGAGGAAGATGAGGCTGGAAGGACCTCAAGAGTCCATCCTCCCGCCTCCATTTTACCTAAACTATCCCAGATAGATGTTTCTCCTGTTGGAGATTCCACCTCTTCCCTCACTAACTTGTTGTTCCTGGGTTTGAGCACCCTTGGAATCGGAAAGCTTTTCCTACTATCTAATCTAACTCTCTGTGGCTGCCATTCCTGAGCTTTGCATTTCACTGTGGTGACTTTATCGCTGGAGGGTCACTTTCAGTCAGATATTGGTTTATTTATGGATTGTGGGTTGCTAGGATGAAGAAAACACTGGAGTACAGAGAAGAAAAGGGAAGCATGAAAGAAGCTTTGATAATTGTTTTACTGGGTTTCTCCTGTCTTCATGCACTCTGCCCCTCCGTTGCCTTTAAAGGAGCACCCAAGGAAGCTCCACAGGGGCACATATTTGATAGTGGTTATTTACCAAAATCTTTTTCTCTGAATTTACAGCCTGATTTTTTGCCATAGAAGAAAGTTTCTAAGATCATCAGCTCGCCCCCAGGTATTCAGGAAATGCTGAACCAATCCTGGGTTTATCGTACTATAACCCTAAGAAATCTAGGTTTACAAGACCCCTGCATATAATCTGGTAATCTAGGACTGGACCCATCCTATTGGAGCCGCTTGAGCACCTCAAACGTCCAGGATCTTGGACAGCCTTAAGAAACAGTCTGCCCTGGGGCATGACCAAAGTGATTTTAGAAATGAAGGCTGGACATATGCTGAAAAACATAATCAGATGTGTTTTCAGAAGTTAAACATTTCCCGTGTCAAGGCTTGGAGCAGATGTGGAAAGGGAGGGAAAATAAAAACGATATTTCTTTTAAATGGATAATGGTTTCTGGGTGACCCCTTTGACTTGTTAAGGCGGGAAGTGGGGAGAGGCAGGAAGAGAAGAAAGGTAGATTTTTTTTTTTTTTTTTTAGGAAGGGCACTGAGGAAACCAGACCCAACTGGAAGAGCCTCTTATTTCTCAGGGCGATCTTTTCAGTCCACTGGGAGCATCCGCTGGCATGACGTAATAAAAGAGGTCCCTTAAAGCGAGCACGTCACATCGTTAGCAGCTCTTCTCAAAACATAAAAGAAGGGACCGGTGTTGGGTGTGACACTAAAATCCCAATATGCCTTCTCGGTGTGCACCATCGCAAGTGAATGCATCTGCATTGGGTCCATGCAGTAATAAAAGAGGTCCCTTAAAGCGAGCATGTCACATCGTTAGCAGCTCTTCTCAAAACATAAAAGAAGGGACCGGTGTTGGGTGTGACACTAAAATCCCAATATGCCTTCTCGGTGTGCACCATCGCAAGTGAATGCATCTGCATTGGGTCCATGCAGGCCCTCACTCAGTGGAGTTCTCGGTATATTCCCTGCTGCAGTCCAGAACATTTCTGTGACTACATGCAGTGGGTGCTACAAGGTCAATAGACAAAGCTCTTCCCTGTGTTTTAAAGCAGCAGGACTAGGAAAATGTTTTTAGATCTTACAGTTGACAGTTAGAACAGACAGAATCATTAGCATCCTGCTATTTGTGATTTTTAATGCTGTTTTAATCTGTAGCAGTCTTTAAAGTTTCCGATAGCGTCTTTCGCTCAGTCCCTCCTGCCAGGATGAATTTAAGAAAATGGGGCTGCCACTGTGTTCTCCGTCCCCTAGAGTCCCATGCAGGTATCCTGATGATGCAGGCAGGGCAGGAGCACAACCAGCCACACCTGACGAGAAGAGCTGGAGAAGAGAGATTTGTAAAGTCGGGGGTGTTGCCTTAATGCATAGCAACCACTGCAAAAAATGTATATCTAGGGTCAAGCAAGAAGAGATGTCTGGGGGTGGGGATCAGAAGAGAAGATTCAGTAGAGCCATGAAGCAGAGTAGCTGATGCTTGCAGGGCTCTGACTGTTGTTACTGATAATGCCTATGGCTGGCAGGTCTAAGGCGGTGAAAGGCTGTCACGGTGATTGAGCGCCCAGGCAACGTGAAGGCAGTTAGCCAGTGGTAAAAGATGTAGAAGGAATGATAAACAAGGAAAAAAAACCAAACTGTATTGTGAGCTATCAAAGCAGCAACCAAGAAGGGAGGACGGAGGAGCGCGGCGTCCCTGTAAGAAAGAGCCTTGGGGGCTGAGCTTTACTAGGAGGGGTCCGTGCACCTTGAAAGGGAATAGGGTGGGGAAGGCGGGTTTATTTAGAGAAGAGCAAATGAAAAGTGGTTTCTGAAGAAAACATTTGTGAGACAGGCGCGGCAGAGTGCGATTCCTTATTTGAGGAGGGGAAGTGTCAGAGTTCTGATTGGAGGTAAAGCAAAACGTCCTGCAGAATCCTGGCCTGGCGAGCAGGAGGGCGTGCGCTCCCGCAGACCTTCCTTAGGGCGTCTGGCTGACTGAAATGTTCACAGGGCCGGCTCAATCCCGTTAGGCACCCTAGGTGAGCCTTCAACCTTGCGCCTCCCCTCTCCCCCCCCCCCTCTCAAATTGACTTTCAGGACCTTAGCCTTCTCCCTAGATTTTTAATAGCTAAACTCAACAATCATGATCACCCCACTACCCCTATTCCCTTGACTCTTAAATAAAACATTATGTTATATATAGATATACATATGTGTATGTGTGTATGTGTGGGTGTAAGAAAGACAAATCCCGCTGCTGCTCCTTGTGACCTTGGGCAAGTCACTTCATCCTCCATTGCCTCAGGCACAAACTTAGATTGTGAACCTTCTGCAGACAGGAAAATACTGTCAGTATTTGAATGTAATCTGCTCTAAAATGCCTGAAAAGCGGAATATAAATTAATTAAATAATAAAAAAAAGACAAATATATATATATATATATATCTCCACATAATATGTTTCGGAAATCATGTTGCAGTATTTAATTAATTAATTACTTAATTAATTGATTGATTTGTTTGTTTGTTGAGTTTTATATACCGTCATTCGGTAGAGCCATCACAACGGTTTACAAAAGTATACATTTTTCTTAGCAGTTGTGTAACAGTAAAAACAATTTGAACAATATCAGAAATAAGCATATCAAGTCCAGAGAGCATTCTTAGGTTGGATGAGGAGGGTAAGCAGGTTCAGGGTGAAGAAAATGTATTAAGAGGTTTACAACTGAGAGTTCAGTTGAGAGTTGGGATGATCAGACGTCTGAGGGTCAGTGTAGAATTTGCAGAACATTAGTGTTTTTAGGTCTTTTTTGAATGTTTTTAGGTCGTGTTTGGGTTCTCAGGAATTTAGGTAGGGTGTTCCAAAGTTTGTTGAGGCAATTGAAAAGGCTCTTAATGAAGTATCATCTGTGATTTTTGGGGTTAGACTGCAAATAAACTCAAAAATCATATAAGTTTATAAATTAAAAAGAAATCCATATCACATTTGCCAAAGGTACTCTCTGAAGTGGCTGGCTGGGCTAAACTAGGATGTTTCCCTTACTACTCACCATGGAAAAAAAAAAGAGTGACATTCTGGCATTACTTCAGTAACAGTGACCCGTACTCCCTCTATTAACAGGCACGTTGTGAGTAACACAAAAAAGCCGCTCCGAACCTAGAGAGCAACCCTGCCGTACCAAAAGAGAACTATTGTTTTGTTGTGACTGCAGCTTCTCTTTGGTATCCTGGCTGTTCATTCTGCATGAATGCTGCTGAAAAGTAACTGACAGGGTCGAAGTAGTGGAAGATGCAATCGGAAATGTTAAGCAAATACTGCCAGGTGAGCATTTCCAGGATCTGACTCTGGTAGTGAGGATGCCGGGTCTGGACTAGTATGCTACATTAGTCAGGCGTCAGCAGCACAAGCAGCATTGCATTGCTTTCTTACATCAATCGGCCCATCCAGTCTGCCCAGCAAGCTTTCACACTTATTTTTCTCATACTTATCTGTTACTCTGACTGCTGACGTCAGGGCCCTTATTGGTAACTTTTTGGTTCTAATTTCCTTCCACCCCTCCCATTGATGTAGAGAGCAGTGCTGGAGCTGCATAAAAGTGAAGTATCAAGCCTAATTGGCTAGGGGTAGTAACTGCCGCAATAAGCAAGTTACTCCTACGCTTATTTGTTTACCCAGTCTGTGCTATTTAGTCCTCGTTGGTTGTCTTAATATAAATCTGCTTTTCTTTATTCCCCCCCTGCCATTGAAGCAGTGAGCTGCGCTGTATATGTATTCAAAGTGAAGTATCAGGCTTAACTGGTTCGGGGTAGTAACCGCCACAATAAGCAAGCTACTCCCATGCTTATTTGTTTACCCAGCCTGTGCAATTTAGTCCTTGTGGTTGTCTTAATATAAATCCTTTTTTCTTCATCCCCCCATGCTGTTGAAGCAGGGAGCTGCGCTGTATGGGCTGATTTTATTTCCTACGTGCGCGGGGTACATTTGTGTGCACTACCCGGCGCGCACAAATGTACACCTGATTTTATAACATGCGCGCGCATGTTATAAAATCCGAGGTCAGCGCGCGCAAGGGGGTGCACACATGTGCACCTTGCATGCACCGAGCCCAAGGGGAGCCCCGATGGCTTTCCCCGTTCCCTCCGAGGCCGCTCTGAAATTGGAGCAGCCTCGGAGGGAACTTTGTTTTGGATCCCCCCCACCTTTCCCTCCCTTCCCCTTTCTAACCCACCCCCCCGGCCCTACCTAAATCCCCCCCCCCCCACCTTGTTCGATGGAGTTACGCCCTCCTCTCGCAGGCATAACTTGCGTGTGCTGGCTGGCCAGGTCCCGACACAGGCCGCTGTGTCGGGGTACTCGGCCATGCCCCCGGACCGCCCATTTAAGCAAGCCCTGGGACATACGCGCATCCTGGGGCTTGTGCGCGCCGCCGAGCCTATGCAAAATAGGCTCGGCGCGCGCAGGGGCAGATTTCCTCAGGTTACGTGCGTATGTTACGCACGTAGCCTTTGAAAATCTGCCCCTATATGTATTCAAAGTGAAGTATCAGGCTTAATTGGTTCAGGGTAGTAACGCTGCAACAAGCAAGCTACTCCCACGCTTTTTTGTTTACCCAGGCTATGCAATTCAGTCCTTGTTGGTAGTTGTCTGAATGTAAATCCTCTTATCTTCATCCCCCCTGCTGTTGAAGCAGTGAGCTGTGCTGTATATGTATTCAAAGTCAAGTATGAGGCTCAATTGGTTTGGGGTAGTAACCGCCGCAACAAGCAAGCTACTTCAACTCCCAATACACTAACAATTATTATTTATTGATATTGTAGCCCCCTCTTTCCTCGGGGGTCACCTTTAGAGACTACAGAGGGAGGTGAGTGCCACTGCTGCAGCCCTGGGATCAGATAAAGTCCACCAGGGATTGCCAGTGGGGACCAGATTGACTCTAGGAGGCCCAGGGGAAAACTTAACCACAGCTCAACACATACATGTCCACAATTGTGCTGGTTCCAAATTGAAACTTATTTGTAGATCCAAAGGAGAGACAGTAGAAAAAAATAATAGAATCTTGACTTGAATAACTGGATATAATCCCACAAGAAATGAAACAGATTCAGTAAATTATCACTCTTCGCCGAGCAGGAGAAATCCTACTCACACAACACTTCAGCCCCAAAGCCTTTGGGGCATCATCATTCTTAGATAGATCATATACTGGAGCTTTCCCAGACAAGGATTTTACCCTTTTTCTCCCTCTAGTATGCCACTAGCAATCTTAGAAGCCTCCCAAGCCCTGTCTCTCCTCAGGACTAAAGGCAACACCCAACAGATGCCTGCGGACATCTAATATAGACTCTTACTAAACCCAACCCATTCCCCGTGAAGAGAAAGTACCTCCTCTACTTACCACCTTACCTTCTACGTTACATCATCCTTTGCTGCATCAGTTCTCTACATTCCCCTTGCACCCTTCCTTAACAGAGAGGATGCTTGCAGGAGCTCTGCCTGTACACAGAACTCTCATTAATCCTGAAGAGCAGGAAACCTTCCAGAAATCTTCTAGAAACATGTTAGCGACTCTAGATAGAATTACAATATCTTTAATTGGGGGTGGGGGGGGGAGGGAAACAACAGTCTCAGGTTTGATCCTTGGCAACTAATTCGCTTTCCTCCACCCCTGGTTGAGGATCTCTATGAGTTGCCCTGGCTCTTCCATAGAAAACGGGTTCTCAGTCCTGTCCTTGGGTCGCACCCAGCCAGCCAGGGTTTCAGGATATCCACAATAAATTTGCATGAGAGCAATCTGCGTACAGTGCAGAGAGCAGTTGCTGTAGATCTTGGAAGATCTGTGTGAGGGTGAGCTATTGGTTTAATTGCGTTTGGTTTCTTTGTCATAATCTGTGGAGGGGAAACAAAGACACAGAGGGTGGTGAAAAATAATCTGTAAAGTGTAAAATTCAAATGAACCAGCAACCATACAACAGTGGCACGCAGTATGAAATAGTATGAAATTTGATGTAGAAGGGGGTATCATACCTTGAGAGCACAGCCTCTAATGCCCATAAAACTCAATCATTGATCCCCGTATATATAGAAAAAGTGTACTGTAACATTAGATCTTTCAAAATTACATAATGTTACAAAGTACAATGCGAGATATTGAACAGGAAAAACCCTGAGACATCGGCAAATGTTTCGGCAATGCCTTCCTTAGGGGGAAAATGCACTTAACTCGGTGCAAGTTCAGCAAGGCCCCCAAAGGGCACACGCCAAAGAGAGTAGCAGTTCTAAGTACACATTGTTTTCCCTTTTGAGGTGTGTGGTTTGCTCTTGTTTTTGCTGTGAGTTTCTATTCTGTCGGGGGACGTGTTTGCCATATCTAAAGCCATATGAGATGAGTCCGAAGGACCTAAATATGGATACCATGGAGGAGAGGAGAGACAGGGGGATATGATAAGATACATTTCATACCTGAAAGGTATTAATGGTGTACAAGGGGGCAAACATTTTTCAACAGAAGGCAGGTTGTAGATCTAGGAGTCATGATGTGACACTCCGAGAGGGAAGATTCAAGAACAACATCAGGAAATATTTTTTCACATAAAGGGCAATGTCTGCCTGAAATGCCCTTCCGGAGGAGGTGGTAGAGACAAGAACAGTAGCAGAATTAAACAACGCACAGGATAAGCACAGAGGATCCATAGTGGCAAGGGGATGAGAATGGGGTACATTGGGATAACCCACAAAGAGCAGCCATTACAGCCCAACACTGCAGTGCTACAAATGCATCAGGACTCCAAAAAAGCATGAGGGGTTGCGTGCATGGAGCAACAGTTACAACCCAAAGCAGCAGTTGAACACTTGCAAGGGGGTAATCTGCATAGAGCGGCAGATACACTCCCAAATCACCTGCACCTGAAACATGATTCTAACTAGTGTACTACCTATTTGGGGGATGCAGGATGGGCTAGTGGATACTAAGAAGGTCATTTTTTATTAGTTGATATTTGAATAGCTGGAGAAGCAGCTCTGTCGTGCCTCAATGAGAGTGGGGTAGATTCGAGCTATGACCCTAGCTATTAATGTTTATTGTGTTTTTGTTGAGTTTGTATTATTTTATAATGCATATTGTTATTTATTGCATTTTTAATGTGTTATTTGTATGATGTATTGCCATTTATTGTATTATCTCCACGCTTTGTGAACCGCTTTGGATTGGACTGTGCCCCAGGAAGGTGCTATGTAAATATAACATAACATCAGTGGTATACCTAAATGGGGGTAACCTGCATGGAGCAGCAGTCACAACTCTAAAACAACACTGGTATGATGTCATCAGGGCTCAGAGGAAACATGGGGAGCCCAACAGTGTGATGATTGCCATGGTCTTGGCCATGCGTGGGACTGATATGAGAGGAGGGTTGAGAGATTGGGTGGAAGATGCAAGATGTGAGGTCGCATCTGGGATGAATCTCAGCTGGGCAGACTGGATGGACCATTTTGGTCTTTATCTGCCGTCATTTTACTATGTTACTGTGTTTCTCCCCTTTTCCTCCTCTGCTTATTTTTATAATTTGCTTTTGACTCAGAAGAAGCAAGAGTATGTCATGTTGCGCCTGCCACCTGATGTCAGTAAGAGACATCTGTTGTGTTGCTATATGAATTCTCCTAACAAAAAGAAAATGCATGTATGGCTTCGTTCTGGAGAAGTAGTGGAGGTACACGAATTAAAGTAATAATAATAAAAATAATAAATGTGTGTCTTGCTCATTGCACAGTTGGTGGCGAGTTAGAAAAAAAACACCCCTAGTTAAAAATGCACACAACACATAAAAACCATGATCATCCATCTCACATTGTCAGAAGAAGAGACACATTGGGCCAGTGAGGGACAGAAGTGGCTGCATTTTTCTGAATTTTATTTTTGTCCCTGTGTTGTCTCTCTTCAGGATGGCAGTAAGACACAACTAAGTAGCTCTTGGACGGAGTTTCTTCCATATTTTGAACTCTGCTGCGTGAAAGGATATGATCTTTTCACCAGCATATGCCTAAGGATGCCAGGTTATGAGGACAGGATACAGCATAACCGATATTTTGTACTTCTGCTTATTATTATAAATTAATCGCAAGCTGAGTTAGGAATTTAGCTGAAGGGAGTGACCTTTGCAGAACCTAATGCAGTAGTTCCATGGCAATTTTTTGATTCGTGTTTTGTTGGGTTTTTTTTTTTACAGATTCTACTTGTTTAGAATATTTTTCCCAACCCCAAGCCATTTTCCACCAAGCTGAACAGAAAACAGCCTTGTTAATTGTAGCTTTTTTCTTCTTGTTGTGTATTGTGCTAAGTGCGCACCACTAATACATGGTCTAAATCAGTGTGAAATATCCCTGCTGACTCATTCTTTTACTTTTTGTTCCTTAAGTAGCTCCCTGATTTTCACAGAATTTCGTGGGGGGAGGAGGGAGGTTAATGCATGGGCTGGGAAAAAAAAGCCTAACAAACCAATTGTATTGAATAATTCAGCTGTTTGTTCATGGAGGGGCAGCGAAGGGTACGTGCACTGCTCAAGATACTGGAAGCAGATCAGGGTGCATTGGCATATGCTGAATTAGCACAACGATGGCTTCTCGAGGCAATGGGGGTCTTCCAGTTCAATTCAGTATTTTTTTATGAAAATAGATTTTTCAAGGCGTAGTCTGGTTCCAGGGGAAGAGTTAACTCGGTTACACTGTCCTCATCTTCCGCTTTCAACTGGTAAAAAAAAAACAAACAAGCAACCCAAATCACGATTTTAATTTTGAAAGTGCTGCTTCATGCCAAGTGACTCTGCTGGTGGCTCACTGTCACCTAAAAGTCAGAACTAAACCAGGGTACTTGTCTGAAGCAACAGGCGGAGGAGACCTTTCTAAGCCTGACCAGAAGAGATTTTGTCCGTGTAAATTGTAGGCCGCTGTTTAAATTGCCTTTTGTCACTGACTACTGGAAGCTTTCCTGTTCAGCTCAACATTGTTTGAAAACCCACATTTCCTGGTTGTGGCTTTATAATGGCCATGGGAAAGCTGCTTTTCTGTGCCCTGTGTTCCTGGGAGGTGCCATGTTAAATTTGGAGGTGAGGTCCGATATCTCACGACAGGACCAAATCTTTGAATTCATTATGGTCATGTATTATTTATTTATTTGGATTCAGATGTCACCAATACCGAAGCCCCAGGTGGTGAACAATAAAAGCATACATCATTTGCACAGAAGAGAAAAGAGAAAGACCAAAAGTGTGACAAAACAAGACCAGAGCAATTAACTCAACAGTTTCTTCATCCAGCCTAGCTCAAGCAAATGCAAGCCTAAAAGTTTTTAACAGCACTTTAAGTGTCTTAGTGTAAGTCATCAAACACAGTTCCAGAGGGCTGGAGCTTAATTGCTGTGGCCACTTCTACCACACACACACAGACACCCACTCATTTCACTCATCAGTAAAGAACATTGAATTAATTGAAAAACGTATGATTATTTTTTTTTTCCATGACAGTGTCTTTATAGGATTGTCATAATATTCTCAAAAGTATGGCTCTGTAGAAAATGTGGAAGATCTGGCTTTGATTCCCCGAGTCTGGTTTTGGCCAATCAGCCTGGCTGGGGATGCTGCAGAGAGAGGCAGTTATCACATCCCTGGCGGAAGGACAAGTCCTGGCCACTGCTCAGTGGTGACACCCACAGGCTGGAACTAGGGTGCGCGTGTACCGAGTTCCAGAGGGAACTGCATTCAGTGGCACCTGGCTAAGGAATGTCATTACAATGGCCAGAATAAGGATGGTTTAAAAAAACAAAAAGGAGACATACACTGGGTAGGTTTGAATGAAGTTTCATGATGCTGCTGCCTGATAGAGGCTAGTTTCAACTGCGCTGGAAGCCCAGAGGAGAAAGGGGAAACTGGGCAATATATATATATAAAAAAATAAAATAAAATAAGCAGTACGGATATAAAGAATACAAGAAAAAGGGCACCAGCAAGCTTTTCTTCACAACTTCTGTATTTGCCCAAGGGAGCTGTGTCCTGTTTGAAAATGTGTCAGCTGTTTAAAACACCCTCTGTTTTAAATTTGCAGACTTGCTATCTGTGATTTCCTGTGTAGTTACATGCTTGGATTCGTAATCAGGAAAGGACATTTGTCATTCAGTCTGAAGACTGCATTTGAATTTTTTACAGGCAGGTTCTTTTTTGTTACCCCTGGGTCCCTGAAGCGAATTCAAAAGTCAATTGCCGACAGGCTCCCCACCTGAGCATTCTTATTCTTATCATCATGATTTTATAGTGCATAGTAGATGTACGTAGCGCTGTACAAAGACATATAATGGACAGGCTGTACTCCTTGGAGCTTTCAGTCTAGTCAAGGCAGAGACAGGACATGCAAGAGAAAACAATTCAGAGGTTTTGAGCTAAAACAGCAAGGCCTCAACTGAGAAGAATTAAAATAGGTAGTTATAAGTGGGATTAAACTGGGGATACTATCTGACTATCATGAAATATGTTGATCTGTAAATATGCAAAGGAGAAATCTGGTTAGGTTTATTGTTACTAGTCAGCTTTTCTTTTTTAGTGGAAGTAGGCCAAGAATACCTACCCCAGTTTTCTATAAGAAACTGATAAATGGATGCCCGGTATAGAGCCCAGATAGATGAAGCTTTTGCATGATCAGGTTCAAGTGGAGTAGTAGTCTAGTGGTTAGAGCAGTGGGCTACAACCCAAGGAAACTACCGGTCAAATCCCACTGTTGCTCCTTGTGACCTTGGGTTGCCTCAGGTACAGAATTAGATTGTAAGCTCTGTGGGGATAGGGAAATGCCTACACTTTGAAGTGCCACAAAGTGGAGTATAAAACTCTAAATAAATAAAATATTAAACAGACAGATGGCATTAAGCTGTAACAGTGAGACCATGAGTGGCAGTAACTAAGTCAGGCAGCTTAGTATTGATAATCCATTAGAACCAGAGGTAGATTCCATGTCTGATGGGACAAGACGACTAGCTGAAGGAACTGAACTCCTGTTTCAAAGCAATTCATGCTCCCAAAATGCTTAATCTTGCCCCTTTCAGCCAGGATTGAGTTATATGTTCTTTATAAGCTAGAATCAGGTCACATCTCTTGATCACGTACAAACTTAGGGCTGGATTTTCTAATGCTGCAAGGCATAGTGAATTCGGCGGTCCCGCGATAGCCGACAACGATCGCACCTCCGCGGTGCGATCGCTGCCGGCATCGCGCCAAATGACTACACCATAAAAGGTGTAGTTATTTGGCGCGAAACTGGCAGTGAAAAAGAAGCGTACCTTTCGCTGTCGGCGAAGTCTTTGCGGCGTCAGCCCCGGTGCCGCCCCCGACTCCTCCTCTTCTGGGGCTGACGCCGCCCCGATCTTGGTATCACGTGCAAAACGTCCCTTATCGCGTGCGATCTGCCTAGAAAATGACCCCCCCTCAGTCTTGGGACTCTCAGACAGGGATGGGGGCAGTTGCTTGGGGCCCAAACCTAGTAGGGGAGGGGGCAATATAAGGTTGAATTTAACGGAGTAAGGGGCCACATGGAATCTGGCATCCAAAGCACCCCTCATCCATCCCTGGCCAGCCTCGGTGGCAGTACTGAATGCCACCATGTGGATTCTTATGCCCAGCTTCAGCTTCCTGAGTCAGCCAGGGCTAGGGAATGCTGGGTAAGCGGCGTTCACAGACTGGCGGTGGGAGGAAGGGAACCCTGCCATTGTGCATTACTGATGTCTAATGGTCAGACTCGGACTGCAAGCATATCAGGCTCGAGAGCGCAGGAGTAGCCTAGTGGTTAGAGCCAGGGAAGCCAGGGTTCAAAGCCCACTGCTGGACCTTGATTTTGCTGCCCCGCCGTCCCCATTGCCTCTGGTAGAAATTTAGCTTGGAGATAGGGAAATACCTACAGTACTTGCTACCTACAATACTTGAATATAGTAATCTGCCTTGAAGTGCCAAGAAGCGGAATATAAAATAACTAAATAAATAAGCAGCAGAGAGTCACGGTAACGGCTGGGGCTAGGCAGAAAAGGGGACGTTTAAAAATGGAGGAAAACCCCCTGGGGAGTTGCAGATGGAGGCTCCTGGTGCTGCTGCCCTAGCAAGGGCCCGCTGCGACTGAGCTGGAAACCCAAAGGAATAGGAGGAAACTGTAACGCACAACCCATAAAAATCCTGAGGCCGAGTTGTACGGAGAGAGTGATTCTTTAAAGCTGAGCATAGCTGAATGAATAAGGTATGGCTGCTTCTTAAGAAAAGTCCAGCTACTCTGTAAGGTGCCTCATGTTGCACAGCCACATGATGACTCCATTCACTCCCCATCTGTTCTTCATTGCTTTAGAATTGATCCTCCGCAGTGCAGGTCTGTGATTAGACTGCCAAAGTTGGTCATCCTGTCAATTGCTGGAACCAGCTCCATGCTTATTTAATTATACCATGGGGGAATAGCTGTTCTATTGACACATCACAGTGATCTGACCTGGAAGTACTATGAGTCGGGTTTCCCTAAATGAAACAAATCTGTTTTGCAGCAAGCCCTCTGAGATGGATTAGAATGGCACTCCTTGCCGGTTGACTACATTCTTACTCTTGGTAGCCTTTGATTTGTTTTTTTTGGCCTAGCTTTTTTTGTTTTTTATTTCTGGCAGGAGTTCTAGAAAATGGAAATCACTGGCCCTTTGGGGAAACTGTGCTACTGATTCAAAAATTGCAAGTATTTTATGTGAGGGGAAAAGTCCATGGACATTGGAAATAAGAGATACATATTCTGAGTTTGAAAAGTCAACAGATGCCTTTCTTCCTACCCTCCCATGCTTGCTTCTCTGCAGAGCTTATAAAACACCAGAACTTCTGACAGAGTCTTTTAAAATACCGCGCTTTGTAGAAAGACCGTTAGAGGTCAGATCACTATGAATAAGGCCCCAGATATCACTGTATTACTAAAAAAAAAAAAAAAAAAATCACGAAACAAGTGATATATTGATTTGAGAACATCAACTTAAAACTGAACTACAGTAATAGCAGGGGGCGCGGGCTCACGAAGGGGGCAGGTTTCTGACCGTGCTTTTGGGCCATGTCTGCGGGAACGGACTCTGCACCAAATTTGAAAGGGAAAGTACGTGCCTCCGTTTCCCTTTGAGACTTGCCAGTAGGTGGAATGGGCCAGTGGACTTTCCCCACCCACTTTTTCATGGAAAATGACACGCGTAGAGTTCAAAATACCAGGTTCGAGCATAATTTCCCAAGCTCTCCCCCCAAATCTGGCTAAAAGTGCACGCATTGAGGGAGAGCAGTTTTCACCAAATGTCCCTTGCCATCGCTGGATTTCCCCTTGAGACAGGCCTGGGTCGAAACACAGGACGGTGCTGGGTTAGGTTTGAGCTCTTCCTCTCTGTTTTGGTTTTAGAAAAACGAGGTTGGCAACCTCTCTCTGCTTTTGTGGAATCAGCTGCTGGTTGAGAGAAGAGCCTCCTCCCTTTCTCTTCAGTGCATTGCTGGGCTTTTGTTGGGAGTGAATATTTTATTTGCCAGTTTTACTGCATGATTTGTGGAATGCTTTTATGTGCAGTGAGAAGCCAAGCACAGGTAAATATGGACAATGAACGGTAATTAAAAATCTTCTGGGCTTTGAGTGTGGTGATCATCTATATCCTGGGACAACTTTTTATGAGGGTCCCTTGCTAATGCATTGGTTTGTTTTTGCCATTAAAACTCTCAAATTATGTTCTTAAATTACTATATCACTTGTTTTATGCTCTTTTGTCGTAAAGGTCATCCAAAGGTAATTTATATTACACTGACTGGTACACCCCCCCCCCCCCCAACATGGAGGAAAACAGCCTTTCAATAGAAAGCGTTTTTTTGCTGTAGTTGTGGACATGCCATGAAGCAATAGCAGCTTTCCTGCTTTCCGATGCCACATCACGAACTTACCCTTCCTAATCCCGGTGCCTGCAGGCTGGTTCCTCTAGAAGCTTCTTCCCTTGGCGGCAGGCGTCTGCCTTTAGGATGGCTCTCTCATTTAGCTTGCATGGATTGATACTTTCTTCTCCTTGGCCCCACCTGGATGTGCATTTTAGGGGTTTGTTGTTTTTTTTTTTTTGAACTATTTATTTTCTATGATTTCCAAAATATCTAGCCAAACATTTGACAGGGAAAAAAAGTAAACACTGCAGCTTAATGATGAAAAAGAAGAAAAAAAATAAGACCGAAAGTGTAAATGAAGTTGCTATATATAGTAATTTGTCCAATCGTAGTAGGGGGGAGAGTTCCTAAAGTTACAGAAGAAGGAAACTTATCAAAAGAAAGCCCCTAGGTGCCACTCCCTTCCCAAGGGCATATAATCTTAATATATATTTATTTATTTATCTTCCACAATTGACACCTCATAGCAGATTACATTCAGGACTGTAGCAGCACTTGTACAAATATAAACAATCTGCTGGGCATTAAGGAAGCCTCCCCACCGCTAAGCATGTGTTTCTTCATCAAGAAACCTCTCCAGTTGAGTGGACTGAGAGGGAACTTCCCTATACCCCTATCTAACCTTCCTACCCTTTTCCTCCTCTCCTCTCCTCCCCGACCCCTACCTCCTACCTAGAAACATAGAAACATAGAAAGTGATGGCAGAAAAGGGCCTTACAGCCCATCCAGTCTGCCCAGCAAGCTCCCAAACAGGCCGATTCAGTAAAGTCTGCAGGAGAGCGGACGAATGCCCGCTCTCCCAGCCGGTGCACGCGATTCTGTATTTAAATTAGGTCCCTAGCGCCTCCTTTTTGACAGGAGCAGCGGCTGTCAGCGGGTTTGACAGCCGACGCTCAATTTTGCCGGCATGGTTCTCGAGCCCGCTGACAGCCACGGGCTCGGAAACCGGACGCTGGCAAAATTGAGCGTCCGGTTTTCGGCCCGACAGCCGCGGGCCAAATTCAAATTTTTTTTTTTAAACTTTTCGGGGCCTCCGACTTAATATCGCTATGATATTAAGTCGTAGGGTGCACAGAAAAGCAGTTTTTACTGCTTTTCTGTGTACTTTCCCGGTGCCGGAAGAAATTAAAATGTGCGGCTTGGCTGCACATTTTACTTTCTGTATCCCACGCGCGTACCTAATAGGGCCCTCAACATGCATTTGCATGTTGAGGGCCCTATTAGGTGCTGCGGATTGGATACGCGTTTTCCTCCCCTTATTGAATAAGGGGTAAGGGAAAACGCGCGTCCAATAGCAGTACTGTATCGGCCTGATAGTTATTAGTTTCCCATACTTATCAGTTACTCAGACTGCCAAGATCATGGCTCTTGTTGTTTACTGTTTGCGTCTAATTTCCTTCCCCCCCTGCTGTTGAATCAGAGAGTAATGTGCAGTGTTGGAATTGCATCAGAAGTGTAGAATCAGGCTTTAGGTTAAGGGTAGTAACTGCCGCATCATACAAGTTACTCCCACCAAGCAAGTTACCCCTATGCTTATGTGTTTTCCCAGACCGTACAGTTCAATGTCTTTGTTGGTTGTTGTCTGTTTTCTTACTTATTTCAACTTCTGAGTTGAAGTAACCTCCATGCGCCGGCTGGCTGCCTGCGCTTTCCTCCCCTAGACAGCGTCTAATGGCGCTGTCCCAGCTCGCCCCCTCCCTGCCTAGACCATGCCCAGGGCCTGCCCCCTTGGAGAGGCCCAGCACTTAGGTTCGTAAGGGGGTTTACATGCATGGCTGGGCCTTTCTGAAAATGCAAGCAGCACGCGCAAGGCCCAGCCACACACGTAACCACCCCCCCCCCCCTGTTTTTACGTGTGTGGCCCTTTTAAAAGTGGGCCGCCAGAGCTCTAAATTTAGGAGCATAGCTTTTTTTTTAATATCGGCCTCTAAATGTCCAATTCCTATCTGACTCTAATACAAAGGATGTTGTTCTGGTCATCACCTCTTCCTGAAATTGCTCCAGTAACTCAGTCAAGTTAATGTCCCCACACGTCAGGCCAAATTTAGGCTTAATTTCTCCAATACCAGCCTCAGAAGTCCAAAAAAAGAAGGAGATATTTGATCCTAATGGTGGGAGGCAGTGACTCAGGAGAGAATTTCAGTTAAGTATTTGTGAAACATGTCTCTAGGACTGATAGTCAACACCCTGGGAAAATCTGTAAACCAAAGATTGCATGTCCTTGAATTATTTTCCAATATCTCAAGTTTATATGACAAATTAGGATGATCTTTAACCAGTCTTGCTTGTAACATCTGCAAACTTGTGATACTTTATTTGCACTTCTGAAGACTAAGATCACACAGGAAATCTTCATCTTATCTTGATCTGTCATCTTATTGACCACGCCTTTTGAAAAAGTACATAGTTTGTCAACAGTCCCTGCTCGGTAAAGCTTACAATGTGTTGTTATCGCACAGATAATGCATGGAATTTGAAATTCTGCATGTTACCTGTTACTTAACCAACCCTGCACAACATGGGTATGTTAATGAGCATCAGTTGATTAATATGGCAATCAAATAACACGGCTTGCATTCAAAGTTCACAAGCTGTGTTATTTGATACACTCAAAAGGTGTAATCGGCCTTTCCTCCACATCACTGGAATGCAAACATGCACTTGATGTGTCCGGAGTCTTTACTTAAAGGGCCTGGCCGGCCCCAGAACCACCATGGCCCCAAATATTAAAATCGGTAGGGGGTCAGTGTGACCCCCCATCTCCAACTTCCCCACCCTTCCCAGTACCCAAACTCCACCCACTTGGTAGAAAACAAGACCCTAGACCCTGTCTCTCGGCCCCCACAGTACCTTCCAAATCTAACTTTTGATCCCTGCTGATCCAGGCACCAACTGGGGTCGGCCTCTCTTTCCCCCCCCATAAGATACTTTTGGATTGCCTCAATAAGGGGCAAAGGGTAGCTCAGGCAGGCCAGTGCCATATTGAAAATGGCTCTGCTCGGATATTTTGTTCAGAATCTATTAACCATTTGAGAATTTTTGCAATTGAGAGAAAAGCAATCTTTTAAGGACCTTTCACCGGAGAACAAGGGGGAAGGTTGGGGAACTAAGCTGAAGTGTGCAGCATTTCGTGTGGAAAGCAGGAAACAAAAAGACGGTAACTTTCAAACAGCCGCACGGGTATACGTGTATGTGCATATGTGGGCAAGCGCCCAGAGACGCGACCGTTTTATAACATAAACACGTGTGTGTGCATATGATATAAGAGCGGCTGTTCACGCATATATGTGCATGCAATTTTCTATGGACGCACGCATGTGCGCGCAAATGCCGGCTCTACTGCATAAGTGGGGGATTTTATTAGATAATGTCTGCCGACATAATTACCAGTTTCCCCAGTCCGTTCCCTGTTTTCCCAGGTAAAGGATAGGACTTCCTAACTCCCCTAGTTAATAAGCCTCCTTTTTACTCTTTGAGCCCCCAACCCTTAAAAGCCGGCTAAATAGCCTCGGTTTTTTTTTTGTTTAATTACTTACACGCCATCCATATCAGAAGTAAAGTTACGTGGTAGGGGACCCAAACATTTACGCACACATTTCATGTTACATACCTGGACCGCCCATCCCCCACCGAGACCATGCCCATGCCCCTCCCCCCCCTTTTTTTTCCTTTCACATTTGTGTACTTCTCGGACGCTTCCGAATATCCGCGCGGTGCCTTAAAGTGAGCTGTGCCATCAGGCAGGCATAAGGATAACTTGGAAAACGTGCATGCATTACTTTAAAAAAAATGAAGGAAGTTGCCATGGTCACAAAGCAGCCTCCATGAATCTCAACTGCAGCAAAATTCTCGGAGTGTGGTTAGGTAACTTGGGCCAGCATTAGTTTTAGCACCCGTGGATAAGTTCGCCATGCTTGGTGTTGGCATGTTTAACTCCAAAACAAATATTCAACAGGGACTTAAAAAAAATTGAATTCTCTTTCGCCAGTTTGTTCTTTTGACCTTCCCAGTGAAAGGACAGAGTCGCACAGCAAAGGAAGTGCTTCAGATTCCTGCATCTGGGTTTGTGTCTTTATGGATTTTTGGCTCCATTACAGCAGTAGACCTTGTCTTCGACTCCTCTTTTTTTTTTTTTTTTCCCCACAGTACAGTCAAAATAGACTTTTCCACAAAAGTGGACAGGGGACAGTAACTCTGGTGCTCTGGTGTTGGGCTCTGGGGTTGGGCACCATTGAATAGATTGTTGTTTTTGAGGATATCGTAGGTGAAAATGAAAGAGGTGAGAGGAAGAAGTGCAGAACAGAAAGATCTCATCTCTGCATTCTGGAAGACTTGAAAAGGATTCTGATTTGGGGGTGTAGCACCGTCAAAAAAAATCCCATAAAAGCATTGATTGATTTAGAGGTGAATTTTAAAATGCCCGATGCACGCATCTATCAGAGGATGCACGAATATTTTGGGTTGGAGCGCGCCGAGCAGATTTTAAAAGCCGCCCGGACGCGCGCATTTCTCCCACTGTGCGCACAAGTGGAAATCTTTTTAAAAGGGGCGGGTCATGGGTGTTCAGTTTGCACATAAATACTTATACGCACTGGTGCGTGCCGGGGTTCCTTGCCGCGTAACTTTGCTTCTGCTATGGATGACGTGTAAGTGATAAAACAAAAATATCTAGGCAGATCAGTGGGGTTTTAAAGGTTGGGGCTAACGGGGAAAGGAAGGCTGTTAAACTAGGGGTGTTTGGATGACCTATCCCTTACCTGGGCGAACTGGGAACGAACTGGCTTTAGGGGCAATGGCGTCAGTGCACGACCCTTTTAAAATCCCCCCCACTTATGTGGTAGAAGCGGGATTTGCGTGCACAGGCGCGCGTCCCTTTAAAATTGAGTGCACACCATTTCTCTATCGTTCACACACAATCCCTCTCACTCACACACACACACACACACACACACACACACACACATAAACAGAGGCTTTGCTCGGGGCCTGCCGAGACTCTACTTCTCTCGGCCGCAAGCAGGATAGGCATTCCTCGTGACCCGCTGACTGTCTGCATTTCTCGGCCACGAGGAGGATAGGTCATGCTCTCGGCCATGAGTGGGATAGGCTCTGCTTGCGGCCCACCGAGTCTCTACTCCTCTCGGCTGTGAGTGGGATGGGCTCCGCTCACAGCTGCACATGGCTGCTCTTTGCTGCCCCCTAATGAATGGTGTCCTAGGCAACCACCTAGTTCGCCTATTGGGATGCACCGGCCCTGTCATTCACAATTACGAGTGTATGTTATAAAATAGCTGCGTTCCTGGGTGTGGGCCAATGAACACACGCACATGTGAGTCCATGTGCCGATATGAAAGTCACCGTCTTAGGTTTTTGCTGCTCCTAGTTCTAGTGCTATTGGAAACCTACCCTTTCTAGTAGTGCTAGGACTAGGACTCCTTGAAGGTAATAGATAGCACATTTAAAACAAAATGGAGAAAGTGTTTTTTTCACTCGGAGCACAATTGAACTGTGAAATTTGTTGCCAGAGGATGTGGTGAAAGCAGTTGGCATAGCTTGATTTTAAAAAGGGTTTACACAAGTTCCTGGAGGAAAAGTCCATAAACCATTATTAGCCATATAGACTTGGGAAGCCATTGCTTATTCCGATTATGGGCAAGAAGGATTGGAGCTATTCTTTGGGATTATGCTGGGTACTTGTGACCTGAATTGGCCATTGCCAGAGACAGAATGCTGGGCTTGATAGACCTTTGATCTGACCCAGTATGGCATTTCTTATTGTCTTATATCAGGCACTGTCGGCGACTCTTCCTCCATTCCTTCTAGGAAGGCCTATATGGCTCGACTGCAGGAGCCCATTGTAGCACCTCTGTGGCCCAGCCCTTGTGTTATAGCCTCTGATCTGCAATAAGTGCTGCAGAAGCAGCAGTTGGGCTAACACTGTAAAGAACCTCCATGGCCCCACATGTACCACTGGGCTTGCAAAAATCTGCTACCCTCAATGGGACACATAACTGTACCTTTTCCTAAGTCAGGTGCCAAGGTGCTGTGACCCGGATAGGCTGCAACATTTTCTGACCCTCTTTCTGACAGTTGGACCTGCATAGGAGCAGATGCATCTGAACAGAAGTAGGAATGTTCAGTAGATGCACAGAGGCATTGCTAAGTGTGAAATGGGATTGGGAAAAATTCTGCATCCTGGCTGACTGAGATACAAGACAATATCCTGGTACACTGTCCTGGGACATACCTAGTTTTGCCCATCAGTATCATATCACTGCAAGGACCTCTCCTTATCCTTCTACAGAAATGAACCACTGATTAGTTTGGAGTTCTGTGCCACTTCAGGCTACGATTTTTGCCGTAATTTTAACTTCTGTAGACCATTATCACCTCCAGAGCCATGGAAGCAATGGGAGGCAGGGATAGATTCAAGCGACATCAGTCACTTCTCTAATGATGTTTCACTCTGAGGAAGAGACCACTGTCAAGGCTTGACCCTGCCAGCACCTGCAGCTTTGGAGTGAGGCGGGACTATGCAAATTAAAAAATATGGGGGAAACCTTAGTTTTGGACAGGAGAGGGCCCCAGACTGATGGGTTATAATTAGGGACCTTAATTTTCAGTTTTCATTTTATTTTGCCTGGGAATTTCAATTTTTTAACAAAAAAAAGTCAGTGGAAAAATGATGTTGTTTTAATGCACAGGGGGAAAAATCAGTGGAAAAGTCATTTTTACTCTGATTTCCCTTTTGTTGCAATATTGAAATTCTCAGGCAGAATGAAATAAAAACTGAAAACGAAGGCCCCCAGTTGTAATCCAACTAAAATGTATTATTTTCTTCTGCTCCCTGTTGCTAACACACTTTGGAGGAGGGTGGTATAGGGGGGAGGAAGGAGAAAGCAGGAAGCCGGATGGAGAGGCACAGACAGAAGGGCAAAGGAATGCACAGACGGGAGACAAAGAGACAGAAGAACAGTTCTCCCATTGTTTTTCAGATTGGAAGCATCTATCAAAATGCTTTCAATTGTAAGAAAATGTAGCCGCACGTTTCATCCTCATACATTGCAGGACAAGCACAGTGCAGAAGATCTGCCCCTTCTTAGTCACATCGTGCACTCAGCTGCGTCCTGTGCCCCCTCAGTCAAGGTTCTTCACAGGGACGGTAACTTTTAAACAGACGCGTCCATTTTAGAACATGCGCGCCTATATGCGCGCATGTTATAAAATAGCCTGGACGTGTGCAATGCGTGCCATTTTAAATGGACGCGGGCGCAGGCGCGCAAATGCCCCTTCTACCGCATAAGTGGGGGAATTTGATAAGGGACGGGTGCCGACGCGTTCGCCATTTTCCCAGTTCGTTCCCGGTTCACTCAGTTTAGAGAGAGGACGTGCAACACACCCCCCCCCCCCCATTTAATAGCCACCTTTCCCTCCTGTTAGCCCTGACCCTTCAAACCCTGCTGCCTTGCCTATATTTGTTTTACTACTCACACGCCATCCACAGCAGAAGTAAATCCACGTGGCAGGGGACCCTGGTGCGCGCAAGGACGTGTAAGCATTTACGCGCACATCTCTTGGCCAGGCCCGAGACTCCCACCCTCTACCCAGACCATGCCCACGCTCCACCCCGTTTTAGAAACTTTGTACTTGTGCGTACAGTGGGTGATACGCGCGTCCTCGGGCGGCTATTAAAATCCGCTCGGCGAGGGCCCGACCCGCTTGTGTGTGTATCTCCTGGTTTTGGCACGCATGAGGCTTTTAAAATTCGCCTTTTACGGTTTTGATTTTATTGTATTTGTCCCAGCATTTTATCAGTGGTTATTGCAAGAACAACAACAAAACACCAGGAGAAATCAGCGCAGAAACATTTTTATTTTAAAAGTATTTCTAGCCTTCCGAACCACAATTTTATTTTATTTTATTTTTTTTAGTATTTAGTGCTGGGGGAGGGGAGCAGGACAGGAGGACCAGGGATCGTGCTGGGGGGGGGGGGGGGGGGGGAGGGGCGGACATTGCAGTGCCTAGGGTGCAGGGGTCTGGGCCAGTCACAAAGTCTACAAGACGAAAACAAAATTCTGGTCATTGAGCCTTACCAAAGTGAAGGTGGGAAATCAGTAAGAACCGAATACTTTTGTATCGCCCAAGATTTTTATGTAGTAAAAGTCAGTTTAGATGGAAAATAAAGGGTATGCCTGGTGCAGCAGCACTCACCTTTCGATCATGTATTATTGCTGAAGTGCTACACCTGCCCTGTTGCAATTATCTACTGCTTTGATTGACAGGTTAGAGCATTTTTAATTTAGGCACCTCAAGATTCAGCACTTGAGCTATTACTTTTTAATCTATTAAGAAAATAACTCAGAGATGGGTCTCAAGAGTAAAGTTTCAGTCTTCGTTGATGATAAAGTTGGGCAGACTAGTCAATACCTGTGTTATTGTATCCCTGGGTTTTTTCTTGCACATTTCTTTCAGTTTATTTTCTTGGTATCCGTTTGTAGAATTTTTACTGTACCACCGCCTACCTGTACCCCCACACCATCAGCATCGGTACTGCTGTCAGTACCACCACAGGCAATCTATATCAGTGCCACTGTCACCAGCACCAGCAGCACAGTCACAATCAGCGCCAGCACCATCGTCATGGCTGCCGGCAGTACCAATACCACTGCCACTTTTCCCAACAACAGCACTACCAATAACACCACTAGCACCATCAGTATTACTGCCATTACAAGCAGCAGCACTAGCAGCACTAGCACCACTGTCATTGCTGTCACCACCATTGGCACTAACACCACTATCAGTACCACTGCCATCAACACTATTGTCACTAGTTTCACCAGCACCACCGGCACTATTATTATTATCACCATCACCAAAAGCAATAAGATATGGGACGGGATCTGGGTGTTGGATTACGGATGGGTTGTGTAAGAACCGAAGGGGAAAACAATGAGGCCTAGAACAGCTTACTAGTGAAGGTGGTAGAGGCCAGTGCTGTAAATGAATTTAAGCATTCTTAGGACAGAATTAGTGGATAGAGGGTAGGAACAGAGATAACAGGTCAGCTAAATGTCATGGGGATGGGAGAGCTGATATTGGCTTAAGCACAGGAATTTATATGTTCATCTGCTCAGAATTGTGGAGAACCAGTGAGGAAGACAACTGGGAAGGCTGGCTGGGTCAACTGGTCTTTATCTATTGTCATTTACTGTGCTAGCCCACCCACCCAGCACCACTGTCTGCCACCACCAACAGCAGCCCTGTACCTGTCACCCGCAGCGCCTCGGCCTTTTGCACTGTTACTGCCACTAGAATGCCTGGTATTTATCTATGTCGTATGCTAAACCTCTTTCTAAAGGAACAGAAACCTTTTTTCTCTTTGGTTAAATCACTCCTGTTCATACTTTCTATTGTTTGCATTGACTCCAACCCACACACTAAGCTTAAGTATTCTAATAGCAAACAGATCAAGGAGATGCATTCTGCAATCAATGTCATCCTGTTGTACAAGCTTTATGTAACACACAAGTACTGTGTGTTAACCTGCGTGAGGTAGAATGAAAGGTCTCTCACGTACTTAGTGCAATCACACCAGATCCTGGTTACCCTCTATTTCAGATGAAGTGGTAAACAACGCTAAGAGTTTTTTAAGGACTGATTAAAGGTGTGTGTAATCAAAAGAAAACCTGCAGAATGAAAGAGAGGGCATAGGTTAAAACTGTTCAGGGATAAGTACACTTTTAAAGCAAGGGAAACATTTTTTTTTTTTTTTTACAGTTTGGCTGCTAGAGTTCAAGAGTCTGACATCGGATTGAAATTTTGGCATTTTCCATTGAGGGTACTTGAGAATAAATTACGCACCCTCCACTTATAATGATCTCAAGGAGTTACAGGGTCGGCGTGGGGTGTCCGAGATGCTCGTGTTTGTGACGGTTGATCACCTCTCTTCTGTTTTAGACATTTGCAAGGCGTTGTTTCAGTATTTCAGCCCTCGTGTAGTTCAGTCTTAAAAGTGTGAGACTGCATGTGGGAAAGTGTAACGCAGCATGTGCACCTTATTATGTTTCTCATGGGACTTCCAAGAGCTGCTATCCCTGTTTTGTTCGCTACTAGTGCTCCAGTGTCTTAAAAAGCAATTCAGGTCACCTCGCCCATTCCACTGGTTCTTTGGTGGGAATGGGTGTAAGTGGACCATGCTGATGTCTAAAGCAGCCCTTTCCTTACAGACTCCCTCAGTCTAGGAAATCCAATTTGTTAAAATGAAATGCATTTTATATTTTTGATTTTTGCATTTTATATTTTTGATTTTTGCGGGAGCAGTAAATGCAAAACCGCACAGCCTTCGATTCCCCGTTGCTCCAAGATGGGGCTGAAGCCTTTACGAGATTGTAAACCTGTTTTGTCATGAACCCTGCTGCCGCTGCTAAATGCGTGAAGGCTCTGCAGTTGAAGCTTTTGAGGACAGGTCTTAGACCAATATCTGAGAAATATTCATTACGGGTCTCCTGCTTGTGTCTCTGGCATAGCAGAGTTGGTCACTCCTGTTCCCCGATGGCTTAACGTTGCAGGCATTTCTTCACCGACATCTCCTGGGACTCGGAGCATCGGGACTGCAGCGCCTCCGTGTTATCGTGCCCTACAGAATCAGCCGCACATTTCAAAAGCGTACTGCAGTGTGTACCCAAGGAAGTCAATTACTGGAACACACCGAGCCTTTACTATTATTGTAGAGCTTAATGAACAAAGTAATGAGTCCCACAAAGATCACAAAAAAGACAAACAATAGACATGGCTCACTATGGAGAACACAGTTTTCCAGTGCTGGGTTTTTTTGGTTTTTTTTTTCAAGTATGCAAAGTGCCCTTTATATTTTTTTGAGCAGGTGCAGTTCCTTGGGATGAAAGTTAACAAAAATCAAGAATAAGGGGCAATGTGACTAGAGCCAAGCTGGGCTTTCTCCCAGCAAACCAAGCCAGGGGAACAGCGGAAGACAGAGATGATAGAAGAGAGCTGCATACTGCCCAGCTCCCTTCTGTATCCTTTTTCCTACCCCCGGTCAGGCCTGCATGGTTCCTCAGCAGGCCAACAGCAGCCAAGCTTGCCATACTGGAGGTGTGGTGGGGCATAGGAGCTTTGCAGCCAGCCAGGGTGAAGGGATAGTGTGTCACAAGAGAAAGAGAGAGACCACCACCATTGCCCAGGCTACTGTGTTTAAGTAGTGATGGCCCTGCCTGTCACCATTGGACTGGTGAACACAGCACCCTGACTTGTGAAGCATGCAGCTGTAAGCAGCAAGGTAGTGTACACGGATGCATTATTCCATGGCTAATGTGAGGACAAAGGGTGCCAGAGCCAGCCTTGAACTGGGGTCTGCCCTGGGTGAGGCCAGTGTGCTGTGTGTAGAGCTACAGAATCATTCTGAGGAAGCTGAGCTCAGATTCCTGATAGCCTGGTGTATGGTCCTGTTCCCCCTCAGGGTCCGGATTGGTCCTCCCGGGATTCAAAAGTCACCCGGGGATGCCAGGATTGTGTTCCTGGCATTTAGAAGACTCAGATAGGATCCCGATGGCATACTTGTGAGCTCTTCTTGCCCTGTGCACCGATGAGTTATGTGATGTGAAAATCTTGAAGCTCTGGGTTAGTCTTCTTATAAGTAGAAGTTGTAACTCAAATATTGACTGTGTTTGTCCATAAAGAGGAATTACTGTGGAAACTGATCTGGACTGGATTTACTCTTTGCCCCAGCTGTGAGAGCTTACAACCTTGATTGAAGTTACCTGTTTATTTGTACCTGCAGTGCATCGTGAGTCAAGGAATATTTATGCTATCACCTTATCTATTAATAAACCAGCACCGAGACACCGTCCTCAGCATGATTTGTACCGCGCAGGAGCTTCCAACCTGACAGCTGCAACCTTATAGTCCAGGTTCTGATATCAGGTTTCACAAATGTCCAACAGTTTCCTGGAACTGTGCCTTGAAATACCTTCAGTCCATGGTCAGTACATCATGAAGCACTAACCCGTGGGACGACAAGGTTACTAGTGCTTGGATCAGATCGCCAAAGCCCTGAAATCCCAACTCAAGACTGATGAATGCTCAGCCAACGGAGATCAGACCTGAACAGAATTATATTTTAAAATCCACATTAGGTGGGAGGTTGGGTCCCATGACATTATGCAAGGATTTTCCTGGCTATTCCTGGTGCTGAGGGCATCTCACAATTCACCCGCTCAGCTCTGTGAGTCGCCATCCTTTAATTAACGCGCACCCTGTTGTGTGCTCCTGCACTGCTCCCATAAATCTCTCCCCAGGAGTTGGGTAATGCTTTATTGTAATCTGCACATAATTTGCTGCTGTGGGAATTCCAATAGAAGCTGCTACCAGCATAAATTCATTTTGATTAGTTATTGGGAAGACTTCCAAAGAAAATGCCGGTCCTGGTAATGGAACACTTAAAATGCTTAATGATATATGCGTTGTAATCTGGAGACGGTTTATCTTTGCATGATGTTTGCTTGAGTGCAGGCATCTGGTCTCTTGTACATCATTGCCGTGCGTTTTCAAAAGTACAAGAAAAAAATGTAATTGTGAGCCCTTTACGGACATGGCCAATGATAACATTCTGCCTCTGTCGCGCGGGTCAGTCATTGTGTAGGTGACTGGAGAATTGGAGGGCAGGCAGAATGCATTAGTGACTTGCGCCGTGGTCATACTGATGGTCAGTAATGACCCTCCGGAGGTGCCCAGTGATGTAAACAGCGGTGTGCACTTCCTTACTCACAAATCAATATTAAGACTTTGCCATAACCTTTTCTGTTTTGTTATATCAGTTTTCCTGCCACAGTGAGTACCTGTGACAGCTGCTATCCTTGGAAAGGTGCAAACGTCTTAGCATGATTTTTGTTTTGGCTGTTGCTTTTACTCTTTTTTTTGAGGCTGTTACGTGATTTCAGATCATTAGGGAGCGACTGCGCTTGTCCTGCTCTTAAGCTTCCATCCCAGTGCTGGCATGAACTCGTTCTCTATTGATTAGGGAAACTGACTGGGCTCGTCTCTGGAAGCCTGGAACCAGGGCTGTTAGCTAGGCGAGTGGAAACCATTACGGCAGCAGAGGAGACATCTTTGAGAGGGGCAAAGACTCGGCTGTCAGAGATGGTAGATAGGTAGGTGTTATTGCCACCCGCTGGGAGACAGGCAGGGGAGCACTCCCCACGGTTTCAACACAGGGCCATAAACTAAGTCTTTAAACTCTAGCCTGCTATCTCCCAGTAAGTATTTAGCCAAGAAATAATGATGCCATTGGGCAAAATGCTGCTTAATTGTTTAAGCAAGGTAAGCAGTACTGTGTGGCATTACATAGGTTTTAAGTGCTGAAGTAACAGGGAAACTCTGTTATCAGGGGTGGCCAGCTCCAGTCCTCAAGGGCCACAAACAGGCCTGGTTTTCAGGATAGCCACAGTAAATATACGTGAGAGAGATTTGCATGCACCTCCTCCTTTGTAGGTAAATATCTCTTATGCATATTCATTGTGGGTGACCTGAAAACCGGACCTGCTTGTGGCTTTTGAGGACCGGAGATCGCTACCCCTGCTCTGAATGGTCCAAGCTTCTGTTCAGCCTGCCAAATCTTGAGGAAAGTTTTAATCCCATGACTGGCTTTTTAACTGAGTATCTTGAGACTTGCAGTCCTATTCCCCCAGGTTGAAAACGGCAGGACTAAATGAGCTAAAATGCCTTTTTGCTATAACTTAAAGTCAGGAATGAAACCAGATGCTCTCTGAGGAATCAGAAGGCTGGAAGCCATACAGGTCTGAAGCCATGCTTTATTGCAGAGAACAGCTACAAATCTGTCAGCGAGCCTGGGTGTTTTCTAATACTCATTCAGCATTTGTGCATCACAGCCCTGCTCGTTGATACCCTGTGAACATAGCACAGGAGAAAAACTGTACGCTCCGCTGAGACCCTGGCAACCCTAAAGGAAAAAAAAAAACCCAACACGTCAATTCAGACATCACTTACAAGAACACACTGTCTGCTGTAGGATAAAACCTGCTTAAAGAACGTTGCTCAGATTTTGTGGGTTGGGATGCACACCTTCACTGCGGCAAGGGACAGGAGGTGCCAACCTTAGAACAACCCCCAGTATAGGCTGTGACTCCAGGGGAAGGAGAGTATTATGTTCAGGGGAATGTGTATAGCTCCATTAAAACATCTCTACGTATTTTTTTAAAATTTCCTCACAATATTTTCACTTGACTTTAGTTCTCGGGGGGCAGGCTGAGGGGCATCGTAAGCGGGGAGAGGGGTTACCCTGTGGAGCAGGAAGTTTTCTGCAATATGATGAGTGAATAAGAGGCTATGAGTGATCTACCAGGGGGGGGGAGCAGAAGAGAAGCTAAATAACTTCTGCGCGGAAGAACTGCTTTTATGACTTAAGAGCTGTGTCACTAAGGCTTTTTTCCCCCTCCCATTTCTGTGTCTGTGGGATTATGTCCTTAGTGAACCAGGCCTTAAGTGGTAAAATCCTGGCTTGGGAATCTGAAGGATACAAATTTAATCTGAGAATAAGAAATTTTAAAGTTACTGTGCCACGATATCAGAAGCCTCCCACCCACCAGTGAGGAGCATTGCAAACTGGCTGGCGTTTCGTTGGCTCTCCAATTGCTAACGTTAAGCTGAACGTACTGGAATACTAATTTTCCAAGGGCGAATCAGGGAGTGAAACCGAGGACGCGGGTTCGGACTTGGAGCGGCTTTCTTTGCAGGGCGTGGGACGAAGAAAGGCGTTACGAGTTAGGGCTCTTCAGCCTGGAGAAGAGTCAGCTGAGAGGGAACGTGAGAAAGGTTTATTAAATCAAGAGCGATATGGTTCGCGTCAGTAGGAAATGGCTACTCTTTAAATTGTACTAGGGCCGGGAGATGCTCTTTGAAAATAACCGTGGAATTTGTTTGCCAGAAGATTTATTTTACTTTATTGGTGGGTTTTTATATACCGTTGTTTGGAGCAGGCCTTCACAACGGTTTACAGAAATAACAACTGTTTACATAAAACAGAACAAAAAAACTGATTACATTATAACACAAAAACTTAGGAGGGATATAGATTGGAGAACATTATAGGTAGATCAAAGAGATAGTTATTTGTAGACATATCAAACTATAAGGAGAATAATTAACAGGGGAGAGTGTATTATTATGGGGAGTCATACGAGGAGATTAAATAGAAATTTAGATGCATAGTTGATTGTTATTAGAACCTGTATAAATTGTAAGTGTATTTGGTTGTCTGGTTGGATAGGTGGGTTTTAAAAAGGTTTTGGACAAAGTTCTGGAGGGCAGGTCCGGGAACAGCCATTAGCCAGATAAACTCGGGCCTCACCCCCTCTTTCATCTGGAAGTGAGCAAGAACGGAACGGATCAATCCCTAGTTGGGGGGGGGCTCAGTTGCAATCTCCTTTTTTTCTTCCTCGAGGGTGTTTAATGCATACAGTTTGACATGCGACCCTGTGACTGGCATTTCAGTCCTGCTGCACTGCTTCTTTGATCCCAACAGAATTTTGTTATATGCACATAGACCTCCCACCCTATCCCTGACGCCCCCTCCCCTCCCCCCCTTCTTTCTAGCAAACTCAAATTTGCTGCAGGACAAGCCTTTTCACGGTCTTTATTTATTCCGCATGCTGTTGGGCGGAAGCCAGGTCACACCCCTGACAATCTCTTGGCATATCATCGCAGGCTAGTCCAGGGTTTGACCAATCAGGACCGTGCGATCCGATGTAACTTTACCTGCTAAACTACCAGAAAATGAATCTAATAACAAATTAGAAAGTTCATCCCTTTCATCACGCCCTTCTCTCTCTCTGTAGCCTCTAGCATTATTTTCTCCCTTCCTTTATAGTGGACTGGCCTGGAATATGACAAATCGGTATATAACGATATATTTTATTTATATAGCAGCACTCAGGAATTCCATGAAATGGCAACGAGAAGATGACTGATGTCCAATGTACGCTCTGACACATCACCCCCTCACCATATCTAACCTTTCGCCTGACTCTCTCCCCTTTGTCTTCTCTCCCTGTTCCCTGTACATATCTCACTCTGCTTGCTACCCTTCCATCTCCTTCTCTCTCTGTGTACCAGCCCTCCAGTGCCCCCCTCCCCCCCCTCCTCTTCAGCTTCCATCTCTGACCTGAATAGGTTGGGGGTAGGGACAGTATGAGAAACCTCACCTCACGTGTCCCCCCCACAGCTTGCGTTCCCCTTGTTTTAGAAGGTTCTGCAGCATAAAAATGCACACAGAATACTTGGAAGAGCCTCAGATTGTATTGCAGGACAAAGGCCACCCTGGTTTCTGCTAACAAAAAAGCCCTATATGCAACATCTTATATCCATAATGTAGCGATACATGGGCATATTTTTACATTTCTACTTGGCAGTGATGTAAATCCCCCCCCCCCCAAAAAAAAAAAAAAAGAAAATAGGGTATGCTGGTGTTTTCCTGCAATCTAACTGCTGAATGAATTTTAACAAATAACAGCTTGTAATGGGCAGTTCTGAAATAAATTCTCAATTCTTTGTACTCGCTGCAACAATTAGAACTTTTCTTTTCCCCCCTCGTCTGGGAAAATGAGCTCGGATTTCTGTTCCTGTTTGACAGTTTTATGTTCTTGGGGAGAAGGTGGGCATGCGGTCGCTGCTGGATAGAATCACAATGACGACTTTGGCACCAGACTGCAGATCACTTTCACAGAATGCCAAATGTGCATCTGGAAACCCCTGGAAAGGAAATAAGCCAGGTAAGCATCCTTTCATCTGATGGTGATGCTGATACAGGCACTGATTAATCACCCATCCAATGCAGGGCAGGGGGCTAAAAGCCTAGTCATGTCCGTGACGCAAAGTGTTGGACAGCTTTAGCTTTGCAGTACATTCCCTGCATCGAAAGTATCCTGAGTCACAGGATGAACCGTTGGGGGGGGGGGTTTGCTTGCCAGAAATCAGAGCCTGCTCTGTTCTGTCAGAGTTCTTTGAACGCCGCACAGATAAAATAATCTTGCCTCGCCAGCACTTGTCAGTGGGTAGCTGCGACTTGTAGAGAAGAGTGGAATTCAAAGAGACTGGATCAATTAGCACTGTAAATTCAGTGCTTTCTAACCGCATTTTGAGGCCGGTGCAGTTTACTTCAGCAGACAAGTCTTGCGTTTTTGTGAAACAAGTACTGTGCTAATGCAGAAAACGGTGTGCCTCTAAAACAAATATATTCATGATCCTTCCTTTGAACTGGATAACAAAAAAAAAACATGTGTTAAAAAGCGAACAACTAGGCCCGGTGGCTCAGTAGCAATGCTGTGGACTGCCATGCAGAGGGACCTGGGTCTTTTTGCAGGGTCAGGGTTATTTTCTCTTGGTCCATTAGAACAGGAAACCAACCCTTTTGTTTCTGATCTAATGGGAATTTATTCTAGGGTTCCAGTTAACCAAAAAATCAAATGATGTGCATTAGAAGCCTGCTGAGGTCGGACCCTCTCTCGGAGGAAGTATTCAGGTGCGCCTTCCTGGGATCTAGCGTGTTGCCGAATTCTCTAGCATTATCCGCAGCTCTGTCCGGTGTGTAGGAGCTGCTTGTTCAGCATCTGAGAAGGGCTCTCAAACCCCCTTCCTTAAGGGCTGTGAGCAGCTGTGGAATTCAGGACAACCATAACACATAAACTGACCGTAAAGTAGAGTCACCGTGTGCAAGTAAAATTTCCTGTATACTCACGGCAGATCTCCGTTGGTGGCCTTTGAGGCACAGCACTTAAAAAGAGGCCACTGCCAGTTTCCGATAAAGTTCCCGAAAACCTCTTGCGCTCTTCTATGGACCTCACTTCGGGGCACACAGAGGGGGATTTTTCAGAGTCATTTCGGTGGGTAAAACAGTGCTTTTCCCGCGGAAACGGGCTTTTACAAAACTGCCCGGCCTTTCTGCGGGCAGCAGTGCATGTGCAGGGTCTCTGTGTGCTTGTGCGTTGAGCCACGGTGAGCAGAGGCACACGCCCAGGAATGGCGCTGGGGAGGAGTCTGCCCTTGCACGCATGGTTCTGAATTCTCAAAGTACGCACACTTTATTCCTCAGAAATGCTCTGCGAACGTGTTAGCAAGTATAAATGTGCGTGGCTCATTTTGGTGGGAACATTTTCAAAGGAAAATCCGGGCGCACTTTTCCCTTTCAAAATCGGTGCAGAGCCTGTGGGGTGATGAACTTTAAATTTATACGGGGCAGTTACAAAACCCCCACAATGCATTTAATCTCTGAAGTGCCTTCCTGTCTCTGTTGTCTTGCTAGATGCTATCCGGGCATACTGCAGTCATAGCCTGCTCCTTGAAAAGAGGGATTAAAATAGGATTAAAGAGCCACCCCAAAACGCAGAGCATTAATAAAATACAGTGTTGTTGCTGAATGGAGCCCTGATATTGTTTTAAGTGAATTTACTTTGGCGCTTCTTTCACAGCTGTGACGGGGCGTGTCAAACCGTGCGACCCTGCTGAAAAACGAAGGTTTAAATTCGTTTTTAGAATGCAGAACACGGCCATCATTTTGTACAGTAAAGTCGTTCCACCCCGGCAACAGGCTGAGTTCAGGGATTCTCTACCGGAAGGCATGTGCTGATGAATGTTAGGATTCTCCAGTCTGGAGGTCAGTTAGAGTGCAGGCAGGGAGAAAAAGCAAGTGTCCCCGTGCTCCTGCTTAACCTTTGGTCCAGCCGACTAATCTCTGTGGGGTGAGAAGGGAGTTCAAATGCCTCGCTGGGCCTTTCTTAAATGAAAAGGGACTTAATGTGGAAGGCTGCTTGTTCCTGGGTTGTGATTCGCAAGTCTTGCTTCATTTGTGGGCTTTGTTCGTGTATTAGGACTTAAGAACTCGATGACCCGAAGGGAAAACTTAAAACAGATCTGGAAACGTAAAGCCGAAATACCAGTGCTGGTGCTTGGCATCCTCTCCCTATGGCTCGTGACTGGAAAGAGTCTTCCGACTCCGTGCCTCCTAATCTCACTTGCTGTTGGGACTCAGCCTCTGAGATGTGGGACCCACCACAAAATCAAATTCCTCCATGCTCACAGATTTCAGCATTTGTTTCATAGCTCTCTATGGCGAGTATTCTACAGTTAAATATTGTTTTTCATGATATAGCTGGTACAAATCATATAAACAAATAAATAAACCCATCCTCTTGTGTTTGGCGTGCTCTGCATCTTATTCGGGATTATTCTGGTGATATTTCCTTTTGTGATCCATTTGAACGTCTTCTGAGACCCCATATAATCATAATTACCAATATAGCTTAACCATACCGCCATCTGCTCAGGTAGAAAGCATTTGAACCTATTTAATGGCTAGATAGAGAAAGTCGGAAGCATGGCAAAAAAAAAAAAAAAGAACCTGAGGAGTAAGGTTGCCAGCAGACCCAGTCCTGCTTTTACCCTACTGTATGCATGGAAATGTAGACCTACGCTTTCTTATTAGTGGGGTGGGAGAAGGTGGGAAGGGAGTGAGAAATCAGTGCCACATGTTCATGTCTGCTGGGTCAACCTACATCTGCTGGGCTGAATCAGATTGTCCGGGGAAAAAATGGAACCAGTAGGCAACCCTAGAAGGGAAAAGATGATGAGTCTTCAGTCTTCCCTTTGCTGTGTTTTCAGTCAATTCCCTAAACCATGCTTTCGATAACTAACGTAGGCTCTCAGCTGCAAACGGGGCTGGTTTTCGTATTAACTGAGAAATACAAATTAGCTTCATTCTTAAAACATGTGTATGCAGATACATCTGGAGAATATTCATTGCATATCATGAAAACTAGAATCCTCGTTCTAAAAGTAAGCTTTCACTAGTACATCTGGTCTGTTGATATTTTTGCCTCATTTTGGCTGCCAGTGTTTCAAGCTGGATAGCTAGCTCTGTATAGTTGATATCATACCTTAAGTAAGTGTCTGTTTTGCTGATGTATTGTAAGTTGTATTTGGATGGTAATAGTGCAATACTTTGTTATTTAGCCACAATTACTGCTTTTTAAAAATTATTAACATTCAGTCAATCATCCATTGTACCTGAAGACTGGAGGGTGGCCAATGTAACCCCAATATTTAAAAAAGGCTCCAGGGGCGATCCGGGTAATTATAGACCAGTGAGCCTGACTTCAGTGCTGGGAAAAATAGTGGAAACTATTCTCAAGATCAAAATTGTAGAGCATATAGAAAGACATGATTTAATGGGACACAGTCAACATGGATTTACCCAAGGGAAGTCTTGCCTAACAAATCTGCTTCATTTTTTTGAAGGGGTTAATAAACATGTGGATAAAGGTGAACTGGTAGATGTAGTGTATTTGGATTTTCAGAAGGCGTTTGACAAAGTCCCTCATGAGAGGCTTCTACGAAAACTAAAAAGTCATGGGATAGGAGGCGATGTCCTTTCGTGGATTACAAACTGGTTAAAAGACAGGAAACAGGATTAAATGGTCAATATTCTCAGTGGAAAAGGGTAAATAGTGGAGTACCTCAGGGATCTGTATTGGGACCGGTGCTTTTCAATATATATATAAATGATCTGGAAAGGAATACGACTAGTGAGGTTATCAAATTTGCGGATGATACAAAATTATTCAGAGTAGTTAAATCACAGGCAGACTGTGATATATTACAGGAGGACCTTGCAAGACTGGAAGATTGGGCATTCAAATGGCAGATGAAATTTAATGTGGACAAGTGCAAGGTGTTGCACATAGGGAAAAATAACCCTTGCTGTAGTTACACGATGTTAGGTTCCATATTAGGAGCTACCACCCAGGAAAAAGATCTAGGCATCATAGTGGATAATACTTTAAAATCGTCGGCTCAGTGTGCTGCAGCAGTCAAAAAAGCAAATAGAATGTTAGGAATTATTTGGAAGGGAATGGTTAATAGAACGGAAAATGTCATAATGCCTCTCTATCTCTCCATGGTGAGACCGCACCTTGAATACTGTGTACAATTCTGGTCACTGCATCTTAAAAAAGATATAGTTGCGATGGAGAAGGTACAGAGAAGGGCAACCAAAATGATAAAGGGGATGGAACAGCTCCCCTATGAGGAAAGGCTGAAGAGATTAGGGCTGTTCAGCTTGGAGAAGAGACGGCTGAGGGGGGATATGATAGAGGTCTTTAAGATCATGAGAGGTCTTGAACGAGTAGATGTGACTCAGTTATTTACACTTTCGAATAATAGAAGGACTAGGGGGCATTCCATGAAGTTAGCAAGTAACACATTTAAGACTAATCGGAGAAAATTATTTTTCACTCAACGCACAATAAAGCTATGGAATTTGTTGCCAGAGGATGTGGTTAGTGCAGTTAGTGTAGCTGGGTTCAAAAAAGGTTTGGATAAGTTCTTGGAGGAGAAGTCCATTAATGGCTATTAATCAATTATACTTAGGGATTAGCCACTGCTATTAATTGCATCAGTAGCATGGATTCTTCTTAGTGTTTGGGTAATTGCCAGGTTCTTGTGGCCTGGTTTTTGGCCTCTGTTGGAAACAGGATGCTGGGCTTGATGGACCCTTGGTCTGTCCCAGCATGGCAATTTCTTATGTTCTTAGGGCCGCTGCTTCCATTAGGGAAATTAGGCAGTTGCCTAGAGTACCAAAATTTGGGGGCGGCAAACTCCCACCAGCATGAGGCCAGGGGGGATGCTGTGCCAGAACCAGTACCAGCAAAGATGTGTTGGGGCCACTGCTTCTGGTAGGAGGGAGTGCTGTGCTGTAGGTATGCGGGGGTGGGGGTGTGTGCCCAAAGGTTCGCCTAGGGTGTTAAATACTCTTGCACCGGCCCTTTAACATTATTCTTAAATCTGTATGTTTCATCAAAGAGGGTATTTTAAGGAGGGAAAAAGAGAATAAGAACATAAGAAATTGCCATGCTAAGTCAGACCAAGGGTCCATCAAGCCCAGCATCCTGTTTCCAACAGAGGCCAAACCAGGCCACAAGAACCTGGCAATTTGGAGGATATTTCTTTTTTTTTTGTTAAGACAGTGCCTACGTGATTTCCATCAACCAATAAAGCAATATTTCAGCGTGGCCATACAAGAGTTGCCTAAATTGAAATACTCAGCTGCGGGCATACAGTGCTATTATATAAAGTGCTGTACAGACTTGGAAAGGCAAAAAGAATGTAATGAAAAGAAAGGCTATCATCTTTGTAAGTTTCAGAGCAATTTCCTGTTCCTGTACTCTAGACTGACCTATGACCTCCCAGTGGGCCTATCAAAAAGCAACTGGCAGGGCACAAGCTGCTTTACAGGGATCAGAAGAGGGACACAGAAACAAAATTCTAAGCTGGTCCCATATTCAACTCCAAAGGGTACAAAGAATTACTGTAGTTATTTAACAAGTTATACTGGCTGAATTTTATGTTAAGATGAGTAGCTGCAGAGCAATAATGCACAAAAAGAAAAATCCAGCAAGAAGAGATATTTTGTTCCAGGTAATATTTTATATTCTTCTGCACACGTTTGCTTTCTTTGGAATTCAAACAAGCTTATTGACGCTCGAGTTTGTGCAAAGACTCAGAGCAACTAAGGCAGAAAGACAATGTAGCCCAGGAGCTTTCTCAAGAATATGTGCTAAAATATTTCATTCTCCTGCCACAGACTATGTTAGGGAAGCTGTGTCGCTTATGTGGTGCAGGGACTGAATTTATTTGTCTGAGCTGTTACATTAGTGTGGCCTGCTGTATATTGCAGCTCTATTGAGACTTGTGCTCGTAGGCTTTATTTCGAAATCCCTGGATATACAGCAAGCGCCTGGCTTGTATAAATGATCTGCTGCAGCTCGAAAGCACATCTTCTCTCTCAGCACTGGGAATTGTCCATGGTGTTCTCCCCGGGCAAGGTTTGTGCGGACCCAGATGTGGGAAAGTTAGACAGGATTCTGCCTCTCACATGGGCTTCAGCGGCCTTGCATAATTCCAAATTGGAGGACTTCTCTAGTTGAAACCACAATTCCCCTTTATCCACAGAAAATACTGATTATGTGGATTTTTTTCAAAATAATAATTTAATCACTTTCCCGCTGTTCTGTAGTGTTAATATAACATTTTATTGATTTTATCAAAACAGCAATAGAATAATTGTTCAATGCAGTCTCCGTTTTCTTTTATGGTTCAGTGCATATCCAAAGATTTGGATATGTATAAGCCATTATAAAACGAGGCATATCAAGAAGGTGATATGATTCTCTAAGATACTGCTCCCTGCAGTATCTTAGAGAATATCCTGATCAAGGATAACAGTTCAAGTTAAAGAGATGGAGGCAGTGAAGCATCTCTGGCACTGTCAGTTTGAGTTTTTGGTTATATAGTATACGGACCAAAAAGGTTCTCTCCATTTTCTCTACCTTACCTTCTTTATTAAAATGTTTTTTGTTTTTTTTAATAAGCTTCTGGGTCATTTGGGAAAAGCTTGAAGCTAAATGCAGATGTAACCTTTTGGAAACTTACAATTATACAGTTTGAGAACACCAGAATTGAGATTTGCACCAATACACTGATAAGGAGTTTTTTCTTTTTATGATTTGAGAAAGATATCTCAGCTGAACTCTTAGAAGAAACGTACATTACAGGCTCGAGTAAGTCTTTGTTCTAGCCGTGTAGATGTAATAGGAGTGAACCCTTACTGCTGTGGTGTGGTTGATGCAGCCTAGGGGGCAAACTCCATAGGCCCACACCGAAAGCTGGCGAAAATACCCTGGGAAGGAACTGGTCTGGAGCTTCACCTTTACCAGCCCCTATCCCCGCAGGTTGCACCTTTAGGTCTGGAAGCCGGCAGGACTTAGGCGAGAGTTTCTCGGGGAGTGGCGTGGAAGATGGTCCAAGGCCAGGCACGGTTCAGAGGCAGGTGGGGAGCGAGAGTAGTCAGTGTCTAGGCAACGGTCTGTGGCAGGCAGCGAGCAAGATTAGTCAGTGTCCAGGCAAAGGTCAGAGGCAGGAGTCAGTCTGCAGAGAAGACAGGGAATAAAGAAGAGGAACTGACACAGCAGGACAGGCAGAGAGGGCCAGGCAGGGCTGGACGAAACAAGCAGGACGGAGAGACAAGGCGAGGCAGGATGAGATGAGCAGGAACTAGAGAAACACGCACTATCGAGGTAGGAGTACCTGTTGCTGAAGCGCTGACTAGATGAAAGACCCTTTCTTCTATATGCTGGTCGATAGACGTCAGCAGGAGGTGCCGAGTCAGGTTTTCCCACCATGGGGCCTTTAAGGGGTGAAGTTCCTTGTGTGTGTGCGCCTAAGGGAGGTCTCAGTGGTATCAGGATGGCCATACCAGCGGCGTTGTGAGCAGAGGAGAGGCCACTTACCCGGATAAGTCAGAATTTTATCCAACTAACTTGAATATCTATTTGCATGTATCTTTTACATGTGCACAAATGTTGCAGAATAGATCTATGCGTATTTTATAACCTGAGCATATACGATATGCACGGGTTATAAACTATGGAGTAGATCTGCCTGTGACCTTATATACACACGTTTATGGGTTCGCACACAGGTCTTTTAAAGTTATGCTCCCTATGCTGAGGCAAGCATTTAACATCTGAGTAGAGCCCAATGGACATAGAAGAATGGATCTATGAGTCATTATTTGATATTCAGAACAGGATGTGTAAAGTTTTATGAGTGTTATCTTGTATCTCGCTTAGAATGAAGGATAATTTGTGTAATAAATGTTTTAAAATAAATTAGCAAATAAATAATCCATGAAGCAAATCACTGTTAATGCATATTTGTTATGCTTTAACAACCCATTTGCATGATATGCAAATCAGGTTAAAATTAATTTTCTTGTGTTAAGGTTCGCTTGAAACTTCAAGGTTTAACTAAAAATCCCCCTTATCGATTTGCCTGTTTCTGTGTACATAGCTATACAAAGATAGGGCTTGATTTTAAAAAGCATTTATATGCATAAAAATGGGTTTTACTTGAAGAAATACACTTTACTCAAGTAAGTGGGCTTTTGAAAATTGCTACAATATATGCCATTCAATTGTCCGTAGGATTTACTCATATAAGTGCACTTTACTCGAGTAAATGGCTTTTGAAAATTGCTACAATAGTAGTTACATTTACGCATGTAACTTCTTTTGAAAGTTATCCCCATAGGTAATAAGCTGCTTTGCATGATTCTGCAGCTTATTGCCTATTTTGCTTTGCAGTGTTGCGACCGTCGCTGCCCGAGGTCTCCACTCTGTCCTCCTTACCTCTTTGGCGACTCCCTCTTTGGTTGATGGAAGTTTGGTTGCTGCGGCGTCATCTTGCCAACCTCCTCCGGTGTCCCCGGACCGGCTAGACGCTGCCTTCTGCCATGTTCTCTCGAGGCCTAAGGGCGCGTGCGCGGTGCGGCCCCGACTCAAGTACCAGCTGTGGCGCGAACCTCAGGGGCGTCCCCCTGAGATGACGTCATCTCAGGGGCGTCCCCCTGAGATGACGTCATCCTCACCGGATACTTAAGGCCTTCCTTTTTGCTAGCTATTCGAGTTAGCAAGGGAAAGATTTACCTAGCTTCCTCCTCCAGGTATCGCTGCGGATGGGATTCGCTCTCCGCATACCTTGCTACTCTGCCTCCTCGGTCTTTACCAGGGGTACCCGCTCCTCGGGGGCCTCGCTCTCTCTCTTACTTTTCAGGTCGCAGTCTGGAACTGGTACTCGCTCCTCGAGGGCCCACGTTCCCGGACCTGCTACCGAATATAACTTCTGCCAGGAAGTCACCGCTGCCTACAACACCAGTGAGTTACCATCTCTCTCTCAGAGCTTTCCCTGGAACCAGGTACTCGCTCCTCGAGGGCCTACTTCATTCCAGCCTCTGGGCTGCCTCAAGAGACTATTGTGTGAGTGTTACCATCCAGGTTCTGTTCCTGAACTCTGCATACTCTGCCTACTCACTATATTTCAGTTTCTCTACAGCTCAGCCATCCTAGGATCGCTGAGGGCCTGAGGGACTACAGCCCAGCCGGGCTATTCCAGCTCACTACTGCCACCTCTGGTGGTTCACTTACAGTTTAATAAAAGAACCAGTGTGTGTCTGTCTCCCAACTCTGAGCCTGACCGGTGGCCCCTCTTGGGATCTTCCCCCATGGGCGTGGTCATCTGCCACCGGCCCAAGGATCCACCCACAAATATCACAAATAATAACAGCAAGTATGGTTAAAATCGCTGATGACATGCATTTACATTAACATATGCTATCAGGGATTTTAGCATGCAAAATCATGTTTGCAAATGTGGCTATACTTTACTACATCAACCCCTCAAAATGCTTTACAGTCCTTCTCTGCCCTCATAAACGTTTCTATATTTCCTTCTTGCTATGATACTAATAAAAATGATAATTTGGAACAACTTCATATTGAATTATAGCCTTCCTTTCTATTGAAGGTAACAGAATAGCAGGAATAGATGCAACTTCAGGGAAAGATGTTAGATTATAGTTATGAATGTCTAGCATATATTTTGACAACCATTCTTTTAGAAGCTAGAACAGTAAAAAAAAATAAAAAAATAAAAAAATATATATATATCTTGAGTTGGCATTTTCCACCTGCATTTTTGGGCATCCAGCTAATTTGGAACCTGGTTCTGATGGGCAGCAGCACCATTAGCTTCCATTTGCAACCAGCCAGGGATTTCCCCCTGTTGCATAACATACTCTCCCCACCTCCAGTTAGCCCAGTGACAGTCCTAAACCCCAAGCCACAGAGCACAGCTCCCTCGGGAACCCAGTACTTACATGCCTGAAGTCTAAGCAATTGATGTCATTGGTGAGCAATGGCTGAGGCTCTCTCCCCACCTCTGGAGTGTTGCCTCTGCTAGCTAGTCCAGGGAGCAGTAGCTGGCCACAGGAATTGAATATGGGTCCTCTGCTCAGCAGCGCCAAGCTCTGCCGCTGAGCCGTCAAATCAGCCCATTACCATGCCGGTTTTAAAGCCGATTACTATACAGAGCCCTAAATGCTGTCAGGTTAATTGTAAACTGAAGCACCCTTCTATTCTAACCTTTCCCCCTTCTTATGAACTAAGTTATAGAAATAATAGGTTTGTGAACCTAGGAATAGGCAAACCTCTTTTAATCCAATTCATATCTGAGTTTGGCTCTGTCAATATCCGACTCATATTTACATAGATAATAATCAGAGTCATTTTGGACGGCAGTCAAAAAAGCAAACAGAATGTTGGGAATGATTAGAAAGGGAATGGTGAATAAAATGGAAAATGTCATAATGCCTCTGTATCGCTCCATGGTGAGACCGCACCTTGAATACTGTGTACAATTCTGGTCGCCGCATCTCAAAAAAGATATAATTGCGATGGAGAAGGTACAGAGAAGGGCTACCAAAATGATAAGGGGAATGGAACAACTCCCCTATGAGGAAAGACTAAAGAGGTTAGGACTTTTCAGCTTGGAGAAGAGACGACTGAGGGGGGATATGATAGAGGTGTTTAAAATCATGAGAGGTCTAGAACGGGTAGATGTGAATCGGTTATTTACTCTTTCGGATAGTAGAAAGACTAGGGGACACTCCATGAAGTTAGCATGGGGCACATTTAAAACTAATCAGAGAAAGTTCTTTTTTACTCAATGCACAATTAAACTCTGGAATTTGTTGCCAGAGAATGTGGTTAGTGCAGTTAGTGTAGCTGTGTTTAAAAAAGGATTGGATAAGTTCTTGGAGGAGAAGTCCATTACCTGCTATTAAGTTCACTTAGAGAATAGCCACTCACATTAGCCATGGTTACATGGAATAGACTTAGTTTTTGGGTACTTGCCAGGTTCTTATGGCCTGGATTGGCCACTGTTGGAAACAGGATGCTGGGCTTGATGGACCCTTGGTCTGACCCAGTATGGCATTTTCTTATGTTCTTATGTAGTTGAAATATAATTCAGGTTTTATAAAACAATTTTACATGCAGACATATTTTCATATGTATTTTCCTGGTTTCTGACTTAATCACTGATGGAAAATATAGAACAGCTCTGTGACACTGTAGCACTGTTTTACTCTCCTTCATTCTGAAAGAACTGTAAAATGCTTCTCACTTCCTACAAAAATATTTTATTATGATTATGTACACAGTATGTTAAAATATGCATGTTCATATGTCTTTTATAAAATCCTCTGATTCACAATCAGACTCCTTAAAATGTAGTGTTATACATTTCTGAATAAAATAGTGGTTTTGGCCAACCATTAAGGAAATCACCTTGGACCCTTGGGGAGTGGTAAATTCTAAACTGAAATAAAAACATAAAAGTGCATTTTCAGTGTGTAAACACAGATTGGTTAAGACGCATTTCTACAGCTGGGTGCAAGACTTCTGTCTTTAATCCTTTGTTGTCTGACAACTCATTTATCTCTGGATAATGTGTGCGCTGGAGTATAGATGCAGGCGCAGATGTTCTTTTCTGTAGGGGGGAAGAATGATCTTCAAGGCCCTTCAGTGGGGAGAACAATACACCATTTTTGTGTATTTCCCACAAATAAAAGCACTTCGTGAATGCTTTTTTTGTTCCCAAGGACCTTTTCCTTTGTTCAGAGATAGATAGGGTGCGCTTATTGACAGAAGAATGAACAGTCTATTTGTCATCCAATAAATAATGTGTGGCTATAATCAACACTTTTGCTCTTTTCCTCCTGAGTCTATTAGAGGGGGTATATTCTCACTTCAGTCATAGTTATTTGTTGGATGTTTGATCCCAAACCAGTAGGAATAGTTCTCGCTGCTGAACAGAACAGTTGCCATCTACGTCCAGCCCAAGTTTAATGATTTGCCTGGACACCACTCAAATACCTAAGGGTTTTCACGCCTTTCTCATAGCAGTAGAAATTAGAGATGTGAATCGGAACTGAAATCCGAACCGATTCTGGTTCCGATTCACATCTCTAGTAGAAATATTGATTTTGGCAGTGATTCAAGTTCCCAGTGGGATTCTGCTTTCAGATCCCGTATCTTGGGGTTTTAGTGAGCTTAATCCCCAACGCAGAAATCCATATCTCTGGCATCCTGTGGTGCACTTCTACCAGGAGATCTCTTGTGCTCCTGGCGCTTCTTTATCCTGGTGAAGGTCCTGCAGACTCCTCTCTGTGCACATCCCTCTAGAAGGACTCGTACAAAGGGAGTTCACAGGGGAGCGCCGGCATGCGCAACTCCCCATCTGGAGAAATTAATCTGCTCAGCTAAGACAAAGGAGCCTTGCACATCCACCTGTAGCCCCGGTTCCACTGGCGAATAGAAATGTGGTTACTCAGGGATTTATTTTGAATGACACCAGACTGTGTGGCAGTGTCTTATTTTTATAGAAGGTGTCAGAAGACCTCTCAAAAGCCTAAGGACTTGAAAGGCTTTTCTTACCGCAAATCACTGCAAATGTTCACACATCAGAGGTTTTCTTCCTCCACGTTCTCCTACCTCTGAGATGCTGTTAGTAGACCAGGACCCTCCAGGTATTTCCCCTTATTGCTACTGTGATTATGGTGTTCAGAACTACTGAAAACGGTTTGGACAATTGTCCTCTAGGAGAGCAATTGTAGAACTGGGCGGGTAGGGGGTGGAGTCTGCATTGTAAGTTTTACACACCTCCTCCCACACACTTACAAAGCAGATTGATGTACAGAATTTCACTTTCAAAATTACCACGCACGTGCCCTGCCGCGCGCAGAAACTCCCCCTTTACAAAGTGATGCCTACTCTGTCGAGGGCGCGGCTTGTGCGAGTTAACGTTTTCCAAATGCCCGGCGGCCTGAACTCTGCCCGAACTCTGCCCCAGTGTAGGTCAAAGCACGTGCAAAATGGGGTTCTGTGCCATACGTTTACGCTCACGCAGCCCGGGCTCCTTTAGAGCAGCCATTCGTGTGCATACAACTATGGCTTATGCGCACGAATGGCTTTGAAATTTCACCCCTAAGAGTACATGGATTCCAAAGGCAATAATGTATTATGTTGTGCCGTTATACTTCCCTGGCTCGCCCTGAGCCGCCTCCAGTAAGTGGTACCAAATGTTAAAAAAATTCTAATGCAAAAGGAGTAGATAAACCAGAAGAGGAAAAAAAAAATGTTGAAGAGTTTATTTTAGTAGCAAGGTTTTGCTTATTCAGGTGTCAAAGTTGCAGAATTTTCAAACATTCCAAGTCATGCTATAATGAATGGAGTCAATACACTTTTGCTCCCGGGCCTTTATTTTAGCAGATTAAATTAGTGCTGTATTTCTTCTGCAAAGAATATATTGCTACTAATCCTTTCAGACTTTGAAGAGGCAGGCACTTGTGGGTTTTGTGGATATAGCTAGCCAAACTCACTTCCAGATGACTGGCACGCTTTCATTTGTCTTTCTTCAACAGACTGACTCTGCAAACATTTGGGTTCCCCCCCCCCCCCCTTGTTCTTGCTATAATGTTCTGAATATGTAGCAGTTTAACATGATGATCTCCATGATAGCATGGGCTGCCTCTTTTAAAGATCTTTCCCACACATTTCATGTAAAGCAGATGTGCCTAGGAGCAACTCAAGAGATAGAAAAGGAAGCCATGTGGCCATCGTTTTGGTGGGAACACTAAGCAGTGAGACATTTCAAGTATGCCACGCAAAATATTTTGGTAGCTGCACTGCTAAAAATGTATCGTTTTCAAGGTTTACGGCTGTGGCAAATGTTTGAATATTTGCCTGGTGCCAAGACACCTTTCTTTTTCTGCTTTTTAGGTATTGCCGGTGAGCAGAGAGGCCATTATATATTGGCTGGTCACCTTTGTTCTGAACCCAGAGTCTCAGACAGCAAGGCCCTGTGTATTCACGATTCTGTTCATGAGCCATGGCATCCTCACTGTCATAACCAGAGCTGAGGGAAGATAAGAGCTTCTACAGCTTAGACAGAGAGCTTCTTTCTGGCCAGTCAGTGGCCCTGAACGTTGCTGGTGGTAGTCGCCACGGAGACGTTGCTCCCGAATTGTTTAACGCTGTTCAGTTTCTTTGGAAGTAAGGATGCGATTCGCTGAATTCTGTTTCTGATGAAAATAGGGTTCTTGTGCGCTCACATTTTGTTGGGTGTCAGGAGGGCAGTGCTACCGAGTGCATCAGCGTAGTGTCGGTGAAGAAAACAAAGCACGTAAATTGGATCCCTGAAGTAACTGACTGGGCAGATTGGCTTTTTTTGATTGGCAGGTCAGCCAGGGCTGGCATGGAGTTTCACTGTTTGCAGTCGAGCCCTAATTTGGGTTCTGTCAGGTCAGCAGTTGCTGCAGTGGAGAGGGGAAGTCTAGTTAGCCGTGTCTGTGCGAACTGAGTATAACGCACAAATGCTTGTCTGTTACTAGATACGGAACGGAATCTAAATAGAAAAGAAACAGCTCCAACACTGTAAAAAAAAAAAAAAATTGCAGAATGCTCTCAGGTTACCTAGACAGAGATTTTCTAAGGAGAGCTTGGCCAGGAAGACAAGGGACTGCTTGTGCTTCTTCCGTCATCTTCTGTTTTTTCCTTTTGTGCTCAGTAAACAGTGCACAGCACATGGCTGAAAATGTCTTAACCTTCTGCCCCGGGGTGTCCCTTGTGCAGTGGCTGGAGTACTAGTCAAGTCAAAGGTACCTTTGCTTTATGGATTACAGGCAGTCAAGGACAATGACGACACTGCCCTGCTGTCTTAACATAGTTGGCTCAAGGGTTTCCTTCCCAGAGCACGGAAATAAAGATCAACAAACCAAAAATGTGTAAGGCGATGCCTTTTTAATTGGACTAGCTTGACTAGCTTTTGAGACTTAATACTCCTATCCCACTTCAGCTAATCAAGGAATGTCTTGTTAATCCAGTAACAAGATAGCTTGTTTTGTTTGGTTGTTGACTTTTATTTCTGTACTTTCTACTGGACTAGCACGGCAACCGCACTGCTTCCTAGAGCAGCACCTCTTATCAAGGCTGCAGCTTTCCCTTTGCCAAAAGTGGTTCTGCTGCTGGTTGAAACTGTGCAAACTACTTTGATAGCCACAAGTCAATGCAAGTGTGCAGCCCACGGTTTTGTTTTTTTTTTAGTAAATTTCAATGTACTCCTCTATACCAGAAAGCTGACTTGTGGCCATTACTGTTCAGCTTCACACAAGATATATCCAGCACTTTGGTGGGGAGCTCGAATTGTGAAGCAGCAGTCCACAGAGACCTTCCTTCATCATGCTTTCACGTTCTCATGTTTTATGTGCATAAGAGTTCAGCATTATTTCGTTGGAGTTAACATATTCAGCTGTAGCTGGCCAGGAGCCAGCCGTCTCTCTAAGGTGCAGCAGATGCAGTGCTATCTTTAGGCAGCTTTCCTACCAAGGAATCCTGAGGTGCAAAGAGATTATAATTTTAACTTTTTACCATCTCATTCTTGGCAACCAGGCTATCTGCATTTTGCGGCCGGCTCAGTGGCAGTGCAGGAGATGGGATTTGACTCTCAAGCTTGACTTCTGCTTCCCAGGCCGGCCAGACCTGGAGATGCTGCAAGGCCAACATTCACAGCCATGGGGTAGGGAGTCCCAGCCACTGCACAACAGCAAAACCTAGTGATCAGGTTTTCGGTGCATAGTACTGCAAATAAATACATAAATAAATGTACTAGCCATAGTCTCTGACTCCTTGCCTAGAACTGTTGCTGCAATAGATGGGGGGGGGGGGGGGGGGGGGGGGGCGGTGTTACAGATTTTGGGGGAACCCTACATAGTTGTGAATGAAGACTTATGGTAATGTAGCTTAGTAGAAGCTGATTTCAATGGAGCAGAAAGACCAGAGAAGAGGGAGATGAAAATAAAAGTGAAAGCAGCAGACATTGAGTGTTGAAATGTTCCTTCATGTGGCATAATGCACTTTTAAGCATTTTGCATTCGTAAGAGGCAAATGCAGTTGTTTATTTTCTTCTTTATTGAGAGGGTTAACATGTAATTCAAATGGTGTGTTCAGGATAGGCCTGTTGAAATAAATAAGCTTTTACTGTGGATCAGAAGGCAACGAGAAGGGTGGCATCTTCAAAGGAGCTTATTTCTACAGAGCAGGGCTTAGAAGTAGGAACTAAAACAAGAAATAGCTTTCTTGGTACGAGGAACAGAGTGGACGGCACATGAATGGGAACCATGGAGGCAGGAGGAAATGCTGGAGAGGGGGGGGGGGATCAATACTGGAGAAGAAGAAAGGAGAAGGCAGTCAGAAGCAAGGCAATGTATGGGTTTTATAATGGTTAAAAGTTTGAACATTGTCCAATATTTCATAGAAAGTCAGTGAAGAGAGTGGGGCATATGAGTGAGCTGATGACAGTGTGGGGAGCAATAGAGGAAATAAACAGCAGAGTTTAGTAAAATTTGGTGTGGACAAAGGGTCGTGCCAGGAGTGCCAATGGGAAACGTATTACAGCAGCCCAAAATAAGAAACAAAGACAGCATTACAGCAAGCATCAAAACTCCAGAAGAGCTAATTTGAGGGAAATTAAACAACTGATTTTGGGGAAGTAAATGCAGATGAGAGATATGGGAGTGGAGAGAGCAAGAGATGGGTTGATAGCGGTTCCAGGTCTTTTCACAGAGTTGTAGGTGGAGGGAGAGAGAGAGAGAGACCGAGCTGATTGAGAGGAAACTGGGAACCACAGCAGAGGCTATGAAATTTGGTCTTGAAGGGACTGGCCATCAGGAAGTGTGAGCACATTCAGGCATACACTGCAGGCAGGCAAGATGACATTTGGGCAGAAACAGTAGGAGAGGGGTTACAAAATGTAGATGGACCTGTATATCATCAGCACAGGAGAGACAGTGATAGCCGAAGAAGGAAACGACAGGCCCCCAGAGAGTGAGCATAAGTGGAAAAGACAAGGGCCCAAAGAACAGGTCCTTGTGGTAGACTAACCGAAAGAGGAGAATGAGAAGAAAAGGAGTTATTTGACAAGAACAGTCAAAAAGCAGTTGGACAGGTGAGAAAAAAAAACACGCAAGGACTGTGACAGAGAAGGCAAGAGAAGAGAGGATCAATAGAATATGATGAGCGACTTTACCGAGGGCAGCTGACAGGTCAAGGAGAGCAGAGAGTTGTGTCTAAATTCAAGCTGACCTGCTGTAAAGCATTTCTAATTTCTTAGCATGTTGACCTTTCCTTCCTTCCTTTGAAAAATGTCTTTTTTACATTACCGCCAACACATAACTTAAGACTCAAAGTAAAAGAACCTTAATTTCCAGTTTCGCAGAATGAGCAGGAAATGAATATTTCAAGGGATGGTGTACAGATTTATTGAGAGAAAATATTTTGCTGCCCAAGCTAGTTACAACATCCTTTTCTGCTGATAGAACGTATGAAATGATTGAATGTGAATTTCATATGAGAATCCAGTCACAACCACAAAACTGCATGCATTGCTTTATGCTCTCAGTGAGTCTTAAAACGGAGATAAAATAATGAAGAAAATCATTTCTGTGAAAATATTACGGGGCCAATTCACTAAAGCTGTATAAGTCCCTGCATAGTATTTTTATTATGTGACAGACGTGAACATAAAAACACAATTCAGTAAAAATGCACAACTCAATGGCAAGAAAAAGCCATACAATAGGGTTCAGCTGCTCATGGGACCTTGTTGAGCCTAACATGCACCTGCAAACAAATTATCCTGCTTCCTGTCTGCCACCCTTGGCTGGAGCAGATAAAATGCTATTTTGCATGTGCCCTCTGAGTCAATGCTAAGAGGAAGGAGTAGGAAGATAGTAACAGGACTAAATAGTAGGGGGTCTACTTGCAAAGTTTGTGGGTTTTTGGAGGTGTCTTCAGTCTTCTTGGATAAAAGTGTCTTCTCTGCGCTCTGTGACTCTTCATCATACCCTTCTGATATCTTCTATTGTGTCATTTGAGTGGGTATATATATATGCTTTGTTGGTCTATGTTGGCTCCTTGTTGCAAAAAGCTTATCCTCTAGGTTACACCACTTTTTCCTCTCCCCGTCAGACGAGGTCGGATGGTGGGGTTGCTTTAATAGCACGTTATGGTTTAGCTTGCAAACAACTTCCTCTCCAGCCCATTCCTGGAGCTCAGTATTTGTTGCTAGTTTTGGACTTGTCTATAAAAGTGAAGCCTTACTCTACATGCAACTAGATATAAATTTTCAGTTATCTCTAACTTACTAATTTTGGGTGACTTTAATATCCATCTTCTCCCCAAAGAGTCTACCAGAGTCAATGATTTTATGGATACCTTGAATGCTCTTTGATTTTTCCAACTGATGTTGGGCCCTGCTCATGAAAAGGGGAAGATACTAGATTTAATTTTTTTTACACCCTTGGAATGAAGTTGCCAATAATGTTATGAATATCACTAGTATGCCAATCATATCCAGGTTACTTTTGTACTAGTATATACATTGGGTGTTGCAAGTACTTTGGAGAATTCTCCTTTAATTACTCGCTTTTACAAAAATCTGTCAGGCCTTAATATATTGTAAGTATTATCAGAACACATAGACTTGTATTTGGGTGTGGGGTAAAATTTCTGAACTTGTAGATACTTTTTTATCACATATTTTAGATTTACTGGCGCCAGAAAAGTCTCATTTTTTTATGAGCAAGAATTCTCCTTGGTTTTCTGATGAATTAGAAACATAGAAACATGACAGCAGAAAAAGACCGTATGGCCCATTCAGCCTACCCATCCGTCCAATTAATTTAGCATTATAATTTTCATCACTTCCTTAGAGATCCCTTGTATTTATCCCATGCTTTCTTGAATTCAGATACTATTTTGGTCTCCACCACTTCTACTCAGAGCCTGTTCCACACATCCACCACCCTCTCTGTAAAGAAATATTTCCTAAGATTATTCCTGAGTCTTCCCCCTTTCAATCTCATATCATGATCCCTCATTCTAGAGCCTCCTTTCAATTGAAAAAGGCTCACTTCCTGTGCATGGAAACCTTTGAGATATTTGGATGTTTCTATTATATCTCTCCTATCACATCTTTGCTCTAGGGTACACATGTTTAGATCTTTGTCTATCCTCATATACTTTAGATTGAAGACTACTAACCATTTTAGTAGCCACCCTCTGGACCAACTTCATCCTGTTTATATCCTTTTTTGAAGGTGCGAGCTCCAGAATTGTAAACAGTATTCCAAGTGAGATCTCATCATGGACCTATATAGAGGCAATATTCCCTCCCTTTTTCTTCTGACCATTCCTCTCCTTATGCAGCCAAGCATTTTTCTGACTTTTACCATCGCTTTATCCACCAGTTTGGCCCATTCTTCCATACAGAACTGTTTCAATTCTGAGGGCTTTCTTGCATGAAGAACTTGCTTCAGGTTTTGCCACAACATTTTAATAAGTCTCAGTTTGAGACTTTGACTTGGCCAATCCAAAACACAAAATCAACCATTCCATAGAAGATTTACTTGAATGTTTAGGGTCATTGTCTTGCTACATGATCCACTTTCAGTTCAGCTTCAACTCATGAACAGATGGCATCACATTCTCTTCTAGAATTTTCTGAAATAAAGCAGAATTAATAGTTCTATCATAGTTCTATCAATGATATTAAGTCTAGATCTAGATGTGGAAAAGCAGCTCCATACCATAATACTTCCACCACCATGCTTGACAGGATGAGATTCTTATTTTGGAAGGCAATATTTGTTTTTTGCCAAACAAAACATTATTGTAATCGAAAAGTTCAATTTTTGACTATCTATCCATTGTTCCAGAAGTCTCGTGGGTCATCCAGATGGTCTTTGGTAATCTTGAGGCAGGAAGAAATGTTCTTTTTAGAAAACAATGGTTTCTTCCTAGCCATCCTTTCATGAACATCTTTCCCATTCAGTTTTTTCCTGATTCTTGATGCATGAACCCTCACATTACCATAGCAAGAGAGGTCTTTAGATGCTAGTCTTTGGTTCTTTGTGATGTATTGGATGATTTTCTGATTTGTTCTCGAGCATATCTTGGCAGGACAACTGCTCCTGGGTAAAGTCATTGTAGTCTTTTTTCCATTTGTAGACTATCTGTCTGACAGTGGATGAATGGAGCCCTAAATGTTTAGAAAGTCTTGTAATCCTATCCAATCAGATGATCATCAACTTTTTTTTTTCTTTTTGCAATCTATTCTTACATTTTTTTTTATTGTGATATGAGTTTCCACTAACTTTTAAGGTGAAGACCGAACTCAAAACATTTTTGTACTGTTATATAGGAAAGGATGCCTAGATTCAGTCATGCAGATTTACTCTGCAGGGTGATTAATTGTGATAAGGAAACTAGGGGTTCACTTGCTATTTCACTCATAATGATTCTGAATTCGTCTTATTGTTCCTACTTTGTACATTATTTTGCCTCAAAAAACAAACATGGAATTACTTACGGTAATTTATACTCACTTTATTGAATAAAAGAAGCAACTGGTTTCAATTAAATAAGGGTATCATGGTAAGAACTTGTAATTATCATTATTATATTTGGGGTTTATAAACTTTTTCTCAGCACCATAGATGGGGTAAGGGATCTAGTCCTTACTAATACAAGAATGGCCTTTCTTTTCTTTATGTGACTCCCTGCTTGGCTACTAGGGCTGTAATAGAAGTACCAGAGTGTCTCTGTTTTACTATTGAGAATCTTCCAGCAGTGGAGGGTTCACTAGGAGTTCAGAGGATAAATGTATTAACTTTTTAAAATCTTCCTTCACCAGGAGGTTCAGAGGGAATTCGGGGAGGCATATAATTTATTAGTTTGACAAGGTGGTTCTTCTCCTAAAGGGGATGGAACAATTTAGGGAGTATTAGAATGCCTCCTACATAGCACCAAAGAGAGTTGGCTGGGAATTTCAGTTGCTGAAGGACCAGAGTATATAGAGCTGAGTTTGAGAAGCAGCGAAGGGTAATGAGCTGGGGAAAAGGAAGGAACAACAAGAAGACGTTGTCCTGGTCTGCCTCTCCAGTCCTTTGGAGTGTCTCTGGAAAGGAAGAGAACCCTTTTCCTGGGATAATTCAGAAGTGAGACCTGGAATATCTGTCCACAAGAAATAAGGGGAGGATTCTCATAGGTCATCTACTGAGTTGTGAGTACTGTGGAAAAGATCAAGAGAGACTGTAATTTTCTTCTGGGCAATGGTACAGAACTGTGAAGGAAGGATCAGGGTTCTGAGGTTTGCAGAGACTTACAGAGCATAAGATCTGCTTATCTGAAGAGTAATTGAGGAAGAATTTTGAATCTTTGTATTCTTGTATCTGGATTTTCTGCTATTTTTCTGAGGATTATGTTTTCTGCTAACTGAAACTTGGTTATTTTTCTCAAGTAAAATTTTCTACTGTTTGAAGCACAGCCTTGGTGTGGACATTGTTTTATTTTGAAAGTAACTTATGCCCAGTTTGACCTTCCAGATGTATCCTGACCCCAATCCACAGAACCCCAAATAACTCTTTTCCCCACCCTGGTTGAATGAATCTAGTGCTCTCCAGGGCTAGAAAGGTGATCCCTGGCTGAGTAAGTGGTTACATTTGGAAAGGAAAATCTTCCAGCAGTAGAGGGTTCATAGAGAGTTCAGGAGATGTAGAGGTATGTCTGAGTGCGGGAGAGTCCATTCCCAAAGGTTTGGTCAGGGAGTTAAATGCTATAAAAGGGAAACCCCATGAGTCTCTTTCATTGCGGGAGCTTAGGAGAGGTAGCAGAGGAGCTATGCTCTTCCAGAGCTCCAGTGAGGAAAAGGACAGCCTTTTTCTTTTTTTTCCCTTAGGGAGAATGAGTGTCTCCCATCTGCTTGAATGTTGGAGCTTTTTTTTTATGGAGGGTTTTATCCCCAGGACTCTGGGTTGGGAAATGGTCCAGGAGGCAGTTTGATCCAACAAGGTACTAGATAAACTTTACTTAAGAGAGAGAAGAGGATTCCTTAGCTTTAGGATATCAGGAAAAGAACCTTTCAGCTCTGGGAAATCTTTTCCTGCTTGATTCTTCAAAGTGCATGAGGAATTGTCCTGTGAATTGGAGAGGTGCATAAGAATTGTCTTAGATTTATTGTGCTTTCTGCAGTTGTGTTTTTTCTAGTATTTTGTACCTGCTGAACTTATTTTTTTGTTTTAAGTACATTTTTTTTCTGTTTGGAACATATTACTAGAGTGGATTGATTTATTTTTGGACTTGGGCTTTTGTACATTTTGTTGAACTATGAAACCCTCTTGGAGGCTCTGCGGGACATTTTCTGCCTCCTCCCATATTCTCTCATCCTTTGTGAGCAGTCCAGTGCTCATCAGGGTTGGGAACACAGCCCTATCCCTCAAAGGAGGGGTGAGGGTTCACCTAGGCCTTCCAGTAGTTCAATTATCTTGCCTTCAACTGTTCCAAAACATAGTGGCTTTCTTATGATCGGGCTTTACATGCTATGTTCACATAACTCCTGTTTCAAGTCATTACATTGGCTCCCTGTGTTGTTCCATATTAAGTTTAAAATACTTTCATTGGTTTCTAAGTCCTTTGGACAATTATGCTTGGCTGATGAACTGCTTTTAGAAGTCCCAGCTAAGCTAAAATTAACTGATACCATAAAGTTTTTTTCTTCTTGTGGTCCAATATGATGGAAACCATTACAGTTAAATCTTAGGAAATCCAATACTGTGATACAGTTCAGGAAATTATGCAAGGCCTAGCTGTTTAATTAGTGCTTGCTGGAGGTAAATACTCGAATGGGGCATTCCATGTCCAGTGGGCCAATTTAGAAATCATTCACACTCGACCTCCTTCAAATTGAATAAAATTTTGTGTGGATGTTCGCTAGGGTCTCAAACAAAACTATGCAAAAGGTTTTGGCTAGCTCTCTATTGGTTCAAGAGCAAGAGTCAGCTGAATGCTCCATGCAACACAAAATGGCCACTTTGTCTGCGCACTGCAGCCAAACAACCCCTGTTAGGGGCCTGAAATTTTGTGGATTATTATAACCTCAGGTGCTAAGTTCCTATGCAAAATTTGGAACCTAACATGAGCTTGCCTTTTTATGGGCCAGCAAACTACGTGAAAAATTTTACAAAAGAAATTTAAGGCCTAATTTGACTCCTCATTGCTCCTGATATATGCTTTGATTCAGGCCATAACTGGATCAGTAGTCATGGCCCATGATGTACATCTAGGATTTGCACTAAGAAGCTTTGCAGCCAACTGGAAACAAAGATATAGTTACATAAAAACCATTTTAATCACATTTTTGCTACTTTTTGGTTGCAAACATCTCTACTATGTAGCTTTCAATATTTTTCTTTCTAACGTCATTTGAAAGAGCACCTTTTTTGCCTCAAAGGTTACTCTATTTCATCTTGGACCCAGCCTTGCATTGGTCAGAATTACAGTTCCAAAGTCAAGCATACTTACAGTACCTGAATGTAATCTGCTTTGAAATACTGAAGCATCATTTGCATGTGTGAATGCACTATGTTAGAAAGAGCCATCTTTGACACCCAACTGTGAAACATAGAAATAAGCTAGAGATGTGAAATTTTAGAATGCAGCTCAGTTTACTGTGCTTACAACACTTTTAGCTTTTGATACATATTTGTTTAGACATGTCTTCATAAATTAGTCATCAAAGTCAGTGTAAAACTTTGTATGCTGATTAGTTACCTTGCATTGGTCAGTGATGGCTGAGCCACTGCTAATTTAGCCAAATTGACAACCCCATTGCATAGGGGCCACTCCAGACAGCCAGACAAAGTACCAGCCACAGGTTTCCAAGCTTTTATTTAAGCACAAAACAAGAAACAAAACAAGGGCGAGAGGGTGGCTTAGAGGTTAGAGATGGCAGGACCTGGCACCTGAAACCCTGCTTCGCCCACTGACACTCGCTGTGATCTTGCAATTTTTTATCTTAATTTATTCCAACTTGGATTTTATTTTGTCCATTTTGTGCTGTATTGTTATTTCTGTTTATATTTTTATGTATGTACTCTCTGTAAACCGCTTAGATCCACTACAGTTGTATAGGCGGTATACAAGAATTTTAAATAAAGAAAGAAAAAAAGAAAGAAAAGGCAAGACACTACATATGAGAATTGCTTTAACTGCAGATTTCACAAAAATTCACTTAGGGCCGGATTTTAAAAGGGTTACGCGCATAAGGTACGCGCGTAACCCTTTTAAAAAACCCCTGCGTGCGCCGAGCCTATTTTGCATAGGCTCGGCAGCGCGCGCAAGCCCCGGGACGCGCGTAAGTCCCGGGGCTTGCAAAAAGGGGCGGTCGGGGACATGGCCAGGGGGGTTTTCAATCGGGTGCGTGTTCGGGGGTGTGTGGGTGGTCTGGGGGCGTGGCCAAGTGCCCCGACACAGCGGCCTCTGTCGGGGCCTGCTGTGCCGGCGCGCGTAAGTTACTACTGCCCGGAGACAGTAGTAACTTTTCAGATAAAGGTGGGGGGGGGAAGGGTTAGATAGGGTCGGGAGGGTGGGTTAGGTAGGGGAAGGGAGGGGAAGGTGCGGGGGGGGGTGGAAGGAAAGTTCCCTTCGAGGCTGCTCCGATTTCGGAGCGGCCTCGGAGGGAACGGGCAGCGCGCGCAGGGCTTGACTCGCGCAAGTTGCACAAATGTGCACCCCCTTGTGCGTGCCGACCCCGGATTTTGTAAGATACGTGCGGCTACGCGCGTATCTTATAAAATCCAGCGTACTTTTTATTCGCGCCTGATGTGCGAACAAAAGTACGCGCGGGCGCTCTCTTTTAAAATGTACCCCTTAGTGATTTTTCCTGCCTTGCACGTGTTTTTGAATGTCCCATCAATGCTTGACAAAGTGGCTTGTGAATAAATGTACTGCCTGCCTGATGAAGTTGTCATGGGTGCTCTTCTGGAAGCCAACAGGTGTCTCTACGGGGCAGCCAGTAAAATAACCTGGCAGGACCTTTGGGGTACAAGAAATTGACCAAGACATTACATTCCTCAGTCGAGACTCCGCATATATGGCCAATCCACCAGGATTTATCATAGATGCAAGCTAAATACTGACCAGGTTGGAAGCTGGATACCTGAAGGGCAGGAAAATATTCATGTTCATGTTCTAGAACACTCGCAGTGAGTGAGATGATGTCATTCAAATTGCATCAGTGGGCTTGAATTGATGATTTTTCCTTGTGCCAGCAACTGTATGAGCTTTGCTAAACCTCTCTTTCTGAACAGGTCTGATTGCTTCAATGTCCTCTTTTGGCACAAAGAAAAATTTGATACCAGGGACACAAAGAACACAATGGTGTCACAGGCCAGGGCATGTTCCAAAATCTCTACCACAGCACACTGCTAACATGATATAACCTACCATAAAGGTAGATTTTAAGAGCTGCACATGGGTGCACGTGTGTGCATTTGCCGGCGCGCGCACATGGACGCGCTGATTTTATAACATGCGCACGTCTATGTGTGCATGTTGTAAAATCTGCTACCCGCGCACATGATTTTATATCAACTTTTGTAGAAAAAAAGATGCTATTTCAAATGACATAAAAAAGAAAATAAAAACTACATAGTAGCAATATTTGCACCTGGAAATTGGCAAAAATTTGCATTAAAAAAGTGACATTGTGTCTTTATGTAATTATATCTTTGCTTCCAGTTGCTTGCAAAGCCTCTTAGAGCAAATCTTATTCGTATATACCATGGGCCATGACTGCTGGTCCAGTCAGGCCCTGAATCAAAGTATAGGTCAGGAGCAATGAGGAGTCAAAGTAGGCCTTATATTTCTTTTGTAACATTTTTCACATACTTTGCTGGCCTATAAAAGGGAGACAAGCTCACGTTATGTTCCAAATTTTGCACTGGAACTTACCACCAGGGATTGTACCAATCCACAAAATTTCAGACCTCTGAGATGTGTTGTCAGGCTGCAGCACCTAGACAAAATGGCCATTTTAGGGTGTGCGGAACATGGTTCTCAGAGATGACCTCCATTCAACTGCCTCTAGCTCTCCACTCAATGGAGATCCAGGTTAAAAAATTTAGTATGGTTTTGTTTGAGACCCTAGAGAACATCTATGTAAAATTGTGTTCCCTTTGGAGGAGGTTGAGCGTGGACCCCTGGTCCACTTGACATGGAATGACCCTAACCTATCTATAGCTGTTAGTTTTTATCTTTTATTGTTAGTTGATGATGATGATATGTTTTTATGTTTTATTTAATTTTTGCTACATTGTTTATGTGTGAAATTTTACATTTCCTCAAGTCTTTGAAACGAGGTGGTTTATAAATATAATAAATACATAAATAAATAAATATTTAAAAGAAATCCTGCAGTTGGACAAGAGAGTGCAAAACTTGAAAATGACCATCAAGCAAGTCGCTGACAAAATCATTACTGCACTAGACAGTCAATGTCATACTCCGAGGCAAAGCATTGGTGTTCTCAGATTGCAAATGCCTCAACCTAGAACAAAGTCCATAACTGTGCCAGCCTTGAGCCATCTGCCAGTATCACTCCCTGCACCCAGAACATGTCCCTTTGGTGGAAATCTAGATGAGTGCAGCCTCCTCCCTTGTGTAGCTGTGCCAGTCAGTGCTTACCATGGGCATGCAAGTATGAGAAACTGGCTTTCCTCTTCTGACAGGAGGTCTGGAGACGGCACAAAATTTTCCAAGCAAAAATGACGGTGTAAGTGTAGAGCAGGTTTGTGCGCGCTAGTGAATCATGTGCTAATTTGTGTGCCTGCAGAATTTCTTCTTTGCGACATTACCGATGAATTTTTAAAAGCTGGCACCTGCCAAAGCCAGGAGATATGCTACTATGTTGAGCCAGCATGCACCGAGCAGATTTTAAAAGCCACCCAAGTATGTGCGTATCTCCTGCTGCGCACACAAATGAAAAGGGGTGAGGGGGTGGGCGTGTTCTGGGTGGGGCATGGGCATTCCTGGGTTTCAACTTCAAATTAGCACGTAAATACTTACGTGCACAGGCGTGCGCCGGGGTCCCCTGCCGTGTATCTGTATTACTGCTATGGAGGATATATAAGTAATAAAATACCTAGATTGGCAGGATTTTAAGAGTCAGGGTTAACAGGGGAGAAAGGAGGCCGTTAAATTGGAGGGTTTGGAAGTCCTCTCCCTGAGCTGGGAAAACTGGTAATGGCGTCAGCGCGCGTGCCTATTAAAATCCCCCCACTCCCGCAGCAGAAGCAGCATTTGTGTGCATAGGCGCGCGCCCGCTTAAAATTGTGCACATATGTGCAGCATTCAGGCTATTTTATAACGTATGCGCATATACGTGTGTGATGTTATAAAACGGATGTGTCCCTGGGCGCTGGTTGACGACCTGTTTAAAAGTCGCTGTCATAATTTGTGGAGTGCTGTGGCCGGAGTGTGCCAGTTTCCCTTTCTGCTGCAAAAGTTCTTAAGTGAACAATGCGGAGCTTTACATGGGTGCAAATGTCTGTTTATTGCTTGCGTATGTGCCTGCAAAGTTTATTGAATTGTCCCCCATGGGCCTGATTTTCATTAGCATTCACACGTCTAAAACTGGATTTTGCATGTGTAAACGCACTTTACTCGAGTGAGTGGGCTTTCGAAAATTGCTATAATAGATGCCATTGAATTGTCAATAGGTCTTCTTCCCCTTGCTAAGTGCACTTACTGTGGATAAATGGCTTTTGAAAATTGCTACAATAGTATGTAACATTTACATGTGTAACTCCTTTTGAAAATTCACCCGCCCTGCTAAATTTCCATCCTGTCCTGTTAGTATTGCAGTCATAGTTTCAATAATATAATACAGGAGTCGCTGGTATGAGAATGCTATCTTGAAGAATGCTAAAAGGATACTATTTTGCCCAATGGAAAATCTTTTCCGTGTTTCAAAACCCTTTCTTTGAGGGGTCCACGTCTCGTGGGGGGTGGGGGTGGGGGGAATATATGAGGAGGATCAGTAATATGAAATTTACCAGAGAATTGCCTTTCAGTGGTACTTATTGTACAGTAGTTATACTTTTTCCTGCTTAGTATTGGTCCATTTCGAATCAACATTACAATGATCATGATGTGGAAGTAGACATTTTTGATGATGCAGACTGATAGAGTACTTGCAGAACAGACATACGCTGGCACAGTGCCAGACTCTGTGTCAGCTTGTTTATATTTAAAATGTACTTCTCAATGAAACACATTTTCTATTGCGGGAAAGGGAATTCTCAGGTTCCATCTGCTAGGACATCCTCAGCTCTTCTCAAAATGATAGTCTGCTTAGAATTTCAGTGGGGAGGAGTGTGATAAGTGACATTTCTTGCTTTTTCAGAAAGATTAAGTACAACAGTGTCTTGGTTCTATTGAAGTAACATTTGTCATGGACTCTACAGGTTTTCTTTGGCCTTGCTTATTAGAAGACCACTAGGAGCAAACTATCGTGCTTAGGAGTAATGAAGTTAGTAGGGATGTGTATTCAATTGAAACAAATTGTTACAATGAAACAAATGGAAGGTGCCCATGAATGAAACAAAATTTTTCATCTCATTCAATTATGTTTCCCAATAAAGTCTATGACCCATTCAAGTCTATGGCTGAGCAAACAACAGGCGCAGGCAGAGTCTAATTGGTAACTATTGCTGCCATGACCCAGATGTACCACCATGGGGGTCTTTCTGACACTCTGCCTACCTGCCATGACCCAGAAGTACCATCTTGGGAGTCTTGCTCCTCCCTGCAGCCTTCAGCCACATCTAGCTACTTATACATTTTACCAGCACCCACTTTTAAGCCTTCCAAGGACCAATCCAGATCTTTGGGGACATGGCTGTGTTTCGGGCTAACAACTCATATGAGACTGCAACATTTTAAAACATTCAGTGGCCTCATCAGCAGGATACCAGCCCTTGAAAGATCTGATACTGAAGACAGACAATATACAGACTATAGCAAACCCTTAGTCAGAAAGAAGAAATGTAGGCGCAATGGAAAACGCACAAGAGAGACCTTTGACATGTTCTTAATATGGGAAAGGTTTCAGTAGAAAGAGAGAACTAATGCAACACCAGGAAATTAAGAAAGGAAGAGAGAATTTAGGTACAGAATATGGGAAAAGCTTTTTTTAAATAAAGCAAACCTCACAAATTACCAGGAAAGTCACACTGGTAAAAGATCATTGTCATGTTCAGATTGTGATAAAAGTTTCAATTGGAAAGTAGATTTCACAAGCAGCCCAAAATTCCACCCAGCAGCAAGATCACTTTCAAGTAGGGAATGTAATAAAAGCTGATGTCATAAAAATGATACTGATGACAGATCATCTCTTGAACTATATCCAACAAGTGGCATCGACAGGAAGACAGACATCTTCTATGCCACTCTTTCTTGCTGCTGTACCCTTTATCTTACACCATAGAACTTTTTCTTCCATTTTGCATTGCTGCTATACCCAGACTTTGCACCCTGACGGTCTTGCTGTCACTCTGCCTTGCTATCATACTCCAGACTACATCTTGGGGGCCACTGTGGAGGGCTGCTTGTACTTCTCATGGTGCCTAGGTGTGTTAATACCATTGTTTGTGCTGCTTTGTCCCTTTATCAGTACCTTAGTGTTTTTTCAGCCACCTTTTCTGCTTTGTTCCCCCTTCTTGGTGCCTTAGAATGTTGATGCCATGCTTGGTGCCACCTTGCCTCTCCTGCTGCCTTCGAGAGTTAATGCCACTGTTGGTGCCTTCTTTGAAGCCTTAGTGTGTTTTTCTCACTCTTGTTGCTTCTTTGCTCCTCTCACGATGCCTTGCAGAACTCCTGCCACTGCTGCTAGACCTTTACCCATTTATGGTGCCTTAGGTTATTTATGTCACTTTTAATTCCACTTTGCCACAGTTTTAGTGCTTTGGAGTTCTTTCCCCTTCTGATGATGTCTTCCAACAAGTTTTATTAGAATTGATGAGAAAACCCCCAACTTTGGATCCCAAAATAGGCTGCAGTGCTTCCCCCATTGACTTTAATGGTAAATGAATGAACAAAAACAATTAATAAACAATTTTTTTTTGTGTTTGAGACAAACCAAACAGATGGATATGACCTACAAAGTGAATTAATGAATCAAAAAAAAAAAGTTTGCCTCAACACATCCCTGGAAGTCAGGCAGCATTCAGAAGTTCTGGTCTTGCGAAAGAAGAAACTTGTTCAAGATCTACTGTTTAGTGCACTCTCAGCAGCTGACTCTTCCCATGTCTAACCACAAAGCTAAGTAATAATCTAAATAACCCCAAAAACTAGGATGGCTGTTACTTGAACTGGACTGGTAGGTTCCTGTGGCCTTTCTGGATGGGATCCATCCACCATTAACCAACTACACTAAACCAGTTGACATGATGAGTATGTAACCTGCCAGATGAACCTGATTATGCAAGCACCTAGTTATTGCAGCCTACCAGACCCATTACTAGTCAATTCTTTCATCACAGCCTGCCAGGATGGCTGCGTGGTTGCCTACATTTCCTCTGCAACTTCTAGTTATTACTGCTATTCTGTTATCACAGCATGCCAGACTGAATCAGCTGCCGGGCTGCCTGTGTTTTCCACTAAGATTTCTAACATTTCTTATTACATACTTTGCCATGCATTCTGACAATCCAAACACTTGTCATAATATCTACCTTATAAATGGGCTCTGACCGACGGCCTGCAAATGCGCAGTAGAGAGCAGCTCTACTGCGCATGCGCGGGCGGGAGAGTACGTCGGTCAGAGCGGAACTAAGATGGCGCTGGGAGGAGCAGCAGCGGCGGATCGGCGGCGACGATATCGGGCGGAGCAGCGGCGGTATGCGAGTGTCAGGCGGGCCAAGCTACAGTAGGTGGGAGGAGCGGCGGCAGCGATATCAGGAGGCAATGTGGCGGCGGTGGCATGGAGCAGCTGACGTGTGCGCTGGGGAGGGATCCCCGGAGACCTCCCGTCTCCATGAGCAGGCCACGCTGAAGAGCATAAGAGGGAGAGGGAAGGGGTGGGGATTGAGAGTGAGGGAGGGGATTGAGAGTGGGTGGGGAATGACTGAGGGAGTGGGAGGGAGAATGAGGAGGGAGGGAGGGTGTGTGTGAGAGGAGGGAGTGGGAGGGGGAGGTGAGAGTGAGAATGGGGGGGGGAGGTGAGAGTGAGAACGGGGGAGGTGAGAGTGAGAATGGGAGGGGAGGTGAGGGTGAGGGGGGAAGTGAGAGGGAGGGAAGGGGAGGGAGAATGAGGGGGGAGAATGGGAGGTGAGAGTGAGGGAAGGGGAGGGAGTGGGAGAGAGAATGATGGGGGAGGTGGAGAATGAGGGAAGGGGGGGAGGTGAGAGTGAGGGAAGGAAGTTTGAGTGGGGGCAGGGGAGGGAAGGGGGGGTGAGTGACCGAGGGGGAGGAGGATGAGTGACTGAGGTGAATGAGCGAGGGGAAGGGGGAGTGAGGGAAAAGAAGTTTAAACGGGTGCAGTGTCCGAAAACGGACCGACATTTTTTTTAAATGTAGCCCGGGCTTAACGGCTTGTCATTCAAATAAAGCACTTTAAACACGTGACCGTTTCCCTATCTTTTCACTTTTTTGAACTATTTTTCTTTATTTATGTATTTTGCATCTGTTCTGTATTTTCTTCTTTATCAGTGTGGATCCTTGGTGCTTATCTCATGCCTTTGTGAAGTCTGTTACTGTTTCAGCCTCCACCACCTACTGCAGGAGGGTATTCTATGCATCTACCACCTTTTCTGCAAAAAAATATTTGCTTTCTTGAGTCTGTCTTCGTAGAGCCTCATATCATGACCCCTTGTTTTAGAACTTCCTCTCCACTGAGTAAGATTTTCTTTTGATGTGTTATTAACACCTTTCCTGGATCTGAATGTCTCTATCACATCTACCCTTTTTCTCCTCTCCTCTAAAGTACACATATTTATATCCTTAAGACTCTGTACCAGTTTGGTAGCCCTTCCCTGACTGCCTCTAATCTATCCTTCTGGAGTTACTATTACAATCTGAGAGAGGGAGAGGGAAAGAGGAGGTTGACAGGGCAGGGGGTGGAGAAGAAGGGCAGGATGACAGAGACTGAAAGAACCAGATAACCCCCTCCCCCCTCGATACCGCCCCCCCCCACCGCAATTCCTGTACGCTCCTATGGATTTCTCTCTAACACACCACCTGAATTAGCTGACATTCAGCCATTAATCATGCCATTTGTACATAACCTGTAATTTGACTTGTATATCGTTTAACCATTTATTCTTTCCTATTTCTTCCTCTTCACCAAGTTTTGCTACCCTTGTTAATTGTAACTGTACCTTCGGTCACCTCAGTTCTAGTTTGATGTATTTAATGCACTCCCGTTTCATGTAAACCAGCAAGATATGTTCTCATGATTGCCGGTATATAAAAACCTTAAATAAATAAATAAATAAATAAATAAATTGTATCACACACTGCTGTAAATAAGTTATAATGTACAGAATATACAATGTAAATAAGTTATAGTTTTAAATTATCACACCTTTGCAGTCCTTCTACTGTAAATACCTCCTCCTGTAAATACCTCCACCTCAATTATGGTTACTCTCCTCTACTTTCTCAGCTGCTATCCCTTCCTCCTCTATCTATCCCCCTCACTCCCGCCCCTCTTTCTCACCTGCTCCCTCACCCGCTCCCTGTTTTTTGTAATTTTCCTCCTTTCTCAAGTTTTATTGTAAACCGGCGTGATGTGCCCGCACGAACACCGGTATATTAAAAGCTGTTAAATAAATAATAAATAAATATGATGCTTGTGGAGAAGGGAAATAGCACAATATGTAGGAAGTTCATACAGTAACAAATAATCGGAGTATTTTAAGGACTGCCAATTTAATTTCTTCACTGTGCTTCGAGGATCATTGAGGTTTTTGTTGATTTTGGTCAGCCTGTATTTTCTGGCATCTGGCCATACTCATAGCTCAGTGGTAGTTGGTTATGTTGATTTGGATAAAGGGAAGTGAAGAGAAGACGGAAATAGAGCGGAGTTACATTGGAAATTCATAGAAATACTGAAGATAATCTTCTCCACCATCACACCTCACAGTCCTGAACACCGGGCCTTTGCCAAGAGACAAGTAAGGCAGATGTAAGGGATCATGTCTGAAAAATACTTGGGCGAGCCTTCTCAAAACCTTCTGTATTTGATCCTGAAGAGCAGAAAGCTGATAAACCGAAGTTGGGTCTCCTGTTTAGCAGTACACTTTCCTGCTACTGACTTAAGAGGTGCACCCTGAACCCCGCATTTTCATTCTTCCTTTTTCTCCTTTGTCTTTCCTCTTAAGACTGATGTTCCTTTTGATTGTTCTTGGACCATAAGAGCTATGCAAAAATGATGGCATTAAAACTTTGATGCTCTTGGACACCGGCACTCTTTCTTGCCCTCGTGAATGTTTTCCACGGTTAGAATACAGCAAGGAGGTGGTGGTGGTGGGGGTCTGCTTCACAAAGAGGGTAATTTTTCAGAGCAGTTTACCCGGGAAATTGGCCGTCTGAGAGCTGTCCTTCTGCACTCCCCCGGCTAAAAGTTAATGCGGTCTTCCATAGCGAGCAGACGTTTAGCTGGACTGCAAGGGGCCGTGCCCAGAGGCAATGCTTGGGCTGGGGGAGGAAAATAACGTGCATAGACCGGATTTTCAAATCTCCGTGCATAATGCTTCATTGAAAGGTCGCCTGCTGAACAATCAGGTGCCAAGCCCGCAGATACTTTGGAACCCTAAGACAATTTTCAAAGGGAAAAACTGTGAAAGTGAAATGCAAGGTCCGACTTTGTGTGCTTGAAAGTTGCCCCAGCCAAGCAAGTTTTTTTTTTTTTTTTTAATTTAATACACAACTGACAATGTGCCTTTCCAGTTTAGTTTTGTGGTACAAAAATCCCTAAAATATACGTTAGTGGGCTTTACTAATAATAGGTAGCATTTTTCCATCAAGCATTATGATGAGCTGGGCTTTAGTGGGACAGTATTGTTACTTGGCTAGCAGACATACAAGACAGGTATAGTCACTGCCTTTGGATCAAGGCAGCGTGCGAATGATTCGTATCTCAAAAATTCCACATTAACGTTTGGGAAATGCATATACTCGGTAAATGCTGTTCTGAAAAATGGGTTTCCTCTTGAGGCTAAGTCATTCTTTAGCTCATTTGTTTATGATTTTTTTTTCAGTCATCTTTGGAGGTCTTGGTGCTGGATTCATAAATATATAAAAATGCATTCTCTTTGGCTGAGATGTTCTTGTTTTGAATGGTTAAGGACAGCATTAGGAACAGACCATAGTTCAATTATTGCATTACTTGGAGTGTTAAGAATCCTTGCTTGAGTCTGAGAGTCGGAAAAGATTGTTTTATTGAGAAGCCAAGTAATGATGTCAGCCTTATAAATATAAACAATTCGAATGGCTATGCTGTGGCCTTCTGTAAATATTGTATATCCGCTGCATCCAGTCTTGGGTTTAGATGGAAGCAAAACATTAGTTGAGTGGAAAATGTTACTCATAAAAATGACTAATTTACTGGCTGTTTAATAGCTTGTGCAAACATCTCAGCTATTCCTGGGGCAAACTCATGCTCCAATTACAATGTAATATACACAGCTGAAGGCCCTAAGCATTTACTAACTTGATAAGAATACTACAAGTTGGACAGCCAAGTATTAGACTGGCAAGACCGGACCTCAGTGACTCCAGAAAAACACTATGGCAGGCAAGTAGCCTAGGCAAAATATTTTACCGGTGTCACAGAGTGTGTAAATGCATAATGAAGTGTAACATGTAGTGCACAAGACTGTAAACTTGACACCTATGCTCTCTGTATGTTTTAATTATAAAAGAAGGCTCTCTTCCTGTGTTGGGGGAGATGCTACTTATTACAGATAGAGGGCATATTGCATCTCACAAGAACACTTGTCTTTGCCTCTTCTTTTAAAAAGCCAAATAAACTAAATTTTAAAACCTCTTGCTGAATCGCAGTGTTCTTGTGCCCTAAGCTTTAAGTCCAGAAAAAATTAGACAGTTCCTCCTTACCCCCTCCCCTATCTCACTTCAGTTCCCTATGTTTAAGCTTAGATTTAAAACCAATTTGCTCAGGTCTGACAGCTTTATGTATTATTTGTTAGCCCAAGAAATCACGGTATTCCTAATTTGGCAACCTGAAAGTGTTAAAAAAAGAAAATTGTTAGAATGCAGTAACCCTGTTGCCTTGCAGTATTAACATCACTGAGAGAAAATAATTGGGGCATCTTTTACTGAAAATCCGTGTTGGTATTCACTATTCAGAGCTCCCCCATTCATAGTTTTACATCCTTTCTATGGATCATGCCATCCTAGTTTAATTTCACCGCTTGTTGTGGCAGAAGAGTACAAGGGTCAACTCCATGCTTGCTGTACTTTTAGAAAGATGTGTTGCAGTCCGGTTATGAACTGGTTACGGAGGTTGCCACCTTGTTAAAGCTGTCCTTGGAATCCCAGAGGTCAAATTGAAATATATGAAAGCATGAGGCCATGCTGTGCTTGGCATTGCATGCTTTTTCCGAGTCACTGAGCAGGACTAGTACTGATCTTCCTGATTTTATTCCTTCTCCCTGTGTCCTCCTGTATACTGCCTGCTATTTTCATTTGTTGTCTTTTTTTATTTTTGCTGGCTAGTCTCTTCAAGTTCAGTCAGAATGTATCCTAGGTTCCCACTTACTAACAGTTTGACAGAGGGACCCTGAGCTGAGGCACTGAGCCAGGGGCATGGGTAGGAGTAGGCCTCAGAGGCCTTTGCCTTCTCACATTTGGCTCAGGCCCCCCTTGTTACATCTGAGTCAGCCCTTAAAGTGTAGCAGCAGTTAGAGGGTCTGGAGGCACTGGAAACACTGCAAGTCCATGCTTCCCTGTTCCTTTAAGGAGGCTAACTTAAACAGGGAAACAACACTGCCCTTAGGCTAGTCTTGTAATTATCCCTCCTCTCTCTTCAACACCTTAAAAGTTCAGGAATGCCTGGCCTGGGTGGACGCCTATTTGCATAATTGCTGTTCAACAGCTGCCATAACCACAGAGGAAGAAGGAGAAACAGAGACAAGCAGGGCAAGGAGAGAGTGAAAAGACAGAAGAGACAGAATGGTGCCAGAAATTAAAGGGTTTTGTAGCCACTGCTGTGAAGACCCACTTACGATGGGGTAAGGGAGCTGGCAAAGTGCTCAGCCATGTTAACCTTCAGCTCCCCCTCACCCCCCGCCCCCCCCCCCCCACACACACACAAAAAAAGAAAAATTCTGGCTATGCCTCTGCTCTGAGCCTTCATTAGCCGTTTGACAAATACAATCTCATTCTCCACTGCGCAATTAAAAAGCTCCTTACAACCCAGGAATTACAGCAGCAGCCTTCCAGTCAAGGAACATGCTTTTGGAGCCAGATACAAGCCAGCCTCCTGCCTCAAAGGGGTTGTCTGTCCTTCTCAGCTCCAGCTAGCAGGAGGAGGAGTACACATTTGATCTGGGAATTGAATCTGCATCCCTGACACACTTGACTAGTCTAGTCCCTTCTGCCCAGTGTGTAATGCAATGCCACTTGAGCTGCATTCATTCGCAGGATAATATATTAGGTTGGCAATGTTAGATATTAAGGCGCCGTACATGATCATCCTACACACTTTGCAGATGTGGCCTGCTCCTCAGTGTATCCCACTCATTTCATCCGTGATTTAGCAGAAATTGCCTTATGTCCCAATTACTTTTATTTTTGATGGCTTTTTCTTTTGTTTGCAGATGAAAGGGATCCCCCAAGAGACTTCCTCTGGCTCCTGATGTTGCTAATTGATATGTGCCTCTGTTTGAATGTATTTGGTTTTACACATTCACCGTTTCATAAATACATTTACTCATTATTTGGACTGGCACCATTTTATATATTTAGCATCACCGTACATTCTGTTGATTCATAGTTGTGTCCTCAGTGGTTTGCTTCAATACCTGTATTGGCAACATTGCAGAGAGACCTGAGGAGGAAAATCTGCCCGTCTGCAGATAACACAAAACAGGGCTGGAAAAACGTGGGGTTGTCGGCTCACCCAGGCATCTAAAGTTTGGCCCCAGAAAGGGTCAATGTAGCCGGGTGCAGGCCAAGAAAAGCTGCCTCAGGGCTGTTGTGACTGGGCCCTGGCCAAGGTGACTACCGCTTCTGCTACCCGACCGGGCCACATACTACTGAATTTGGCCCGGTCCGGGTCCCATAAGAGACTAGAGAGGCTGGAGGGAAGACCCTGGGGGTGGGTGAAGCAGCAAGACGGGGAGAGGAGCAACCGGAGGGAGGGAAGAAAAGGCTAGTAAACTGGAGGAAGGGGAGAGCAAAGAATAAAAAGTAGGAAAAGTGCAACAAAGACAAGACAGAAGAGCCAAAAAAAGAGGAGGGGGAGTTAAACCTTTTGCCCTGGCTCCTACATTTTTTTTTACTAGGGTCTAAGTTTTCTAAATATTTTTCCAGCTGTGCACTAGGCATTTGCACTATTCTTTTCTCTCTGGTCATAGCGTGGTGTTTTCTGTTCACATCAAAAGTTCCTAAAACCGTGCAACACTTTGCCCCTGGAAGAATTCAGATCAGAGAGAAGTGACCATCTATTATTGTGCAGATTTCAGGGGAAAAAAAAGAAAAAACAATGAAAAATCTCTCAGCATTATTGTATTACCAAGCAGGCTTTATTATCTGTTCTTACTTTTTAATATATATATTTTTTAAATGTGGTTCTGGGCATTTCACTGTGAGTCAGGGCTTTTATTCCTGGCACGTCCCCCGGCTGTCCTCTCGCCCCTCTCCCGGGGAGAGCTGCAGCAGGAGCACACAACGCTCTGATGGGTCTCAGTGGGGGCCTCGGTGCTTGGCCACGGAGAAAACAAGAGCGCTGGCTCCTAATGTATGTCATCTCCCAAATCAGGGATAAAATAACTGCTTCATTTGGGGGGGGATCAAGCACTGTATTTTTGTCCAATATACACTGGCAGGTAGAAGGAGAGATTTCAGTGTAGCTGTCTTCTGAGCCTGCCCAGTTGAAGTGATTCTTACATTATTGTTGGGAGGGGGAGAACAGGTTTGGACTTTTACAGCTCTTGCATTTCTAGAATTATTTGGCTCATCCCCACATCCAGGGATTTTATCTGATTTGTCTTCTCAAGGCCAGAAAGGAGTATTTCACCTGGCTGAATGTCCACCGGCTCCTCCGCCATTTCTGTATCACTGCAAGTACAAAATGACCCATATATCAGCAGTTTGAAGAAGGCTGAAGTTAGTGGCCTGGTGCATTCTTTCCACCAAACAAATCCCTGTGTGTCACATGCAGTGTTCATGGTAAAGCTTTATGATGTAGCTGTGCCCTGGTTGATCCGTCCCTTCACTGCAGCTGCCAAAATGACTGCTTCCTTCCAGTTGTGGAGAGGATACAGTTAATGAGAGCTCCGGACTATCCAAATTTTTCCTGTCCTGTTATAGGGTGTCCGTGAAGAGCACATATGCGGGGAAGCAGGAATGAATTCTTCCAAGGCACCAAGGGAGGGAGATTTATTGCAATCAGTGACTTAACCAAACAACTCAAGTCTGGAATATTGATTTCAGGCAAACCTGTGGTAGAGGAGGGAGAGAGGGAGGAGGAGAGTAGAGCCTAAAGATTACAGCGTCCACCATGTAATTCCCTGTCACATTGCCAAAGTGCAGGAGATAGCACTAACAAGAGGAGCACACAGGCACATACTAGTTACTAAGATAGGGAGGATCTTTTTGGGTAACTTGCACGTTACAGGAACCGACGAGAGAGGGAGCAATTTTAGATCTAATTCTCAGTGGAGCACAGGACTTGGTGAGAGAGGTAACGGTGGTGGGGCCGCTTGGCAATAGTGAACATAATATAATCAAATTTGATTTAATGACTGGAAGAGGACCAGTGTGCAAATCCACGGCTTTCGTGCTAAACTTTCAAAAGGGAAACTTTGATAAAATGAGAAAAATTGTTAGAAAAAAACTGAAAGGAGCAGCTACAAAAGTAAAAAATGTGCAAGAGGCGTGGTCATTGTTAAAAAATACCATTCTAGAAGCACAGTCCAGATGTATTCCACACATTAAGAAAGGTGGAAAGAAGGCAAAACGATTACCGGCATGGTTAAAAGGGGAGGTGAAAGAAGTTATTTTAGCCAAAAGATCTTCATTCAAAAATTGGAAGAAGGATCCAACAGAAGAAAATAGGATAATGCATAAACGTTGGCAAGTTAAATGTAAAACATTGATAAGACAGGCTAAGAGAGAATTTGAAAAGAAGTTGGCCGTAGAGGCAAAAACTCACAGTAAAAACATTTTAAAATATATCTGAAGCAGAAAGCCTGATAAGGAGTCAGTTGGACCGTTAGATGATTGAGGGGTTAAAGGGGCACTTAGAGAAGATAAGGCCATCGCAGAAAGTTTAAATGATTTCTTTGCTTCGGTGTTTACTGAAGAGGATGTTGGGGAGGTACCCGTACTGGAGAAGGTTTTCATGGGCAATGATTCAGATGGACTGAATCAAATCACGGTGAACCTAGAATATGTGGTAGTCCTAATTGACAAACTGAAGAGTAGTAAATCACCTGGACCAGATGGTATACACCTTAGAGTTCTGAAGGAACTAAAAAATGAAATTTCAGACCTATTAGTAAAAATTTGTAACCTATCATTAAAATCATCCATTGTACCTGAAGACTGGAGGATAGCTAATGTAACCCCAATATTTAAAAAGGGCTCCAGGGGCGATCCGGGAAACTACAGACCAGTTAGCCTGACTTCAGTGCCAGGAAAAATAGTGGAAAGTGTTCTAAACATCAAAATCACAGAACATATAGAAAGACATGGTTTAATGGAAAAAACGTCAGCATGGCTTTACCCAAGGCAAGTCTTGCCTCACAAATCTGCTTCACTTTTTTGAAGGAGTTAATAAACATGTGGATAAAGGTGAACCGGTAGATGTAGTATACTTGGATTTTCAGACGGCGTTTGACAAAGTTCCTCATGAGAGCCTTCTAGGAAAGGTAAAAAGTCATGGGATAGGTGGCAATGTCCTTTCGTGGATTGCAAACTGGCTAAAAAACAGGAAACAGAGAGTAGGATTAAATGGACAATTTTCTCAGTGGAAGGGAGTGGACAGTGGAGTGCCTCAGGGATCTGTATTGGGACCCTTACTTTTCAATATATTTATAAATGATCTGGAAAGAAATACGACGAGTGAGATAATCAAATTTGCAAATGATACAAAATTGTTCAGAGTAGTTAAATCACAAGCAAATTGTGATAAATTGCAGGAAGACCTTGTGAGACTGGAAAACGTAAGACCTGGCTTTTCCTCCAAGCCTTCCCCTAATCTCTAAAATGCCAACATACCTCCCAACCAGGATCCACCCCACTAACTAGTCACTCGGACCATTCTCAGTATACATATATATTTACCCTCTAGTTTTTTTGCTGTACTTCTACTTCCCGGCTACTCTAGTCCCCCCAAGTTTGATACCCTTGTTATATGTAACTTGTTATTGCCTTCTTGTTATATGGTTATTTATTTAGTTAGTCCCTACGTTCCATGTAAACCGATTTGATATGAATCTTTTCATGAAGGTTGGTATATAAAAATGTTAAATAAATAAATAAATAAAATTGGGCAACAAAATGGCAGATGAAATTTAATGTGGATAAGTGCAAGGTGATGCATATAGGGAAAAATAACCCTTGCTGTAGTTACACAATGTTAGGCTCCATATTAGGTGCTACAACCCAAGAAAGAGATGTAGGCGTCATAGTGGATAACACATTGAAATCGTCGGTTCAGTGTGCTGCGGCAGTCAAAAAAGCAAACAGAATGTTGGGAATTATTAGAAAGGGAACGGTGAATAAAACGGAAAATGTCATAATGCCTCTATATCGCTCCATGGTGAGCCCGCACCTTGAATACTGTGTACAATTCTGGTTGCCGCATCTCAAAAAAGATATAGTTGCGATGGAGAAGGTACAGAGGAGGGCTACCAAAATGATAAAGGGGATGGAACAGCTCCCCTATGAGGAAAGACTAAAGAGGTTAGGACTTTTCAGCTTGGAGAAGAGACGGCTGAGGGGGGATATGATAGAGGTGTTTAAAATCATGAGAGGTCTAGAACGGGTAGATGTGAATCGGTTATTTACTCTTTCTGATAACAGAAGGACTAGGGGGCACTCCATGAAGTTAGCATGTGGCACATTTAAAACTAATCGGAGAAAGTTCTTTTTTACTCAACGCACAATTAAACTCTGGAATTTGTTGCCAGAGGATGTGGTTAGTGCAGTTGGTGTAGCTGTGTTTAAAAAAGGATTGGATAAGTTCTTGGAGGAGAAGTCCATTACCTGCTATTAATTAAGTTGACTTAGAAAATAGCCACTGCTATTATTAGCAACGGTAACCTGGAATAGACTTAGTTTTTGGGTACTTGCCAGGTTCTTATGGACTGGATTGGCTACTGTTGGAAACAGGATGCTGGGCTTGATGGACCCTTGGTCTGACCCAGTATGGTATGTTCTTATGTTCTTATGTCAGCTACGCACATACGATCCACCTGTTTGTAAAGTGAATTTCTGTGCACAGCTTCACTTTGAAAATTATAGAACACCCACAGCCTGATGCGCACAAAGGCCTGGATTTTAAAAGCTTTATGCGCACATAAATGGCTTTGAAAAATCACCCCATAAATGCATGATTGAAATAAATAATTTATGATAAAATCTATGGCAATTTTATTTATTTAAAGTACATTTTTAATTTAGCCAGTTTTCAAAATAACTCACAATTTTGGAAAAGTCATGAAGCAATATTTAAAATGAAAATAATGTTTTTTTTACCTGTGTCTTATTACATCATATTGTTCCACTTTCCTCTTGTCCATTTTCTTGTGGTTCCTTTTCCTCGTTCTCCTTTCTTTCCCTTTTTTCTCTATCTCATCCTTCTCTCCATCTGGCCCTCTGCCAGCTGTTCTCTTTTTATGTCACTTCTTTCCATCTTTCTCTTCACCTCTCGCTGTGTCTCTCTCTCTCTCTCTCTCATCTTTTCATCTTCCCCTTTCTTTCCATCTTTCCACACCATTTATCATTTCTCTCCTCTTTCTCCTCCTCTGGTCTTTACTTCTTTGTCGCATCCTCTGTTTCTCAGTCCTCCATTTTGTCCTTTTCTACCTCCATTGCCCTTCCAGGTGCTCAGTATCGTGCTTTCCACTTCCCTCCCTCCTTCCAGTCCCTCGTCTCCAGTTCTCACCTTCTCGCGGCCCACAACCTCCCATTTGTGATTTCTTCCCCCTCTCTCAGCAATCTCCTCTTTATTCTGTCACCCTCTTTCTTGCTATCTCTTCTTCCACTTCCTCACTCCCTTTTCAGTCACCCCTCATATTCTTTCGCCCCGCTCGCCATTCTTCTCCCTGTTCTCTTGCCACCTCTTCTCCAGTTTCCTTTCCTCTGTCTCATTTCCCTACTCCCGTGATTTCTCCGACTCCCTTCCCCTTCCCAACCCCCTAGATCTGTGCATCAGTCTCACTGCCTCATCTTCTCCGACTTTCCAAGTCCGTACTGCATCGGCTGTTTGTTACTTGGCACCCCCGCGTTATGTTAAATGTGCAGTGCCGGCAGTGCAGGATGAGAAAGGACTCATTAAAATGCAGATAACCGAAGACTGGAAGTTAAATAAGTTAAAGGGGTTAAAATCATATCTCCGAGGCAGAATTAACATTCTTATCTAATCTTTTAACGCACTACAGCCAGTTGGATGACTACATTGTTTTTTAATTGGAAACAAGAGGCACTTCCAAGGGTCGCAATCCCTACTACTATGTATTTTTAATAGATACTTATGTCTCGCTCTGCCGTTGGCTTTTTTTCCCCCCTTCCCTTATGAGCTTTTCCCTGAGTTTCACATCTTTTTTTCCATCTTGCTCTGCGTTGGCTTTATTGTTGCACTGAACCTTGAAGCTCGGCACTAAAAACACGTCTAGCAAAACACTCTGAATGTATTCAGGCCACATCAAGCTAATGCTAAGAATTTGAAATAAAAGAAAAGCTCATAGGTGCATGCTAATCCTAAGCAGCCAGCGGCAAACATAAGCAGGTATTGGATAATATATGATACAGTGCTTGCCTGCAGGACTGCTGCTCGGTGAAGGGTTTAGCTTTTGCTTACCCTAAGTACTGTTGGTGCTGCCGCGAACCCCTCCTTCCTAGGAAGTCCACGATAGCATTTTGGTGGCCTGGCCTTGTGTCGCAGTCTCTGTACCACTCAGCAAACGTTGCAGAGGTGGTGGGTGGGTAGACTGATCTTGAAAAGAAGCAACCAGGCCCATCACAGACCGCTCCAATTGCAGAGCTCTTCTTACGTCAATGAAATCTGTTACTGTACTGTTTGATGAGGCAAAAGCACTGGAGTGCTGCAGCCTGGATCCATCACAATATTTTACATCCCTTTGCTGTTTTCTTATTTATATACCGGTCCCTCTAAAACAGCGATGATCGGGGTGGTTTACAGTTGAGTTATACATAATTTGTTATAAAACATAAAACAATACAGTTTCAACTTTCTAAAGCATATGAGAATAGACACAAAATCATTTAGCATCAAAAGCAACCTTGAAAAGCCAAATTTTCAAGGCTTTTTTTGAACATCTTAAATTCCATCATCACTTTCAGCGACTCCGGCATAGAAGTCCATAGCCTTGAGTCAATAATGGATATGGCTCTGTCTCTCACTTCCCCTAGATGGGCTTGATTATAATGAAAGGACTTCAAGTAGACCTTTATCCACACATCGCAAATTCCTTTGAGGAACATACAGTACATATGAAGATATGCACCTGGCCAAACTGTGCTGTTCCCCCCCCCCCCCCCCCCCCCCCCCGGAATATTGCCACCCTAGGCACAGATCTAATAGGCTGGTGGAAATCCAGGCCTGGCATTGCTGCCGCAATGGAGACAGTGCACAGACCCATTACATATAGCCAAACTGGCCATGTTGTACTATTGTACTTCAAAATTGGAGCTACTTGCAGCAGAGCAAACTTGCCTGGCCTAGTTTATATGGCAGGTGAAATATGATTATGATTACCTTTGATAAGAGTTAGCTAAATTGGCTTGGGGAAGAGTGGTAAAGAGTGGTCTGTTTGTTCACGTCTGTGAACAGGGTATCATTTTGTTGGTTTCCTGCAGTTTGACTTTTATACTGTAAGCAAAAAGTCTAAAAATAACTTGATGTAAATAGCGTTTTGTAGGCTTTGGAAATAATAGCGGGATAGTGACTTTCACAAAAACAAGACGTCAGCATGCCCCGCAGTCAGACAGTGGTGTTTTAGAAGTACACACGGCAGCCCCATTCAGAGTGGGTACCTTTAATGGAGTTTAGTGCTTGAATACTGTGTGACAGTATCAAGAGGGAGAAAAAGGTCAATTTTGACATAAACCAATTATATTAAGAAACAGGTAGCATGATCGATTGTCCAGAGTTACACAGGGAATTTGTGGCACAGCCAAGAGCAGGACTTGTAACTGTCTGAGTCTGGTCTTTTCTAGTCTTATATTCTAACCAATAACCCACATGTACAGGTCAGAAAATAGGTAAAGCAGCGAGCACAGGTTGCTATAAGGCCTATTTCCAATGCATGCATATATTTTAGGACTTAATTTGTAGACAAAAAGGAAATGATGCTGTGGAGCGGGAGAGGGGGCAGAGATGAGCTGAAGTGGGGAGAGTGACTCCAACATGTGTAAGGGAGAATGGCCAGGACCAGGTGTGACCTCTGTCAGAGGGAGGGACCAGGGCTGGGTGTGAACTCTCTCCTAAACATTCACACCCATATATGCGAAACACACCCAGTAGCAGCAGAAGCAGAGGCGCTCCTGTCCTTCACCTTATTGCCCGGGACAGGGTCATGGGCTGGTTCCAGCCCTCAGGGCAGATTGTAGGGGTGTGCATTCATTTTCGATGTATTGGCAATCCGCAACGTATATGTCCCTATTCGTTATATTCATGGGGAAGCGAAACGTATCGCGACTCCTCATGAATATAATGTATCATCCGTTTCATCCTTTGCACGGTGCAACGGGTTATCAGAAAATTCACAATTAATATTCATGAGTTGATTTGCATATATTTGCATAATTTGTGGGCATATTGCGGATTTGGTTAGTTTTAAAACTATGCCTGTTGATGGGAACCTGAGGATTGGATTAGAGTAGTACTAGCTAGGGCAAAGAATAGTGGTACTAATTCTTGAATATGGGCATGGAGGATGGGAGGTGATCCCAGAAACCTGCACTGTATGGTGTTTTTGCAGAAAATGCAGGCCGAGGATGGGGGAGCAGGGGCACACATGAAATTTCAAAGCATTCAGAGTCACAAATAGCTACAAGAATACTGTTAGAGCAGGGGTGGCCAACTTCACTCCTCAAGAGCTACAAACAAGTCTGGTTTGCCGGTCATCCACCATGAATATGCATGAGAGAGATTTACATACATGCATATTCCTTGTGGAGAGCCTGAAAAACCTACCTGTTTGTGGCTGTTGAGGACTGGAGTTGGCCACCTCTGCAGTTTGAGTTAATATTTTAACAATAGCAGTTCATAATATTGGGACTTTATGTGGGTCTTCCATGCACCACTGTAATAGCCATCAAATATTGCCAGATGACTTTATTCAAAGAGACATAGTAAAAGGTCCATCTATCAGCTACAAACTGTTTCGTGACTAGGTTTTCAGAATACCCTACATGATAACTGCTGCTTTCAATTGTTTGTTTCATTGCCGTTGGTCCTTTCTCTCCTTTAACTTTGTTTGAATCTAACAAAGAAAGAACATGTAACAAGAGATCTGATATGGGACTTCATGCTATTTGTGCTGATACCTAAGATGCAATCTGAGTGTTATGGTGACTCTGAATTTGTTCCTGCTTTGTATATAGGAAAGTTTCTGGTTGGGTAAGGCTCCAATTCATTTGAAGGTGGTGTTTGTCTAAAGTTTGGAGCATATGCAAAGAATCAGCCGAGCAAGTAATGAAATCGCAGTAAATCAACATTTGTAACAATCATTTTTTTATTTTTGCAGCTTCAATACTGCAAATGTTGAAAACACTTTAAGGTGACACTTCAGCTAGGTTATCATTTTAGACTTAAGACAGTAATAGTGGATCTGCTTCATCATCACTGTCCTGCCTGCCAAGTCTTCAGCAGCCTGCTAGTGGGTCTTGACTAACAGCTTGGAAACCACTGTGTTGAATTAGCATCTGAGAGCAAAATTCTGGGCCTTGCCTTCTGCCAACTGACTGGTAGGAAAACCACTCATGGGTGACTGTTTGAGGTGTCCTCCTTTGATTATATTCCTCCTACTCACTTTATTTACAATGAATGGATTCAAGGTTGTAACAGAATATAGTTAACTCAGCAGTCCACCTCCCGTTAATTTATGGAGAGGAGAGGGTGTCTGTGCAACCAGAATCATGTTATTTTGCATTTGCCTTTAAGAAAATGTAGTTCAGGATTGGGGAACTTCCATTCCTCGAGGACCACAAGCTAGTTGGGTTTTCCGGATATCCCTAATGAATATGCATGAGATACATTTACATGTGCACCGCCTCTATTTGATACATATTCATTTGGGTTATCTTGAAAACACAACTAGTTTGCAGCCTTTGAGGTCCAAAGCTTCCCTATTGCTGCTGTAATCAGTTAAATATTGAAGTATTCCTACAATACTTCTGGTCTGATGTTCTGTTTTTTTCCTTCTCTGCTGGTTCTTTAGCTTGGAGAGCCTCCCTTGAACAGGGGGAATTTGGGAGGCTCCAGATTCTTTCACCCAGGTGTGTGTTTTGCAGTCTTAAGTGCTGGATGTAGAATAACCAGGTATCTTGTCAGAAAACATAAGGACTGTTTTTTGACATTGATAGGGTCATTCATCAAAATGCGTTATGGCGTGCGCATCACCGCCATACTGCCTGCGATAATAGAGCTGGTGCACCGCGCGAATGCAAATTTTGGGAAGGGGCGGGACTAGGGAGGGGTTTGGGTGGGATTTATGAAAATGAGGGGCAATATCACACCGTGCAATAGCACATCGCACGGTTTAATGCCAGAAATAACTACACCTTTTTTCCTGGTGTTATGACCGAAATGGCCATAACGAAAGTCACGATAAATATTTTAAATTGCATTTCGGGGAGAGGGAGGGAGAGAGAGAGAGACTATTTATAAGGCCTTCATAGTAGTCAAGTATTTATATCTCTACAGGAGGGGCAGTTAATAGCTCGAGATGAAGTGTTGAAGGGTTTAGGGGCCAGGTTTTCATGCAGAGTAAGACATACGAACTGCACAGTACACCTCGGTGAAAATTTAACGTCATTTGGAGTGAGGAAAGTCTCACAAAGATGACATTTCTACTATGTACTCACATCCTAGCTTGCATCCATCTAAAAGTTACTCTGAACACACCCCTTTTCCTTATCACGGGTGTTAGGCCTGCAGTATTACAGCATTTTGATGAATCTAGGGGTGAGCTTGCAGGAAGAGAACCACAGATGTAAAAAAAAAAAAAAAAAAATACAAGCTTTCAAACCAGAATACAGGCCATGTTGGGAATAAAATTACTGGTGTTGGGTAGCTCAGCTTGACCTCAAAATTGCCTGGTTATGCTATGCAATGTTATGTTTTCAATAATCACTCACTGCTGTGTGTAAAATATATGTCTTAGGACTTTTTGGCATTGCTAATTCCAGGCTGGACTTGTAATGATTGTTGGGAAATGAATGAGGTATAGTGCTTACTGCCTTGTAACGTAGGCTCTCTTTGAATCGTCCTTCATTACTTTTCGGCGTAGGGAAAGTGGATTGGGGGCAGAGGAGAGAGCAGCTAAGAAGAGGCAGGTAACGATGACTGTAATTTTATAACCCAAGATTTTGTTTCTCTCTTAACAGCTAATAAAACAGCTGCTTTGCCCGGGCAATGGGAGTACTGTATGCCTGCACAGATTGACCCTGCTTAAATGAACAAGGGCTTTTGTTGTGGTTCAAGAATAACAGTCACGGAAAAGATGGCATGCGGTAATGTTGCTGCAGTCTGGTCAGTTTTGTCATCAGGACAGCAGGCAGGGCCTGTCTCGGGTAGGGGATGTGCCGAAGCGCTGAAAGCAGGATTGAACCAGGTGGGTCTCAGCCCGCTTTAATTCTGCAAAGCTCGGAAGACTTTGTTGAGACATTTGGCAAAAATGCTGTCTGGTGTTGGGCTGTGGATCTTAGCCAGATCCATTGGAAGTCCCCAGTAGACTTGTGCAAATGTCCGGTGGATTTTGCCTGAAGCTGCCCCATTGTTTTTTTTGTTTTGTTTTTTTTAACATAATCTCAGAAAGTTTTTGGGGGTTTAGCATATCTATCTATCTATCTATTTATTTATTTATTTATTTATTTATTTAGAAAATGCTTTTAGACCACTTTCCAGAACAAAATCCATTCAAAGCAGTGTACAATCAATAATCCACACACAAAGTCACAATAACAACTTTAAAAATTTGCCACTCTCCCCATATTGTGTGATGAACTTCATCCTGATAGATTCGCACTGCACATATAGGGGTAGATTTTCAAAACTAGCGCGCGTGCGTCCATGTGCGCGCACTACCCGGCGCGCACACATGGACCCGCGATTTTATAATATCCACGCGCATGTTTTAAAATTGGGGGTCGGTGCATGCAAGGGGTTGCACATTTGTGCAACCTGTGCGTGCGCCGACGCCCAAGGCCTTATCCAGTTCCCTACCCCCCTATTCTAACCTTCCTACCTCTTCCCCTAACCTTCCCACCCCCTAGCCCTATCCTAACCCCCCCCCCCCAAATCGTTGTGTGGAGCAAGTTGTGCGCACCGGCACGCGATCCCCCAGCACAGCGGCCTCTAGCCCTACCCTGCCCCCTCCCTGCCCCTTTCCCGAAGCCCCGGGTCTTACATGCGTGGCTGGGCCTTTGAAAATTGGCCCGGCATGCGTAAGGCCACCTACATGCGCAAATCTTTTAAAATCTACCCCATAGTATACAGTGTAAAGTAGACCATGGCAAGGACACCTACATTCAGAACGGGGCACAGAGCAGCATATTGTAGTCAGGGTAGGACTGTGCTGCAATCTTACCTTTCCGTTCCTCCTTAGCTCCTACCCTGCCATTCTCTTCTACAAGAATTGCTATCTTCATCAAAGGTTCTTCAGAGCATATTCTTGGGTCTCAGCATAACCTTTTTTATTAGTAGTAGAAACCTGTACTTGCTAGTGGGAGTTCAGCTAAATGTTAATTTCTGTAACTTAAAATAAGGACCCTATACATTCCAAGCTGGAAGTATATTTGTATTTTTATGGAAGTCAGACCTGTACAAAGCCCCTAAACTTCAGAGTTATGTGTCCTGGCTTGGAGCACAGGGGAAATGCACTCTTTCCAATGCCTGCATTCAGAGTAATTTGCAATTAGTGCAGGGCAATGGCTGTGACCGGGGAAGTAAAATTATGCCGTGGAAATCTGATGATGGAATTTCTCATCAGAATCATGGTTCTGTTTTATTCTGTGGAAGAATCAGTTTGGATTCAGAGTGCATACCAGGACAGTCTTTGACCAGTGTGTTTTCAGAAATAATGTGCAAAGGTTGCACAAATGATAAGAAATAGCATGTTAATATGCCCTTAGCACTGGGGTGAGCTTCAGGTAACTATACTTTAACTTATATAGTATAGGCTATAAATCATAATGCACTATCTTACTAGTTAGCAGGTTAAGTATTAAAACATTCTTTATGGTTGCACTGTGCTCTGAGGTCCAATGGATAGATTTTTATGTAAATGTAGTACACGGTTCAAGCACTTTTGTATCTGGTTGGGGCTGGCAGCATAGCAGATAAGGGGACTGGAACAGCTCCCCTATGAGGAAAGGCAAAAGAGGTTAGGACTTTTCAGCTTGGAGAAGAGACGGCTGAGGGGGATATGATAGAGGTATTTAAAATCATGACAGGTCTAGAACGGGTAAATGTGAATCGGTTATTTACTCTTTCGGATAATAGAAAGACTAGGGGCATTCCATGAAGTTAGCATGTGGCACATTTAAAACTAATTGGAGAAAGTTCTTTTTCACTCAATGCACAATCATTCTCTGGAATTTGTTGCCAGAGGATGTGGTTATTGCAGTTAGTGTGGCTGGGTTTAAAAATGGTTTGAATAAGTTCATGGAGAAGAAGTCCATTAACTGCTATTAATCAAGTTATCTTAGAGAATAACCACTGCTATTACTGGCATCAGTAGCATGGGATCTACAGTTTGGGTACTTGCCAGGTACTTGTGACTTGGATTGGCCAATGTTGGAAACAGGATGCTGGACTTGATGGACCCTTGGTCTGACTCAGTATGGCAATTTCTTATGTTCTTATAAATCAAATCAATCAATTTGAGCGCTGAGTTGTGAACTGAAAGATTCTGGCTCCATTCCTTTATCCACCATTCACAATCTGATGGGGATGTGCATTTATTTGAAACAAATGGGTAAAACATAATTAATAAGGTCATATTAATTGTATTTGTGTTCCCCCCAAAGCAAATGGAGCATGACCCACAAATGAAACAAAAAAATATTTGTCTCATTTGTTTATGTCCCCCATTCAATTCTATGGCACATTTTAAGTCTCTGATTGTGCTCTTTGGGTTAAATTTTTAAACTTGCGCGAGCGCGTCCATGTGCGAGCGCTACCCGGCGTGCACACATGGACACACGATTTTATAACATGCGTACGCAGGGGTAGGAGTAGGGCTAGGAGGGACTAGGAGTAGGGCTAGGGGGGGAAAGGTTAGGGGAAGGGGTGGGAAGCTTAGGTTAGGGGAAATGGAAATTCCCTATCTGGCCGCTCCGATTTCGGAGCAGCCTGGGAGGGAACGGGGGAAGGCAGCGCAGCTTGGCACGCGCAAGACGCACAATTGTGCACCCCCTTATGCGCGCCGACCCCCAATTTTATAAGGTGCGCATGCCTGCGCCCGCATGTTATAAAACCGCGAGTCCATGTGTGTGCGCCGGGTAGCGCGTGCACACAGACGCGCTCGCGCAAGTTTAAAAATCTACCCCATTATTTTTAATTGTGGACTTTAATTTACAAATGGATAATGTGGCTTCTGTATTGGTTCAGCAGTTTTTAGATACAATGAATATAGCTGGCAAGAAACAATTGATTGAAGTTCCTAGACATCGGTTAGGTCACACATTAGATTTTATTCTGTGTCCTGATAATATGTGTGCTCCTAGTATTATGACTCAATTAAGAGCGTCCCTTGTGTTATGGTCTGACCATTAAGCTATTACTGGAATGGGGCAGGTGATTGATTCTAGTGACTGGAAAAATAAAAAAGGTGAAGAATGAGAGACCAAAAATTGATGTAAGTCAATTTACAAAGGAGTGGGTAAAGAAAAAGCTGGTTTTGAGGCAGGTCTTTGTAATATAACTCTGAGAGCTAACCTCTCAATGGTTTGAGCAGTTAAGATCGATTTATAATCAGATGGCTCCAGAGTGTTTGGGTTTTTTTAAGTGATGGTAAGAAGAAATTTCATGGATATCATTGGAGTTGCATATTAAAAGGGAAAAGTAGGTTGGAAGTTGATAAAGTGGAATGTAGTAAACGTTTTGAGATGTGCGTGCCATGGCATTTACACGCATATATGGGCACTTTATAAAATACAGTTGACATCATGAGCCCAACTTTTTCCACATTCCCTAACTGATGCGCACGCCGGGCTTTTCAAATTTTATGTCTGTCTGTTGCGTAGCTAGTAGAGTTTTAATCATAAATTGTAAACTTAGGTCTTTTTGTGCATTTATGATTGCATAATATTTCTCCTGTCCTGTTTATGTAACACTTTAATAATTAAAGCCTGGATACATCATTCTTCACAGAATGATGTATCCTGTGAAAACGGGGGCAGGGGGGCGAAGAGGGGGGGGGGCAGGCCTGCAAAAGCCTACAGCCTTCGCACCATGGCGGTGCGCCGGCTTTCGCACCAAATAGCACCACGTAAAACCTATTGACAATTTAATGGCAAATACTGTAGCAATTTTCAGTGTAAAAGTGTATTCACACATTTAAAAGCCAGTTATAAGTGTGTAAATCCTTTTGAAAATTACCCCTATTGTGAATAAATCTTTAATTGAGGGTTATGTGCCAGATATATTTAAAAAAAAACTAATTTGCTGGGAACTGATCTGTCTAACTTCAGCTCAGTTATAAATTTATCAGTGTTCAGTAAACTTTTGGAAAAATGGGTGTCTTTACAACTGGAGTAATATATTAGTGAAAATGGTGTTTTGGATTGTTAAAAATTGCTTTTTTAGAAAAAACTGCGAGACCGAGATACTGTTGGCATTGCTTATTGATCACTTGCAGCAAGAAGTAGATATGAGTGATTCAGTGTTGTTGATTAAATCGGATGTTGCAGGCGCATTTGATTCAATCATGAAATTTTTGGCCCAGTTACGAGCATTAGGACTATCATAGTCAGTATTGTTGTAGTTTGCCCCATATTTAGCTAACAGGATTCAACAAAATTGTGGCTAGGTCCTCTGAATGAAGATAAGATGTCTTTCGTCAGGAGATCCACAAGGGTAGTCGTCCCAAAAAGCTTTCAGTACTTCTGCTTTAAAATGATCATTCACAATACACTCCTTTATAATCATCACCACAATTTTTCTCCACCAGTCCTTACCAATATTTCATCCCCGAGGTGCTGTTTGTCTGTCTTGTTTGTTTATGAAATTGATGTGTTAAAGATTTTTGTCTGTCTATTGTTTTAGTGATGAATTTTTATTTAAATTATATATGTTTTAAATCTGTAAACCATTTTGACTAAATCTCTATTTGTAAAGGCGGTATACAGACATTCTTAAATAAATAAATAAATAAAGCTTCCAATCTTTTTTAATATTTATCTTCTGCCGATATGTGAGTGTTTTAAATCTTTAAATGTCACTTATCGAATTTATGCTGATGATCTGCAGTTTTGTATAAGCAGAGACCTTCAGTTTTAGTTTTTATTTTATTTCTCCCGTAATGTATCAGTGTTTTACTGCAACGAGAACAAAAATTACATTTGCCCAGAAAAATCATGTATCATATTTTTTCCACTGATCTCTCCCATTTTTGTTCTTGTTGTGATAAACACTGATATGTTTCTAAGAAAAACAAACTAAAAAATGACAATGAAGTTCTGCATGTATAAGATATAATTTGGATGGTAGTCTGCCTGTTCATCAGTTTTAAGGAGCACATGGTAGAAGTACAGATTTGGTTGGGGAAATTTAAACTGATCTTGACTGTAAAAAAAGAAGTTGTACTGTGAATTACTAGGAAAAGCACTGATAGTGAAATTCAGGAAATCAGATTTGGAGATTTTTTGATTCCAGTAGTTACTTATGGGTGTTTTAGACACCAGATTGACAATGAAACAAATGTAAGAATTGTTACTAAATCTGTATTTTTTAACTTAAAATCGTTCGATAGTTAAAATCATTGCCGACCGAATCTGATTTCCGAACACTGGTTCAATCCCTTGTTTTGAGCAGAATTGATTATTGTAATGTGTTATGTATGGGATTACTTAAAAGTGTTGCTAAGAATATTATAGCTTGTGTAGAATGAGGTGGCACAAGTACATACAGAGGGACAGTATCATGAACACATTACTCCAGTGCTTGAAGTGCTGCGTTGGTTGCCTGTACCTGAAAGAATATTTTTTAAGGTGATAACTTTGCTTATTAAAGATGAATTGTAAAAGCCCAAAATTATGAGATACGCACACAAGTCATGCCGGTGGAGCGCTGAGCGGATTTTAAAAGCCACTCATGTACGTGTGTATCTCCCACTACGCTCACAAATTTAAAATTCCAAAAAAAGAGGTAGGGAATGGGCGTGGTCTGGGTGGGACATGGATGTTCTTGTGTTTGAATACTTACGCACACAGACGCATGCCGGGTCCCCTGCTGTGTAGCTTTACTTCTGCTATGGAAGATGCATAAGTAATAAAATAAAGATTAATAGATCAGTAGGGTTTTGAGGGTCCAAGGCTAACAGGGGAGAAGGGAGGCTATTAAACTAGGTGGGTTTGTAAACCCTATCCCTTACCTGAGTGAACTGGGAGCGAACTGGGAAAACTAGTAATGGCATCTGCTCACGTGTTTTTTAAAATTCACCTAGTTTCGCTATAGAAGTGGCATTTGTATGTATAGAAACGTGTCCACTTAAAAATGCTTGCATATGTGTGTGCATTCAGTCCAATTTATAACATAAGCGCATATACATGTATATGTTATAAAATGGTCGTGTCCTGGACATGGGCCAACAAACGCACGCAAATGTGTGCCTGTGCGCCTGTTTAAAAGTTACTGTATTAATGTGGAAGTGTATCCTTTGGTACAGTCGTAATGGAATTTACTTGTGCTCAATCTCTCTGTTCTGTAGATCAGAATTTGTTGAGTATACCTAATTTTAGATATTTTCACACTCAAGAAACTAGAAATAGAGCATTTTCGATTGCGTGGCAGCAATATAGAATGTTTTACATAAGTAATAAGTTTGGAGTTTTAAATCTTATTTGAATTTTATTACAGTGACTATGTTTTATATATTATGTTGTGTTTTTATTATGTATGTTATTTAGTGATCCGCACTGATTAAATTGGATGTTACCGAATACAAGCATAATAAATAAATAGATAGATAGATAGATAGATATACAAACTAAAAGGTGGGAGAGCCATCTGTGGCAGACAATAGCAGTGCAGGGGCATGGCTGGGGCAGCAAAAGTGCAAAAACCATAACCAGCTGCATGCTTCTCTACATTGGTTACTGCTTCTAAAGCAATGGAGTAGTATTTTTGGTAACTGATTCTGAGGAAGAATATTATCTGGGATTCCCTGAATCAGAAATTTAACAGGTAGTAGCTGAAGAAAATTTGGGAGGATTAGTCAATAGCATCTAAGCCTCCAGTATAGTGAGGGGGGAGATAGATGATGATCCTGATGGTGATGAGAGCAATCTCCAGCAAAAGAAGCCAGCACAGAGAACCCCTGGCATTTTTCCTCAGGGTTCACCCTCGACCCCAGCTTTAGCCCCCAAGGAGCAAGTATTTTTTGCTTGGTATTGTATTGTTGAAAATTTATAAATAAAGTAACCCCCCCCCCAAACAATAATTTGAGAGCCCAAAATAGGCCACCTTTATTTATTTACTTGAAATATTTATATTCCACTTATAGTAACTATGCCGTGCTAGATGGATTACAAAGCAAACATAAAACATGCAGGTACATTTTAAAGCAGTTCAAGCAAAATACACCTCATTTTATAAAGTATGCACATACTTCTACAGAGAGAGAGAGAGAGAGCTCCTCTGTATAGATTCAGTCTGACACACTATATCTGTTACGTGGAGAGATGGACCCCTGGGCCGAGACGAGGTTGGTGCCACCTTTAGGAGAGGGCTCCTATAGGTCCTCGTCATCGGGAGACAGACGCAGGTGGTGGAGTCACAACTGGACCTTCACCTATACCAGCCCTTGTTCCCTGCAGTTTGAGCCCTTGGGTGCCGGGGCCGGTAGAAGTTAGGAGCGGGTCTCCGGACGTAGCTGATCCTGAAGACAGAGAGCGGAAGTGAGGTCGACCATACCAGAGGTCGGGGCCAGTGGTGAGCAGGAGAATCCTGGGATGGACCAGAGGTCAGGGCAGGCAGCTAGCAGAAGAAACGGTGAGCAGGCAAGTTGTCAGGGCAGGTGGCAGACAATGCAGAATCCAGTGACGAGCCGAGTCAAGAAGCAGAAGAGCAAACTGAGGGGACGAGGAGCCGAAACAGGGGCAGGAGCACACGGTGCAGGAGCAGGAGCACTTGGAACAGGAACAAGAACACATGGGCAGGAAAAGGAACACACGGAGCAGGAACAGGAGTCAGATCAGGATCACGCGGAGCAGGACCAGGAATGCATGGAGCAGAAGCAACCAGCAGCTCTGAGCAGAGCGGGACCTGTTACCGAGGCAAGGATGGGGCAGCAGGAGCTGCCTAAAATAGGGTCCGAGGTCAACATCCGGGGCCGCGGGCAGTTTTCGGGAGGTGGGTTGGGGTTGGGGGGGTGTTGTTACAGACATATTCAGAGATCTTCATAGTAAAATAGACATCAGTAAAGAATTATAGCCCTTATAAATGATGAAAAGTCTAACAAGACGACTTAATTTGTACACTGCAGTGCTAGCTTTCCTTTTCATCTCTTATAAGGACTATAATTCTTTGCTGATGTCAATTTTACTATGAAGACCTTTGAATGTGTCTGTAACCCACCCTACCCCGATTCACAGTGCCCCTCTAGAGTGGTACGTATATAGAGAGGGTCAACCTGACTCTGTACAGAGTTTCTCTCTCTCTCTCACACCTCATGAGGAGCAGTAGCAAAGTTAGACAAGCAACATATGCGCGTTGCCTGTGCAAAATTTGTAGTTATGCACATCAGTCTTGGACATGCTCCTTTTCCGCCTCCTTATTCTGAACACGCACACATGCTCTTCCCGGCTTCTTAGAATTCGTGTCGCTCGTACGTGACCCACATATGCGTGCATGTGGCCATTTTTGCATGAGCTTTGCTTTTAAAATCTACCTCATAGGTTAACATAAAACAAACCACGAACTTCCCCCATTCTGTATAATGGTAAACAAATCTACAAATAAAACAAACAAAAATTGGTTTTTTGTTTGAAATTAATGAAACAATTGAAGGTATCCTACGAAACAAACAAACAAACAAACTGAAATGAATATTCTTCCTCTGCATATCTCTACTGCCTAATCATGAGCAAGCCACTTTACTTCCCTGACCTCAGACTCAAATGGCAAGCTGTTTAAAGTGAGGACACTAGAGCCATGCTAGTGATGTTCTGCAGCATTGTGCTCACTGATGCTGGCCTAAAAAGAATAAGGGGTAGATTTTTAAAGTTATGCGCGGGCGTAGATTTGTTTGCGCAACCTGGCGCGAACAAATCTACGCCCAATTTTATAACATGCTGCCGCGCGCCGGGGCTTTGCGCATGCCGGCGGCCTATGCAACATAGGCGTGCCGGCGTGCAAGTCCCCTGTGCGCAAGTCCCCGGCACGCAAATCCCCTGCGCTGGATTTACGCGCGCAGGGCATTTAAAATCTGCCCCTAAGTATTTTAGTTGTAGTCTGTTCACTTTCTCAATGTTATTTTTGATCCTTTTGCTGCTCCTGGGTCATTCTTGCAGTTAATTACAGCAACTCTGTTCTTTAACCACCACTGCCTACAGATCTGTGACCACAAGATTCAGCTGCAACAGAGGGGTTTACGTTTTTATGCCTCCTGCAAAAAGCTTGCATTGAATAAGGCCGCGAATGGGGCCGTTTATGCAAGGAATTTAATTGGACTTGCGTCTTGTGCTATAATGTGTTGTAGGTAACAGCTTTATTTGGTTTGCACGGAAAGCTAGAATGCTAGGGAAAGTGGGTTCTTTTTACATTTTAATATCGTTCTTTGTATATTTCTGTATATTCCCCTAATCTCTCTACAGTACTGAGCATAGGCTACAGCACTTAGAATGGATGTCCCTTCCTTAATGCTTCAGCATTAAACTTGCCTGTCGCTTAATATTTAAACATTCTTGAAGAACATGACAAAAAAAAGAAAGCAAGCAAATGTTTTCTTGGCTTGAGTGTGGAGAGTGACTGACGAGCAAGGATGGGAGGAGGGGGCGGAGATTGAGACAAAGCAGTAGAGCAGCAGGAGGCAGGCATTTACCCGACAGGAGCCTAGACAGTGACACCGAAGATGTGTGCAGAGCAGGCAACCTGCCTCTTGTGAGTGTACAGTAGGCGGTGACACCGCTGGAGAAATTTTGTGCGTGTTCCTGAGAGTGATAACTCGTGCGCCACGTGCAAAGGCTCAGGTCTGGGAATCAAACCCAGTACAGCAGTAATAGCTCCGCCACTGGACCTAAATCAAATGACACTGAAGTTTGACCGGTCACCATGCAGAAAGGATGAGTGCGGTGAATCTCGTTTATCTTCCGACAAGGGCACCTTTGGTGCATTAATATTAATTTATTTTCTGGAAATGCAGTTCCTGAAATTTGTGCACTTTAAAGCAGTTCTGCCACCATCGTGATGCAGGAGAGAGAGAGAAAACTGTTTTATATCATCAGTCAAATATAATTTTTTTCTCCTGTAGGATCTGATGATATACTGTGTTTTGGGTAAATGGAGATGTTCCGGGTAAACCAAAATTGCTCAGCTGAATTTTCATTGCAAGGCTGAAAATGAACATTTGAGACTCTTGTCAGTTATCAAAAATTGAACTGAATGGAAGATTTATAAGCCAGGAGAAAAACGTAGGCTCTGAAAGGAAGAGTTGTTGGATGATATTTCAAAGATGCTTTCCTAATGTGTGTCTTTGTCCATAAAGTGTTTCCTGGAATAGAAGATAGTAAACAGGAAGGAGGCAAACAACAGTTTTGGGGTTTTTTTTTGGATGGGCAAGGTTTTATTTTAAGGAGTCACTATGTATTTCATTATGACAGTTGCTACTTTTAATTTATGAAACCACAGTGTATTGTACATCGCAGCTGGTTTGATTATAAGTCAAGGTCATGTATTAAAGATGCTGCTTTTTGCAGCAGCTGCCTCTCGCAAAGTGCGGTATAACAGCTTGTCAGTGGATCATCTGGCAAGGCATTTATTATTCATGTGCCTCGTTGCATACTGTTTAACAAGATTTTCAAGAATGTGGCTCTCTCTCTCTCTCTCTGGTTATGGGATCGTAAAGCAACAATAGCGCCCTCACAAGTGTTTGTCCATAACCCAAGATGAGCGACAGGCCAAGCCAGCCCTTCGATTATCAAAAGAGCAGATGGTCAAGTGCAGAGTACGGGTAGTCCGGCTGTACGCCTTGAGTGGGGATTTAGCTGGAGAAACAAATATTTAGTCATGGCCCTGCTGCAGGAGTCATAACAAATGCTTTGATGGCCAACAGCAATTGCTTGGATTAGCCCGCGTGATAGGATCAGGGCTCGGAGCGCATTGACTCCGCTCGTAGAAAAAGGCGCCCTGGTTTGCAGTGTAATGGGGAGCTGCTCAGTTTATTTGCGTAAATTGTTTAATAAGGTAACCAGAGGCACAGAGCAAGAATGGGAAGGACCCTTACGGATTAGCGCCCATGTTTGTGCAAAACAGACATACATATTGAAATCAGTGGAAGGACAACAAAGATGAAGAGAAAACTTCTGCAGAGATAACAGCTCGAGCAAACTGAATTCTGCATAAAGTTGCCAGGCAAATACGTGACTAGACCCTGAGGGCAGAGTGCACTCAGGGGGGTCCTCCAAGAAGTACGCCGCAGTTGAAAAGTGCATACATTAGTTTATAAATGAGTACCTAATGAGTCAGGCCTTGGCAGAATGAACAACGGAGTTGCCTTGACCTGATTATGCAGTTTCATTATTTTCTGTGCTGTGCACAGAACGGTATAATTCAGTGATTTTACAGATCTGGTTGCTGAGGCCCACAAACAGGTCAAAATACGCCAATTAATGTGGTTTTTAAACAAAATTTGTCAAATATATCTCATTGTGCGTATCATACAAGGCAACCCTTTGGGGACCTGCCAGATCAGTGTTGGGAGCCACCGCTTTAACACAGTATAATGTATATACTAGAATGAAATGTCCATTTTTCTACATACCGTGTATGCTGTATGCATCAGACAGTACACTACAGAAATGGAAAATTAATATTTAAAGGAAACAGCCATGAAATATATTTATAAAAGATTGTCATAGAATATCATTTGTGTTTTCTTAAAGAACAGGCATTCAGTAGTTCTGTGTACACAAACCATTTTTTTTATTTATCATTAGGGAATGCATTTCTCCTATAAATCCACTCCAAGCCAATCTGAAATAGATGGAAAATAATCAATTCAAGAAATATATGTGTCTACATAGAATGTTGCACAGACAACGCAACCCAACCGGGCTCTGGAAATAAATTGTGCTACTTGCGACAGAGCATGTAGCAAATCCTGCAGCACTGAATGCTATGAAACAGTGGAAGTTCACAAATGATTCTTTCTTTAAAAAAAAAAGTCTTCAGTAAAAATGGTAGCCTTCTCTGGCGAGTGAAAGAAGCATGGCTGGCTGTTGCCTGAGTTTTCTTTGGGTCTTGATGGATCAAGTACATCCTAAGCCCACAGACCAAAGCTGCTCTTGAACTTGAACAAAGCGTTTGTTACCTCTGCTTCTGTAAAGCTTGAGATTCTTTGATCTGGAGAATTAACTTTTAAGAGAACTCAATAAGCAGTCAATCCTTGATTCCTGTAGGCTTAAGTATCATGTCGCATGAGAACTGTGCAGGAAATCCATTCTCTCAGCCCTTGTGGCAGGAAGTCTGTGAGCTGCCTTGAGCAAGAGATGGGCAGTACCTCCAATGCAGAGCGCCCCCCCAGCACCTCTCCTGGGGGGCGCCATGCGATATTTAAATGAGGGGTCGCGCTGTCAAGGAGGTGCTAGGTTCGATTGTGCGCCCCTGGCGCACAATCGACAGTGGGCAATTGACAGTGGGCAATTGACAGTGGGCACCTGGGCTGTCAGCCAGTTAAGAAAATAGATGCTGAATTCACTTGCGTCCGTTTTCCTAATCGGCACACAGCCAGGGTTCGGAAAACGGATACTGGTTAACTGAGAGTCCATTTCCCAAACCTCCTTCCAAAACCGGCATTTTAAAAACTTTTTTTTTTTTAAATGTTTCCTATGGCAATATTAAGTCGGAGGATGTACAGAAAAGCAGTATTTTCTGCTTTTCTGTACAAATGTTTGGGGGCGCTCAGAAATTAATGCCTGCTCTGGGCAGATGTTACTTTCTGAGCGCAAAAATGTGCGTACTGGACGCACAGTTGGTTTGTTTTTTTGCATTTGCGGTGACTAACTAATAGCCTCATAGCATTGCATTTGATGAACACTATTAGTTTCGCAGGACTAGACACACATTGTGGAGGCGCTAATCCCCTTTTAGCATAAGGGGCTGTGGACGCGCCTACATAACCTGCATCCAACTGCAGGTTAAACAGTGTGCTCGGCTGAGCGCACTGTATTGCATCGGCTCCTTTGTGAACTGTGCAGCAGTTCAGGCTTCTCCTAAGACAGGTCGCATGGGTGACATCATCAGATGGAGCCCGGCATGGAAAACTTCTGTCAAAGTTTCTAGAACTTTGACTAGGCACACTGAGCATGCCCAGCATGCCTCTATCCGCATGTCCATGCGGGGTCCCCCTTCAGTCTCTTCTGTTCCGTGGAGCTTTTGCCTCTTGGGTTTTTGGAGCTCTGCTCTTTAGTGTTTTTTTGTTGGTACTTTTCTGTGCTGGGTCCCCCTTCTCCCGACAGTGTTTCAGGGCGGCTTGGTAAGTTCTTTTGTACCTACTTTGTGGTTGATTCCCGACTGTGCCATTCCTCAGTATCCACCGGTCATTGACCGCTCGCTGGTTCTTTTTTATGGCATTGTAGGGTTTTCGCTGATGCCCCCAGTGCCCGCGGCCCATGTCTATCACGGATCCGCATGAGGTCTTTCATCCTTTGCCTGGGGGCATTGCACAATATCCGGAGGTGTCATCTTTGTGACCAAATGACCCCCAAGGGTCATCAGGCTTGGCTTGATAAAATGGAAAAACTTTGGGTCTAGAAAATCTGACCCTTCGACTCCAGCGTCGGGTGCCCCTACACCCAAAAACCATGGGGAACTGATGGAGCTGCTTCCGTTGGTTTCCACTCCCACCTCTGGCATCCTCGCATGAGTGTGGGGCCGGAGATAGGCCTTCTTCAGCGTCGTCATGCTCCAGGACCTCTGGATCATCTCCATCCTCGGCACCAGGGAAAGACTGCCAAGCACTGTGGGAAACCTCGGAAGCATCAGCACCGATCACTATCATCGCAAGGTGCCGTGCTCGGGGTAGCAACGGGTCTGCCATACTGCCCCCAAAGCGACCCCATGGAGAGGAGGCATCAACCTCCATTGTACCTGGGGGTCCTGGGCGTTCCCCACTGATGCTGGGTACCAAGCCTCCCTGGGGCACTGGGGAGGATCCGATGATGTCTCGTCCTGCTTCTCCTCCCTCCGTCCTCGCTTCAGCGGACTTCCAGGAGGAGCTGGACCAAAGAGTGTAACAGGCGGTGCCCCTTCAGGGCATCAAGTCGTCGGCTCTATCAGTGCCCCCGGTGTCCAAGCCTGACCCTGCGATGCTAGCGCCACTGCTGGAGCGACTCAACATCCACTTGGGCGTCTTGCCCACGCAGCAGCTACCGAAACCCGGGGGTCCCTCAATACCCCAGTGGCCGCTGAGTCCTCCTCCCTCTGGAGTTATCCCCATTATGGGGTCCTTGGAGGAGGATGCCTCCCATCTGAGGGCACCGACGGGGGCGCTGGTACTGTGCCCACTCTTGCCCGGTCCAGTTCCTGGTTCCTCGGGCCCTCGAGATCATCGGTGCCCCCAGTTCCATTGGTGCCGTCGGTGCCTTAGTTCCAAGGCCAGGTGTCTCAGGCAGGGGCCCTCCTCGGGATACCCCAGGGAACTTCAGTGAGGAGGAAGCCCCGTATGATCCCTGGGAGGATGATAACTCAGAGTCTTCTTTGCAGGACTCTGGCGTCCTCCCCTCAGATCCCTTTCCTCCAGATAAGAGGTGTAGATCCCCACCGGAGGATCTGACCTCTGCTGGCTTTGTGCGGGCCATGGCTTCTGGCAGAGGAGGACCTGTCACAAGACGCTGGAGATTCTCTAGTTCGTAGATGCCCTAAAGGAGATGCTCGTTATCCCCATCCATGATATCTTTAAAGAGTTGCTCCTCAGGATGTGCAAGTACCCAGGCTCAGTACCACCAGTGCACCATAAGGCAGATTCACTCCACCTGGTCCAGCAGGCCTTAGAACTTGAAAGGTGCCAGTTCCCACACCAGTCAGTGGTGGTGGAGTCTGCCCTCATAAAATCCAAATCCAAATAGTTCTGTGCCCACGCTTCGACGCCTCCGGGGCCGGAACACTGGGCTGCAGATGCCCTGGGTAGGAAGGTGTATCAGGGTACAATGTTGATGGCTTGCATCGCCTCCTGCCAGTTTATATAAACCAGTACACTCACAATCTCTGGGAGCAGGTCCAGGAGATAGCCAAACGCCTCCCCCAGGAGCAGCAGGAAGTCCTCCTGGCCGTTGCCCAGCAGGGCTTGGAGTGCGGCAAGTGTGAGATGTGTTCCACCTATGATGTCTTCGAGACAGGTGGCAGCAGCAGGCATTGGGGCCAGTAGGTTGGCATGGCTCCGAGCATCATACCTCCAGCCGGAAGTCCAAGACAAACTTGCAGACCTGCCCTGTACTGGGGAGAACTTGTTTGGAGACAAGGTGCGGGATGCTGTGGCTCAGCTGAAAGACCACCATGAGAACCTCCAGCATCTCTCTGCCAGCACTTCGGACCCTCCGTCCTCTGTCTAGAAGTCCTCACGTCCGGGCAGCAGAAGGTCCTTTTATTGCCAGAGGAGATATTATCCTCTGGCCTCATGTACTCGTGTGCTGTGAGGGAATTCTAAGGGCCGCTCTCGACAGCAGCAAACTCCCAGACCTCAGCTGGCTCCCCAGCAAAGTCCCACCATGGGGTTTTGGCTGGTCCCAAGGGAGCATAAGCCTCATGCCCGTACTCCTCAGCCTTGTCACCCCCTGTCGGAGGTTGGCTACAGTGGATCCTGTCCACCATCCATCGTGGGTATCGGTTAAAATTTCTGAATATCCTGGCAGACTCTCCCCCCTGTTTGTCATGGGGCCAAGCCCCACATCAGTAGATCCTTTGAACAGAGCTCTCCACCCTGTTAATGGCGGGAGCAGTAGAACCCATTCCTCCAGATCAGCAGGGACTGGGATTCTACTCCAAACACTTTCTGATTCCAAAGAAAACAGGGAGGTTACACCTCATCTTAGACCTGAGGACCTTAAACAAACATCTGTAAAGAGAAAAGTTCAAGATGGTCTCGCTGGGCATGGGCACCCTGATTCCCCCTCCTGCAAAGAGAGGACTGGCTTTGCTCCCTTGACCTAAAGGATGCCTATACCCACATAGGAATCTTTCCCGGTCACAGGAAGTATCTAAGATTCCTGGTAGGCGACAATCACTTCCATTGCAAGGTGTTGCTGTTCAGCCTAGCCTCACTCTTCACCAAGTGCTTGGCAGTAGTGGGTGCACACCTCCATTGGCTAGGGGTGCACAACTTCTCCTACTTGGACGATTGGCTGGTCAAGGCGGCCACACGTGAAGGGGGTAGTTGATGACAAATCCCTCGGGTTTGTCATCAACTACTCGAAATCCCATCTTGTTCCATTGGCTCAGTTGGACTTTATCAGGGCCTGGCTTTTCTTCCTCATGATTGAGCACTTGTTCTAGTGTCTCTGGCGAGCTTGGTCCACTGCAGCTAACAGGTGCTGGCCCACTTTATGCTTCGGTTGTTGAGTCACATGGCCGCCTCTGTCCACATCTCCCCCTTGGCCCACTTGCACATGCGGAGAGACCAGTGGACTATGCGGTTGCAGTGGCTTCAGGCTTCCCAGGATGTCAGTGTGCGAGCGCGCGTCACACTTCTCCTCCAAGACTCCTTGTCCTGTTGGGAAATTCTGCCCAACCTGGAGCGGGGGGTTCCCTTTCAGACCTCTCCGTGCCAGGTTGTACTCACTAAGGATGCTTTTACCCTGGACTGGGGGGGGACCCATGTGGCGGCCTCCGCACACAAGTTTTCTGGTCGGTCCAGGAGGCTTTATGTCATATCAACTTCCTGGAATTTCGGGCAATCAGATATGCAATCTGGGTGTTTCGGGATCGCCTGCCAGTCGAGTGCTCCTGGTCCAGACCGATAACACAGGCAGTGATGTGGTACAGAGAAGGATTGCTCCTTCTCTGTCAGGAGGCTGTCCAAATTTGGTCTTGGACCTAGTCCCAGGGAATTCTGCTCTGGGCCTTATACTTAGCATGGTCATAGAATGTGATGGCTGATAGCCTGAGTCAAGTGTTCCACCCTCACAAGTGGTCCCTGGACCAGGTGTAGGCAGATTGCCTTTTCTGCTTCTGGGGAGTGCCGGACATGGATCTCTTCGTCTCCTCCTGCAACAGCAAGGTGAGCAATTTCTGCTCCCTACACAGGGGGAACCGGGAGACCAGCCTCAGATGCCTTTGCCTGTCACTGGGGCAAGGGCCTTTTGTATGCATATCCTCTGCTTCCGCTGGTGATGGACCCTCCTGAAGCTCCAGCAGGACAGGGGGACCATGATTCTTGTGTTCCCCTGGGGGTTTGGTTCCCAATCCTTCAGGATCTCTGTCAGGGAACCGATCAGTCTGGGGTCCTCCCCAGATCTGATCACGCAGGTTCGAGACAGGCTGTGCCATCCCAACCTCTGGGCACTATCTCTGACAGCCTGGATGTTGAGAGCTAGTCCTGTGGCCCCTTGACCTCTCTGGTAACTTAGAACTTAAGAACATAATGGCTTTTTGGCCAGGCCTTTAATGAGTGATAACTCTCATCGATTAGCTACTGCACCCTGTGTATATGTTTGTGAATATGCATCTAGCAATTTCCGTATGCTTCATTTATCCTAGGTACCATCTGCAAGATCCATGATTCCTTGGACCTTTGTGTTTTATCATACCAATATTTGCTTATTTATGCTGTTACATTATTCATGCTGGTTTCATGATTCCATAGACTGTCAGAGTACATCCGATTGCTGGTGGCACTACGTTTAGGAAGGCGTGTACCTGATGAGGCTGGCTAGCCAGATGAAGGCTGAGCCAAGGCTAGTAAAACCAGGCCTAGCTTGGAAGGCATCTCGGCATGCAGCGGTAACAGTGAGGCAGGATCACTAGAATAGGACTGCAAAGCTGGATGCAGAGCAGCAACACTGGAGCAGGACTGTAGGCTGGATATAGGCAGAGCAGGAACAAGACCAGGCAAGCAGAGGTTCTAGAGGATGTATCCCATGAATCTGTTGTACCAGCAAAGGTGTGCCTTTTTTTGCAGGCATTTTATGTTGTCAACCTGTCTGTGCTGAACCAATGAGACCTTCTGAAGGTATGTCAAACAGTCCGACCTCTCCCTGATCTGGCTTTTGTGGCTCCTCTGCAGCTTCCCAGCCTCTGCCCTCTAAGGTGACTGCTTCAGACCTTACCACTCCTGGCAGGATCACTTTGTTTGCCTTTCCTGTTTTTGCCTATTTCAAGTTGTGTTTTTACACCATTGTCTGCTTATTTAAGTTGTTATATCCCAACTTAGGTGAATTTTTCAAAAAGGCGGGTAATAAATCCTAATTATGAATAATAATTTTCACTGTGACGCCACAAATTACATCACACGCATTCACGCGCTATATTAACCAATGGAGAGGAAATTTGTGCTACTTCCAAACTTGAGCTGCAGGCGAGCACCTCTAAGATTTGCAACAAATAATGTCATAGCAGTAGAACAGCATTTGATATACGGTGTCTTTACTTCTTCATGTGTGTACTTTTGAAATCCAGTATTGAGCACTGCACAGTGGGTGTAACTTTAGCCATATAGTGGGAAAAGTCTGCCAAGTCTTCCTTTCCTATTACTAATCCTAGCTTTGTTTTAGGCATCGCCTACCATACGCAGAAAAATTGTACAATTTTTCTTCAGTGCTGTTATTTTAATATCCAGGCCAGCAGTAGTTCTCTCTCCAAAGACGATGTGTGCTTCTGGGGGTGGACACCTGGAACGAATTTCTAGCGGAGGTGGCAGGAGCCAGAAAAGTAGCAGAATCCAAGCCCTCACGAGACAGACACAAAGGGACCTCCGTAGGCAGTGGGAGTGAGGAAGACGAGCACAGAGAGAGCAGGATCTGCGACAGAACTCTAGGCTGGCATGGATGGACAAGGCTGGGTGGACCCAAGTACTCCTTATCCGCCAAAGTCTTCTGCGTTTCTCTCCTGCCCGACACAGCTTCCACAGGATCATGACGACGATGCCTGTGAATCAGCCCCAGGCTTTACCTGTCTGAACTCTCCAGGTGCTAATGGGAGGAGCTTGCTAATTTCTTGTGTAGAGAGCCTAACGGATCTCTACTAAAGAGGCCTGTTCCATTGTCAGAGGAGGAATAGGAATAGTGGTGTTGTGGGAGCCTGATATGGTGAGCTCTCAGGGTATATAAACCTCCGCCACCATCTTAGGGTGCAGACTTTTTAATAATCCCTTTTAGGGGCAGCATGTCCCTATGCTGTCTCCTGTTTCGGTTTGGCTTACCTAGGGAAGGACCCTTGGGTATCTAAGGGTTAGGCTTGGGGGTAAGGAAAAGAGGAAAGGGCGTCTTTCCCTAACCTTGACATACTCTTTTGGAAACCTTTTGCTTTTCAAGGAGAAAGCTGTTCCACCCTTTGTTTCTCTCTTTTTTTTGGCTTCCCTTAAGATTTTTATTTTTCCAACATGCCTGAGAACCCTAGGGCCTGCTGGCTCAGTGTATGCCATCTAGATGAGTGGATTTAAAATAAGTAATTGACTTCATTAACATCATAAATTAACTGGAAGTTTAAAGTCACTCATTTCATTAGAAGATTTTAAACTCCAAAGCTTAAATACCAAGAACTTGTAGCTTAATATTTTCATCGATTTCCATCACTAATCAATAAAAGTTGTTGGAAACTACCACTTGCTTCTGGAGTAATTATTAGTGTTGTATACAAGAGACTTTAATACTGACTTGACTGTTGAACAGTGCTCTTCCCCTTGTCAGGAATTCTGGACTTTCAGAGTGTAATAAGAGACAGTACCTTGAAATTGGCTCAGTGTGCTGCAGCGGTCAAAAGAGCAAATAGAATGTTAGGAATTATTAGGAAAGGAATGGTGAATACAATGGAGAATGTCACAGTGCCAGATTCACGATTTGCAGTGCACTAGCATATTAGACAAGTGGCAAAGACAGCATTTTTTAAGCTAAAAATGTTGCGACTACTTCGCTTTCTGCTACCAGAGGACCTCTTCTGGATGATTCTGCAGGCACTAGTCCTTGGACAGATGGATTACTGAAATAGCATATATGTTGGATTGCCTCAAAATTTAATGCATTTTCTTTAGCTGATCCAGCATACCGCAGCAAGGATGTTGAAAAGGATTGAAAAAGCACGATCATATTCAGCCTGCCTTACAGGAGTTATATTGGATACCCATGGCCTTTAGGGCAAAATTCAAGATGCTGATTATCATACACAAGTTGCTGTACACAAGTTACCCGTGTTTAATAAGAAATAAATTACAGTGGTATTTCCCAACTTGGGCATTACGATCTGGAGGAACAAGGTTACTCAAAGTTCCTATAATCCATGGGCATCAGCTTCAGCAAACCTGCACATGAGCTTTTTCCTGAGTTGCCCCAGTTATGTGGAACTCTCTGCCAGCATGGCTCCGGGAAGAAGGGGAAATCAACGTGTTTAGAAAAAAAGGTGAATGCAACCCTATTTAATGAGACAGATGGATGAAGGATATTGTATTAGTATTTTATTACATATGGTTTTAATTGTATGTATATGATATGATTTTGATTTTATTAGATTAAGATTGTAATCCGCACTGAACACTCAATGCTAGGAAGAGGCAGAATATAAGATTTTATAAATAAAAAAATAAAAAACAGTACCTCTTTTTGCTTCATGTTGAGACCGAACCTTGAGTACAGCGTGCAAGTCTGGTCACCATATCTCAAAAAAGATATAGTTACACTGGAAAAGGTTCAGAGAAGGGTGACCAAAATGAGAAAGAGGCTGGAACGACTTCCCTATGAGGAAAGGCTAAAGAGGTTAGGGCTTTTCAGTTTGAAGGTAAGAATGAGGAGGATATGTTTGAGGTCTATAAAATGAGAGGTCTAGAATGGGTCATTGTGAATCGGTTATTTACTCTTTCAGATAATACAAGGACAAGGGAGCACTGCATGAAGTTAGCAAGTAGCACATTTAAAACAAATTAGAGAAAATTCTTTTTCACTCAATGCACAATTAAAGCTCTGGAATTCATTGCCAGAGGATGTGGGTAAGGACGTTAACGTAGCTAGGTTTAAAAAAGGTTTGGATAAGTTCTTGGAAGAGAAGTCCATAAACTGCTAGTAATCAAATTGACTTAGGGAATAGCCATTGCTTATTACTGGCATTAGTAGCATGTGATTTAGTTACTGTTTGGGTATTTGCCAGGTACTTGTGACTTGGATTGGCCACTGCTGGAAACAGGATACTGGGCTTGATGGTCCCTTGGTCTAACCCAGTATGGCAGCTTCTTATGTTCTCAGGAGAGGTCTTTAACAGCATCAACTCTTATTTGAGGTGTGGTCTTTGGGGTCCTGAGGAGAGATGCTAGGCCCAGGGATTACACTTGGAATAGAAAAAAAGCCCCTTTCTATCTGGAAGTTTTTGGGTGTAAAAAGGGAATCTCTACCAGCCATCATTTTGTTCTTGTTTATTTTTCCAGTTTTGCATGTTTTAGCATTCCTTTGCACAAGGCTTGTAGGTAACAATTCTTAATCACATCTCAGGTGTACAAAAGACGGAAGTGCCGGAACAGAACGGATCAGTTAGAACAGTGCGTCTCAAACATTTGTCCAATCTGACCCCATTTTAACCCTTGAAAGTTCTCACAACCCCAGATAATAAGCAAAGCAAAACAGCAGACTTCCCCCTCCTCACCCCATGCACCCAGAGTGGGAAGCAGCAGCAGCAGCGTTTAGGGTGTGCTGACAGGCCCTGGCCTTCTGCATGGGTTTTCTTTCTTTTCTGTAAAGTCTTTTTATTCAAGGGACAGCATGTACGTAAAAGAAATCTCTACAAAGAGTCGAATAACAGCAATACAGGAATCAAACAATAAATAAAAACAGTACAGAGTTAACCGTGTCTCTTGTCTTTTGTACATTAAACGCCCACAATACTCCTACAGCAAATAAGCCCCTCCCCCATCACTCCACACTCTAGCACACTGGGTTTTCTTTCTAACATGAAGACTGCTGGAAGGGGCAAGGCGTGTGAATGCATGCTGGGTGCCTGGCACCCCGCTAACAGCCATGCCGGTTGCAGGCTGGCGTGGAGGCCCAGAGGGAGGGGAAGTGTCGTGTTTCTGTGACCCATCCACTGATTTTACTAGCTCATTTGGGGTCATGACCTATAGTTTGGGGAGCTCCTTCAGGGACCATCTGGGGGAATGGGGAATGTTATTTGGGAAATAAATTGTATTTTGGTATTTGTTTCGGCAGGTGTGGGGTGGCATTTTGTGGATTTATTTGGAATGATTGTTTACTTTCTAATGTATTGCAGAGTGACCTGTGTCCCATTAAGAGAGGGGGATGGGGCAATTTTGACTATTAAGGATTATTCTGTATTGATTATTATATCTTATTGTATTTTTATCTGATGTAAACCACTTTGGGCTTTTATTAATGAAATAAGGTGGTGTAAAAGTACAGCGTAATGATTGGAAACTGCAGATTTAGAACTTCTTTGGTGTCATATGTTTATGTGCTTGGAGATAGTTAGAATGTATATGATTGTTATCTTTTATGTTTTTTTGTTGTTGTATTGTATCTTACCTAGAGCTTTTTGTTTAGGCAGATAACAAATGTAATAAATAAAATATACTATCCCTGAAATGAGTGGGCATTGCAGGTATTTATCCACTAATAAGGTCCATAAGAAAGCCGACCAGTAAACAAGATATCTAGCTAAAGTTAGCTGGATAACTTATCGGGGATATTCGGTGGAGCACTGCCGATTAAGCAGTCTGCTGAATATACCCAGATAAAGCCGGATATAAGCCGGATAAAGTTAGCCTGCTAACTTAAGGACTGCTCACCACATGACTAAAATTAGTTGGGTAAGTTAGACTGATAACTCTGAATATCAGAGTTATTCGGCTAACTTAGCCAGCTAACTTAACCCTGCCCCAAAATGTCCCCGGAAGGCCTCTGACATAGCCGGATACATTTTATCCGGCTAAGTCTTTAACTGAATATACCTGGATCAGTCGGAGGAGTTGAGAATGGCGAGAAATTTAAAAAATGGAGATTGTCCTGCATTTAGCTGGATAAAGCCCTTTAAATATGGACCTCTTCCTTTCTCCCAGTTTAAATAAAACATTTATCTCATACATTCTCATGGATGGTTCATAATAGCAAACTAACCGGGCGATTCATCAAGCCATGTTAGGCCTCTAATGCACCTTATTATCGAGTATATCGTGCAATATATATATATACAATGTTTTGCATCTCCCCTCCCAGTTACCTTCTCCTATTATTTATTTATTTATTTATTTATTTATTTATTTATTTCAGATTTTTATATACCGGCATTCGAGACAGCAGTCACATCGTGCTGGTTCACATAAAACAGGGGTGCATAGTAAACATAACTATAACAATAATTACAATAATTACAATTACCTTCTTTGCATGTGATTTGCAAGCCTGCAATAATGCAAATATATGAAAAGAAAGTCATTACTAGTCAATTTTATGTAAATATTTTATCATGGCTGACCGAGAATTAGTCAGCCGTGATAAAATATCTACACCTATTTGAAATGCATTAGATGTGCGACGGAAGGATCAGGACCCTAATGTGTGTCCTGAGGCTCCCGCCGCACATTTAAAGGAGCAGAAAATAAAAAAAAAAAAGTTGCAGCCAAATGGGGAAATTGAGCAGGAGTCAGTGCTGACCCCCGTCTCAACCCGGGGTTGCCAGTCGAAGCGGCCCTGACGCCCCTAAAATCTTTAAGAGTTAAAAACTCATGGATGACACAAAACGTAACTAGGTGTAGCTAAGCTTTTGTATTATCTTCTGGGGGCTAACTCAAGGCCTGATCTGGGGCGTGATGTCAGGGCTGGCTCTTGGAGTGTGCAACCCGTGTGGCTGCACAGGGCGCCATGCGTAAGGGAGGTGCCGTTGCTCATAGCACATCCTGCCGTATAATGTCTGCAAGTAGGAGTCTCAGAAACAGTGTGCAGGAAGAAGGAGGCTCCTGTCTGTGATGCTATGTAAAGAAACAGCCTGCAGGAAGGAAGAGGAGCAGAGGAGGGGAGAAAAAGAGGGAGATGCTGCTGGGCAGGAAAGGGAGTAGAGAGTGGGATGCTGGGCAGGGCGGGTAAGAGCAGGGCAGAGGGCGAGAGAAGTGTGGAGGAGAGCAGTGGGTGTACTGTGCTGGAGCCACTGTCCTTTCCAAAGGAGAGAGAGTACTGTGCCACAGCTACTGCCAAAGAGGTGCGGGTGAGAGCGCCAGTTTCAGTTTTCACACAGGGCAGCAGTTAGCCTAGATACAGTCCTGCTTGTTGTCCCTTCCCCCAACACACACTGAAGCTTATCTCCTCCTCCCCTCCCCCCCCCTTCATTAAGAAACAGACTTCACCTAGGGCCATCCCCCAACCCCCTTCAAGCATCCTAAGCCCCCTTCTGACCTACCTCATCTGAAATTAGGCCACAGCGGATGGGGGCAGGATGGAGTCATCCTTCTTCTTGTCCCACTGGCAAGGTCCTTGTAAAATGTTAATGCTGGGATATTAATCCTTTGATCCCTTCAGCTTCTTTTTTTTCTCACCAGGAGTCGGTGCCACACTAGAAGAAGGTGCTAACTGTCTAGATGCCTGTACTCATGCCATGCAGGGCCATGCTTGAGCCCTGCTAGGCTGGAAACTAAAACCCACATTTGCTGCACTGCACTAGATTTTCGTTTTATTATATATTCTTTCGGGCAGTATTGTCTAGAATAAGTTCTGCCCATGGATCTAGGTGCTTTATGGAGAAGATGCAGAAAGGAAAGCATACACGTGCTTGGGAGAAGGCTGGAGGAATCTGTGGGTTTTCTTTTGACAGTTTCACTGTGTGAGGTCACATAAAATAAATTACAGTTCCATCAGTTCATAAATTTGCAAGGTAGAATTTCACTTTTAGTGACGTTTTCTTTTCTGTCTTGTTTTTATCAATTTAAATACAATTAGTACATTTCACTGAAGTTGGGAGCAGAGGCATAATTGGCAGTATCAGCATAATAATTTGGCATTAATTGGTGCTACATAAATTCTTCTGTGTAAAAAAGGGAGCCCAATGCTCACTTAATTGAAAATTGCCATTTTATAATTGTGCTTGCAGATCGTTCTGAAGCCATCTGCCAATCAAATGATTTCATTTCCTGACGCCCAAGACACTCTAGCTTTGCTATTAGATCAGAATCTAAAGGTTGATATCTGTAAGGCCTAGTTGGTTAGAAAATGTCAGTACGAGCAGTACTTTCGGAAGCGGTGTTTGACAGTGGATTTTTCCTGCATTCTGACATTCTGTGGATGTGTGATCTATTTTTTTTCTAAGCTTCTCCTTCCATGTCACTCTCATCATGGACATCCGAGATACCAAGTGCCTCCTATATTTTCCCATTATTCTTCCATATCTCTTCCCAAATAGTGTAACAGCCTGGAATACCCAAGATGTCAGGATGCACCCCTTGTGGAGTTAACGAGTTCATCTGTTCGGCTGACCTCTAGGTACTGCCGGAAGAGCAATTTGTGACTCAGGCCAAGTCCTAGGGCCTCTGTTTAGTGGCAGTCCCAGCCAATTTTCCACTGTAGGTTTCTTTTCTGGAGTTCTGGCGATTGAACGAATATTGTGCATGGAAGGTTAGCACGTACACGAAAGTGGTCACCCCTCCTCCTTTCCTCACTATCAGTCAGTGAGGGGTAGGTGGAAGAGTTACATTATTAATGATTAGGAAAATATATCAAATAAATTTATGTGTAAAAAAGCAATACAAAATATATTGTGAAAAAGAGCTTCTGGTCAAATGTTGACAGGCAAATAATAATAGTCTCAGGGGGTCATTTTCCAACAGTATCGCACGCGAAAAGGGACTTTTCGCACGCAAAAAGTCCCTTTTTGTGTGTGATAGCTAGGTCAGGGCGGAGTCCGCACCGGCAGGGGACCAGTCGGGGCGGATGCCGGGGAAACTTCGCTGACGGCGAAAGGTAAGACCCAATAGCGCCACTTTCATGGTGGCGCTATTGGGTGCGAAAGCCAGCAGCGATAACACCATAGTGGAGCGATCGCTGCCGGCTTTCGCAGGCCCGCCCCCCCATTACCGCGTGATTCATAGAGCTGTGCATCGTTAGAAAATCCAGCTCTTAGTGGAGTAATCTGCTTGAATGGTCCCGATGTGTGTCTTATGATATTTTTGCATTGCTTGGTTTTGTTTGTTATTTGTGTTTTGTTGAAGTGTATAATTTTTTTTTAGCTTGAATTCGTTCTCTTTGTGCTGATATTCTATATAAAGCTGTGCACTGCTTTGAGTGGCGTTGATTGAAAGGCCGGGGAGGCAATTAATAAATGGCCTGCACAAATAAACAGTCTTGAACAATAACAATGCACTCACCTAACACGCTAACTCAGTGAAATGATTATATCAGTATATTGTGCCTCAGAAATAAAACCATCACTGTCTTACATGACAGTCTCTGAATTACTTCTAACTAGCAATAACGAGGTCAGTGTTCAGATAAACATATCCGGCCGGCTTGTCCGGGGTATTCAGCAGCCCGGCCACACCGCTGAATACACCCCCAGATAACTTAAGAGTTAACCAGATGAGTTTATCTGGCTAACTTTAGACCTGCTCAATAGCAGTTGTAACTTATCTGGCTAATGTAGCCAAATCGGTCCGAATATTGTCATTTATCCAGCTAAGTTCACTGGACAAGTAGCTGTGCTCCAGAACACCCCTGTCCCACCCCCACATATACCGTAACTATTTAGCTAGAAAAATTAATAGCTATCCAGCTAAATGGTGGCAGCTTAATGTGGCCACATATTAAAATGCTACCACTTAGCTGGATGAGTCCAAACCTAACCGGCTAAGCGGCGCATGAATATCGAGCTGAATGAAAATTAGACATTCCAGTTGTTTACAAGAAACAACAAACATAGTATAAAATAAATACGGTAACAAAAAGATCAGGTTGTTTCACTTACGTTTAATGTGAATGTGCGATGGGTAGGCTTGCCTCTTCCTGATCACCTTCCAAGCTGGATCAAAAAGATGAAAGCATGGTCCACATATCAGGTCTGCTCTTCTGTTCCTTGCCCTTTCTCTTATTTATAGTGCTTACTCTCTTTCCACTTCCACTGAAGCCCCTTCCTAGCTCCCATCACTCTTCCAGCCCCCTTCCCTCCCTGACCTCTAGACTTCTACTTTTCATTGCTCACACCCCTCCCCCCCAACCCACATTGCTCACTCTGTTCCCACCCCCAGCTATTCTCTCACATCCTCCCAGCTGATGCCCCCCCCCCCCCCGTTATGAATGCGGCCGGGAGAATACTAGACAGTCTCTTGCTTCTTGTTTCAGTCTTTATCTTTCTGGCTGTTCAACTGCCACTTAGGTGGGTGCTGGTGTACATAATTAATTGTTAATTGTTCCTATGGTCTTCATGCCTCTAATCTCCTTAACAATTTTATTCCCTTCCTGTATTCCCCCTGCCCGAAAATGCCATGAAGTTCAACTTGTTACGATTTAACTTCCTTTCTTGCTTCAGATTGTTTTACTGTAAACCAATGTGACGTGCAAACGAATGTCGGTATAGAAAAGCGTTAAATAAATACAATAAATAAATAATACAATTTGGTTAATAATCTGTTGACGCCACCTAAAATTCTACATCCATTTTCTGACTATGAGGGTGGGATCCTGCTACTGTTGATGTGCTTAGAAATCAAAGGAACGTAATTCACCTGTGGCTGTGGCCATTGTTGGTCACATTCAGGAATTTGATGTAGGACAGAACCACCTCTGGGAATCTTATCAGAGAGATCGTCATTATGTTGGAAGCAATAAGATCGAGATCCCTGAACAGAAATAGGCTGTTTTTTTGATTGTGTGTGTATGGAAAAAAAAAACATTCGCCATCATACATTCACTGGCCTATCCAGCCTTGCCAAACACTTAGATGTTTGAGGAGATCATAGCAGAGCCATAGCTATCCTATGATCAAATAGGCCTTGGCCATAGGCGCCATGCTCTAAGGATGCCAGCACTCCCTCTCACTGCTGCTCACAAAGCTGCCTCTTCCTCTCTCTCTTCCTGCTCTTGGGGGTTTGGGAGCTGCTGTTGCCCCAGGATTGAATAAGAAGGGTGGTAGAGCACAAAAGGAGCTGCCTGCACCTGGCACTGGTGACCAGAAACCAGCCTGGGTGTAGCCTGGGTTCCTCATTCCTCATCTGAGGCCCAGGTGGTCTGAGCCGGTCCTGAGGAGAAAGCGCTGAGCTTCAAGCCAAGGGTGGTAGCTATAAACAGGAATTAGTTCTCTGACCGAGCAAGCAGACTGAATGAGAGTCTCATACCAGATGACTCCATGCTGCCAGAGGCCAGAGTGCAGGGATTGATGTGACAGCTGGGAATAAGGAGCACAGTGTCTGGGAGTGCTCCTTCTCTTTCTTGCACGTGGCAGGAGGCGGAGAAGGGGAAACTTAAGGGATCATTGCATGCTTGGCCACTTTCATTTTATTTTGGTTCTTTTGCTGCGTTTCAGCCAAATCGTGTGCAAGAGAAAAACATGCTGCTGTGATCGTTTTCTCCAGCTCAGACTGGCACGGGATGACAAGAGAGCGAGACATAGAGAAGTTAGGGTGAGGGGAATTTGTGTGTGGTGATTTTTGTCTGCGTGTCAATAATCCACCAGAGTCCCCTTTGCCTGCCTAGGATGTGAGTGTGAGGCATAAGGGGAAAGGATGGAAAGGAAGGGGGATTGAAAGGGGAGGGGGAAGGATGGAAGAGGTAAAAAGGTGAAGGAGAGGAGAGAAAGAATGGAAGGTGAGGATGGTTGGAAGGTGAGAGGATAAGGGGAAGGATGAAAGGGAGAAAGAGAGAAGAGGCTACATGGAAGGTGAAGTAAGAAAGTAAAGCAATGGGTGGAAGGTGGAGGGATTGGAAGGAGAGGAGGGGAATTGAAGGTGAGAGGGACTGGAAGGAGAGGAGAGAGAAGGAAGGTAATGGAAAAGAAGGGAAGGTGAGGGAGGATGGAAGGAGAGGGGGTTGGGAGGGAGGAAGGTGAAGGGGATAGAATGTGAGAGAGGTGGGAAAGGATAAAAGGTGAGGTAGAGGAGGAGGGGAGGTTGGAAGATGAGGTAGGGTAGATGGTGGGAGAAGGGAAATGTAGGCAGGGGAGGAAGAGGAGGGAGAGATGGAAAGCAGGGGAATGATAGAAGGTTGGAATGGAGAGGGGAAGGAATGGAGGAAAGGAAGGGAGAGAGAAGGGAAGGGAAGAAGAGGGCAGATGGAAAGTGAATGAGAGGAGAAAACGGGCGGAATTTGAAAGGGGTCGGAAGGAGAGAGAGAGGAGGGAAGGCTGGAAGGGTGATTTTTAATGAAATCTGAAAATAAAAGATGAGAGGGTTGGAAGGTGAGGGAGTGGAGGAGTGGGGGAGTGGGGGGTGGGAGAAGAGGCAGGATGGAAGGTGGGAGAAAGAGGAGAGGGAATGATGGAAGATGAGGGAGGATAATTTGGGAGAGGAGAGGGGAGGATGAAAACTATGGGAGTGGGAGGGGGACAGGAGGGTGAGCAGTAAGAGACAAGAGGATGATAGATGAGGATGATTTGGGAGAAATGAGATTTTTCGGAAAAGAAGAATGGGGCCAGCTTTTGAGGGAAAGACCCAGGAAGCCAGATAGTTGGAGAGGATAAGCACACAGCCCAAAAAGGGGGAGATAAAAGGGCTGAGAGGAGGCAATAGCAGGGAGAGTTGGGGAGATATGGGGTTGGGACATGGAGAACTGGAGGGGGAGGATGAGGAATGACATCTAGCTGTGAGATTATAATGAGGGAGAGCGAGAGAGAGAGAGGGATGGAGAAAAATGAGATGACAAGGAACGATCAATGTCAGAGAGAGTTGAAGGGAAGGAACTGAAAGAGAGAGAAGAAATGGATAATGGACAGAAGACCCTAAAAAAGAGATTAGGAGACAGAGGAAATCAGAAAAAAAGAAAAGGACTAAACTGATCTGAAAAATGACCAGACAACAAAGACAGAAAAAAAGCATTTTATTTTCTGATTAGTGAATGGAATATGTCACTGTGGGAATGTGCATCTCATCATATCTTTGTATTTTGCGCAGTACAGAAGGAAACACATTTTTTGTTCTGTTTTTGTGGTGTTCCATTGCATGCAGAGTTTGTCTTCTTGGGGTTTCCAGTACAGTTTTTGTTTGTAAGTTTCTATTTCTACATTGTGATCACTTGTTCTGTTTTTGTTGAGGGTCTGTCTGTGGATGACATCATCATAGTTTAAAGGCACATACTCCTTTCTGAATCCCTATTACTTAACAAGGTAGAGAGTACTAATCATTTGGGAGACGTTCAGGATCATATTTATACAGATAAGAGTCACACATTTAGGACTTAGGTCACACGTATGTCTACTTATAGATTATGAATAATAAAAGTGATATTCTTTAAATTTAAAAAATGATCTCCCCAGTTCATGATGTCATATACATGGTGAGAGTGCACTTTTTCACTGGCCAAAAGTGCCAGGTTGCCTAATTCTAGGTCTGGATCATAGCCTTGCTAAAGGCCCATTTCTCACCTATGCTGTCTATCACAGTATAAAGATTTATTTTATATATTTTTTAAAGTTTATTTATTTATTTTAAATGTTTTATATACCGCACTCTACAATAGGGTTAGATCGAGGCGGTTAAATTAACACATACATAAATAATAAAACGTATAACACAGAGTGTGGTATAATGATTAAAAAGGAAAAGAAATCATAAAATCAACAAGTTATGACAGAACAAAATAAATAGCAGTACGACATCGCACCTCAAAAGGTTTAAGACAGATGATTATCAATCAATCACAGACTGTCTAAAAGTGAGGGAAAAGTAAGTTTTCAGGTTTTTCTTAAACTCCTTAATATTAGATATTAGAGTAAGAGAATTGGGTATAGAGTTCCAAAGGATAGGACCTGCGACAGAAAAGGCACGTCTTCTAGTGAGATCAAGCCTAATTAATTTGACTGGTGGAACATTGAGGAGGTTTTTATTCATGGAGCAGAGGTGTCTCGCGGGTTGGTACATATGTAGACTAGAGCATGGCCAAAATGAAGATTTTTTATGTAATAGGTTCTGAATAATAGTAAGAATTTTATACTGTATACGTTGAGGCACAGGGAGCCACTGTAACAAACAAAGGACAGGGGTTTTGTGTTCTCAAAGACTTATGCTTTACAAGGATATGCGCAGCAGTGTTTTGAACTAGTTGTAATAGATGTAAAGCGTTAGCTGGAAGACCCAGATATAGTGTGTTGCAATAATCTAAGCTTGTCAAGATCAAAGCTCACAAAACTGTGTGAAAGTCATTTGGATACAAAAAAGGTTTACGTCGCTTCAGCAAGTGAATCTTATAGAATGAGGTTTTGACTATGTTTTGTGACATAGATAGTTCGGAGTCCAGGATGATTCCAAGATTGTGGGCTTTGGTTGATATGGGGATGGAATGACCATTGAATATTAGATGATTCAGTGGACGACATGAAGAATGAGGAATAGTGGATAAATGTAGAATTTCAGTTTTGGAGGTACTAAATTTTAAGCAGTTGTGGGATAACTAGATATTAACAGAGCAGATGCAAAGATGACAAACGATAGTGTATTAGGCCAGGACATACTGTAAGGGATGAAAAATTGGATGTCGTCAGCGTACATTTTAAAATCTACACCAAGGTCTGCTAGAAGATGGCAAAGGGGAAGTAGGTAAATGTTGAACAGTAGACCTGAGAGCGATGATCCTTGAGGAACATCTGACGGGATCGTGTATCATTCGAGTTATGTGAACCAATGTTTTGCTGAGGGTGATTAGACAAAAATGAGGTGAACCATTTAAGATCTGTATCAGTAATGCCAATAGATTGTAGACCTGCAAACAAGTTTCAGTTCCACTAGGTTGTAATGAGAGCATTACCCCCCCCCCCCCCTATATGGCTGAACTGCACAGAATCATGGAGCATTATACATTTGGCAACTTCTTAAACAACATACTTTGTGACCATCTAGTTTGCAGGGTCCAGAATGAAACACTTCAGTGTCATCTCCTAGAGGAGCCAAATCTGACCCTTGCAACAGCACATGAAAAGGCTTTGGCAGTTGAAATTCTACAGTGTGTGAAAGAAAACTGGGTCACAGTGTCAGTTGTGGACATTGTCAGCCACAATAAGAAAGTCACTCAGCAGTCAATCCAAGGGCTATGCTTCCAAACTCATGCTTAGCTGCTGAAGACAGCATTGATGTTGTATATGCAGATTTATAGGGCAGAGTGTCATTTCTGAAGAAAGAAAGTCCACATTGAATGAGTCTGCAGATCAAAAGTCAGTGGTAAGAGGTGCAGAGGGAAGAAAAAGGATCCTGGTTCACCGGACACATCAATGTGTGATAAAATTGAGAAATTATATCACATCCATACTGTACAGAATATGGAGTTACATGATTCGAATGGGTCAATACAGTATGTATTAATGGTCATGAATGCGAAATGGAGGTTGATGCTGGGTCCGTTATTAGTAAAAACACTCTCAAGGAGTTGTTTCCTACTCATAAGCCTTCCAAGTTGCCTACAGTGCAACCTCTGCAATTACAATGGACAGATCATTGTGCTTGCAGGAAGCTGTGTTGTAAATTCCTGGTACAGCCCTTTTGTGGGAACACTTCCACTCATAGTCACATGGGGTAAAAATAAAAGTGTCTTAGGAAGGAACTGGGACACACTTTTTCAAAACAGTATTCAAGGTGTCCATGTCATCATTGATGGGCATCTCAAGGAACCAACAGTGTTATTCCTCCTGGATCCAGCCATTGTCTCCATTCATCTGAAGGGCAGGAATGTCCCTTTTGCAGTATGCCCTAAGACTGAGATAGAGCTTGAGCATCTCAGAGTACAAGGTATCCTAGAACCTGTTATACATGCAAAGTGAGCCACAGCCATTGTACCAATGCTAAAGCAAAATGGAGATGTGCGGCTGTACAGAGATTATAAGTGCACCATTAACAAGGTGCTTAAAGATCACCTGCACCTTGTGCCTGGTGTTAACTAACTGCTTCATCTATAATCAGTTGCCTACTAGCAGCTGATTATGGATGAAAAAGCTACAGATGCCCAGACAAGCGAAAGAAAGATAAATGTGAAATTGGCACAACCAGTGTCACATTTTGTGGCTCTCACATTGATGCTTCAGGAATCCATCCAACAGAATTCAAGGTAAAGACAATTCCTGAAATCTTATCTTCCCTTTAAAGATGACTTGAGGTCATTTTTGGAAATGCTAAACTTCTTGAAAATGGACCCACCAACATGTGCATGCTTTCTGTAACATTAAACTCCTGAGTCAGATTCTGTGCTCATTCACTATGATGAGCAGAGGCCTCTCATTGTCACGTGAGATGCCTCATCATATGGTGATGGGAGTGTGCTGAGCCATGCGTTTCCAGATGGCATGGAGGCACCAATTGTTCTCAAACCTTGGCATTATCTAAATGGAATTATGCTCAGATTGATAGAGAGGCACTTGCTTTGGTAGCTGGGGTTAAAAAGTTCAACAACTGTGTGTATGGCCAGGCTTTTAAAATCTGTACTGACCACATGCCTCTACTAGACATAGTCTCCAAAAAAAAAAAAGCTTATACCCCTTGTCTTGATGTCAGAAATGCAGCATTGGAGTTTCATGTTGAGTGCTTATGACTGTACATTGGTGTACAAGCCTGCAAAGCCATTGTCCATGCTGATGCCTTGAGCTGCCTGCGATTATGGATACCAGACTTCCTTGTTCCACCTCTGGCTGCAGTTTTGATGAAGCTCTTCCTGATGCTTCCTTCCAGGCTACCCAGATAGCTAGGCTGACTACAAAGAACCCTGTCCGAACTGGGTGCGGAGGGGATGGTCACATGGTAACTAGCTGAAGAGTTCAGACCATTTTCAAGTAGTCAGCATGGATTATCAGTCCATGAGGTATGTCTTCTTTAGGGAAACCCTATTGTTTTTCCAAAGATAGATCATCAGGTCATTCTAGCCATGTTACATGCTGTATTTCCTGGAATTGTGCATATGAAGGCACTGACCAGAAGTTACATCTAATGGTCCGTGATAGATACTGACATAGAAAAGGTTATCAAGGAGTGTGACACATGCCAGATGTCTAGATAGAACCCTCCAAATACCTCTACTTTCTCTTGAGAAGTGAGTATAAAACAGTGGTCAAGGATTCACTTTGACTATCCAGGTCCATTTCAAGGGAAGAATTTCCTTGCTGTGGTAGATTCTTATTCATGGTGGCTCAAGATGATTGCAGTATCCTCACAGATATCTGCTGCAACAATTACAGCACTTCAACAGCTGTTTGTAACCCATGGGCTACTGGATACAGTTGTGTCAGACAGTGGGTCTGTTTTCATATTTGATGATTTCAAGGAGGTTGTACAAAAAATCCCCATTAGGGTTATCATAGTTTTACTTTGCTGAACCCAGACAAATGGCCTGGCAGAGCAGATGGTACGATCATCAAAAGATACATTAAAGAGAATCATTGAAATAGATTGGCCTACTAGGTTTACCCAGCTCCTCATCTAGCAATGTATCATGCCTTGTAAATCTACAGGAGTCATTCTGGCAGAATTGCTTATGGGATGCCACCTGAAGAGGTGCTTACACTGTCTCAATCCTGTTCTCACTGCAGAATTATAATTCAAGCAGGAACAGGAGCTACACTCCTCCCTGGGCTCACCTATCTTGTGCTAATTAAACTCTGTACTTGCTAGAAATTATGGGACTGGACTAGAATAGGTCCCTGCTTCCATCATCGAGATTATTGGACCTCTGTCAAACAAGGACCAGACCATTGATAGGCAGATCTAGCAATCGTCACACTGATCATCTGAGAGACCACTCATCCTTAAAGACTGAAGTGCCTCATGAGACTAGAAGTTCCTGATGCTGAGCACACTGTTGACCCAGAGGCACTGATTCCTCATTTAGTTCGGGACATGCATATCCTGCCAGAGCCACCATTGTGTGCAGACAATAATTTGGGCTCATCCAGGACTGAGACTGATGTGCAGACTGTTGAACCACCAGTTAAGCACGGTGGCCTATAGAAACCGGCACAGTTGTGAGTAGCCCCTGCAACTGGATGATTACATTAGCTGGAGTGGGAGGTGGGCGCTACAGTTGTACATAATGCTCAGGTTTTGTGCTAGATACAGTACTTTTATTCTTTGTGCTAGATGCTTCTTGTTCCTGTTTTTTGTTTTTTTTATCTTGTCTAGTTGTGCTGCTCCGATATAGGTGGGGGCTAGTATACATAATAAAAGTTGGTTAATATCTGCTGGCTCTACCTATAAGTTGAATGGTTCATAGCTATAAATTCAAAGAAGTCTGTGAGTCCATGATTTTGGGTTTAAGTGGGTAGAATGTTTTGCTTTATTGAACCAGCAAATGAATGATCTTGAAGGTGCTTTATCTGATGCTGTCTGTAGCCCACTGCTTGGTAAGAGACAGGTTATTAAAATTCATAGCACCGTTTGTCTGATGCTGTGTTCACCAAGTTATTTGTTACATATTATACTGAGTGCGATTGTGTGCTTCTTCTAACTGGACGTGTGCCTACCTAATATTCTATACCCCCTCTTGTTCTCCATGGCTAATTCTCTCTCTCATACATACTTTTTCTCACAGCCCATCCCCCCTCTTTCTCCTTCCTCCAGCCCCTCTCTTACCTCTCCAGCTCCTCTCTCATTCCCTACAACCACACAAAAACACAAGATATGCCATACTGGGTCAGACCAAGGGTCCATCAAGCCCAGTATCCTGTTTCCAACAGTGGCCAGTCCAAGTCTCCATACCTGGCAAGTTCCCAAACATAAAATAGATCCCATGCTACTAATGCCAGCAATAAGTAGTGGCTATCCCCTATTGATTAATAGCAGTTTATGGACTTCTCCTCCAGGAACTTATCCAAACCTTTTTTAAACCAGCTACACTAACTGCCTTAACCACATCCTCTGGCAATGAATTTCAGAGCTTTATTGTTGAGTGAAAAATAATTTTCTCCAATTTGTTTAATTGTGCTACTTGCTAACTTGTATTATCCAAAAGAGTAAATAACCGATTCACATTTACCTGTTCAAGTCCTTTCATGATTTTGTAGACCTCTATCATCTCCCCCCCTTAGCCGTTTCTTCTCCAAGCTGAACAGCCCTAACCTCTTTAGCCTTTCCTCATAGGAGAGCCATTTCATGCCCTTTATCATTTTCATTGCCTTTCTCTGCAACTATATCTTTTTTGGGATGCAGTGACCAGAATTGCACGCATTCTGTTTGTTTACATTCTGTTTGCTTTTTTGACTGCCATAGCACATTAAGGTGACAATTTCAATGGGTGATAACTCATAATATGGAACTTAACATTGTGTAACTACAGCATGGGTTATTTTTCCCTATATGCATAATCTTGCACTTAATCACATTATATTTCATCTTCCATATGAATGCCCAATCTTCTAGTCTTAAACCTATCATTAAACCTATCTTAAAAAAACCTTCGCTGAACCCTTCAGACCTTACCAACTTTCGCCCCATCTCAAATCTACCATTTATTGCTAAAATCCTTGAAAAGGCAATCAATCGACAGCTATCCGATTACCTGGACGAACACGACTTTCTCTCACACTCACAATATGGCTTTCGGTGACACCACAGTACTGAAACCCTACTTATCACCATGTCTGACTACATTCTCAAAAGCCTTGACACAGGCATTTCTCATATCCTGATACTCCTGGACATTTCAGCCGCCTTTGACACTGTCAGTCATAAAATAATGGTGCAACGTCTTTCAGATATTGGCATTGCAGGTACTGCGCTGCAATGGTTCCAATCTTACCTGCAAGACAGACAATACAGTGTACAAATTGGCAACTGCACCTCCAAAACCATTCCACTGCCACATGGTGTACCCCAAGGTTCCTCCCTCTCCTCCACCCTGTTTAACATATACCTTCTCCCTCTATGCAATCTTTTAGCCAATCTAGGCCTCCCACACTTCATATACGCTGATGATGTGCAATTTCTCATACCCGTTAAAGACACTCTTCAAAAAGCTATTAAGACCTTGAATTCCACATTATCAGCGATCAACACACTCCTGACAAGCAACTTTTTGGCACTCAACGCGGCCAAAACTGAGCTACTGCACATCTCTCCACAAAGCATTCCCCCTCCGCTACAACTTGCCTGCAACCCTGACTCCGCCATTGTTTTCAGCCAACAGGTGTGCAGTCTTGGCAGCACTATTGACAGCCATCTCTCATTTAAAAAATATATCAATAACACCCTTAGAGCCTGTTACTTCAAACTGCACACCCTCAAAAAAATCAAACCCCTTCTGCATCTCAGTGATTTTCACACCATCCTGCAAGCATTCATTTTATCCAAAATCGATTATTGCAACGCTCTACTACTAGGTTTACCCAAAAGTACACTACTACCGCTCCAGCTTCTACAAAACGCTGCTGCACGGATTCTAACTAACACACACAAAAGTGACCACATCACCCCTGTTCTTAAAAACTTGCATTGGCTACCTGTCGCCGAAAGAATATCTTATAAAACCCTCACCCTGATACATAAGGCCCTCCACAACCAAGACATGCACTGGTTCTCTGATCACCTCATCTTTCACAATTCAAACAGACCGATAAGGCAGCAACACAAGGCTACCCTCATTATCCCCTCACCCAGGCAATCTAAACTTGCCTCCACTAAAGCACGGGCACTATCTTTAGCTGGGCCTGCCCTCTGGAACAAACTCCCTTACCTTTCTGCGGCAGGAACCCTGCCCAAAAAAATTCAAACACAATCTAAAAACCTGCCTCTTCAAGCAAGCATTTGCATAACAGCTTTCCCTTTGGGCCTTTTGCTACTTGTAATTTAACTTCTTTTCTCTTTATTTAACCACACATTTTTCCTGTAAATAGCTCCTTCCTTCTTTCCCTATATTGTATTTTATTTCTCCCCCTTTTTTAAACTGATGCCCTTTTGTAAGTTAATTGATGAATCTCTCTGTTAGCAATATTGGGCCTGATTTTTAAAAGCATTTACTTGAGTAAAACTGGGCTTTATTCGAGTAAATGCACTTTACTCGAGTAAGTGGGTTTTTGAAAATTGCTACAATATATGCCATTGAATTGTCCATAGGATTTACTCACATAAATGCACTTTACGTGAGTAAATAGCGTTTGAAAATTGCTACAATAGTAGTTACATTTATGCGCATAACTCCTTTTGAAAATGACCCCCATTATGTATTCATTCCTTTTTGTTTATTGGTTCCAAGTTTCTCTGTAAAGCTCAATTAGCTATATGTTGTTTCATGTAAACCGATGAGATGTTCCCAACGTTCATTGGTATATAAAATCCTCTAAATAAATAAATAGTCTTACAAGGTCCTCCTGCATTTTATCACAATCCGCTTGAGATTTAACTACTCTGCATAATTTTGTGTCATTCGCAAATTTGATCACCTCACTTGTCATACCCCTTTCCAGATCATTTATAAATATATTAAAAAGCTCCGGTCCATGTACAGATCTCTGAGGCACTCTACTGTTTACCCATAGGTCTTCCTCCGGCTGAAACCCCCTCAAATCCCCACTTCCAGTCAATTCCCTAATTCTATGAAATATACCCAATACTCGAAGACAAAAGAGCCTATCCCAGTATATACTGACAAATTATCCACCAATATCTTCTTTGCGATTCCTTGCAAAAGTGATAGAGAGTGTGGAGTAATCTCAGCTTTCAGATCATATTGATGATAACTCCATTCTCGATCAATATCAATTTGGATTTAGAAAATTCTATAGCACTGAGACACGCCTTCTCTCAATATCTGATAGTATAATAAAAAGTTTTGATGGTGGCAAAAGATAAATGCTGATACTTTTAGATATTTCCACAGCATTTGATACACTAGATCACCATATACTTTTAATGTGTCTCCAGGAGGCTGGAATTACAGGAACGATGTTGAGCTGGTTTACATCTTATTAATGCGGACTTAAGCAACAGGTTCAGATTGCACCTAGTTAAAACCCGTGTTCCTCAGGTTCAGCCTTGTCCACCACCCTTTTTAATGTCTATTTCGCACCACTTTACAGATTGTTGGCTGGACTAGGGGTAAATTATTGAATCTAGGTTGATGACATTCAGGTTTTTTTTTAATCCTTTTGGATACCTCATGGGACATCACATTTAAATAAGTAGATATATATTTATCTGCAGTTAAAAGCTGGTTAAGACAAAATATACCAATGATGAATATTTAAAAAACTGAGGTCATTGTGCTAAGTGGCACTTGACGAATGATAATCTCCCCTCTTTTTTATTAATATGATGGGCATGCATTGCCAATCCAACTATGTGTTCGAAATCTCAGAGTCTTTCTAGTGGCTGATTTATCCAGAAGAATCAGATTAAAAATATTAAGAATGGCTTCTATAAATTACGAATATTGCAGAGATTAAAGCCTTTATTGGAACCTACATATTTTGATCTATACTACAGGCATTGCTGTTTTCAGGGATGGATTATTGCAATTCATAATTATTGGGCCTTCCAGCAAATATGTTAAGATCCTTACAGATAATGCAGAATTTGACTGCGTGTATTTTAACAGGTACACCTGTAGAGAGTACGTTATACCAGACTTGTTTTCTGTTTATTGGCTTCCTTTTCAGTCAAAAACTAAGGGGGTCATTTTCTAAAGTCTCTTTTCGCGTGCGATACCGAGATCGGGGCGGGTTCTGGGCAGCGTCTGCACCAGAAGGGGAGGAGTTGGGGTGGCACCGGGGTGGATGCCGCAAAGACATTGCTGACGGCGAAAAAGTAAGGACCCTTATCGCCGTCAGTAACGCACCCAATAGGACCACCTTTCACAGAGGTGCTTTCGCAGGCCCACCCCCACTTCACCCCCCCCCCCCCCGGTACCGCGCGACGATAGAAAATCTAGCCCTAAATGATGGTATTTAAATTGATGTTGGTCTTTGAATTGATCAAGAATGTTTCTTCTCCCTGCATTTCCTTTATCTTACAAATATATAGACCATCACATGTTTTATGATCCATGCAAAAGGGTTTTCTTGAGATTCCAGCCCCTAGATTCATACTTTTAGAAGAAACTAGAGAGAGAGAGAGAGAGCAATTTCAATTACAAGATATTTCCTATAGAATTAATTACCAGAACATCTTTGACTGCTTACAGATGGATGTAAATGTCTTTAGGAAAGCACTTAAAATGTGGTTATTCAAGTTGGCATTCGAGTTAGGTGATTAATCATGGTCACATGGTTGAGTCTTATGATTGAATTTGAATTAAAGAAGTTAATCTTATAAGATAAGATCTCAGGTATTTGAATATTCTGGGTTTCCTATCTCAGTTTTATTTTGTATTTTTTTACATTTTTGAAACTTGTTTTTACTTTTGGCCTTTGTTTACTCTGTTTTTTATTTTGTTCTGATTTTATGTTGTTATCTTACTGATTATGAATGTATTGTTGTAAACCACTTCAAATGTCTGGAGTGAGTGGGATAGAAATATTTTAAATAAATAAGTAAAATCCCCATCTGAAATCCCCTCCAGCTGATATCCTCTCTCAAACTCTTCAGCCAATTTCCCCTGCCTCAAAATTTATAACCCCTATCTAATTTCTGCTCTCTCATCCACCCTTTCAGCTGATCTTCCCTCTCTCAAATCCTGGTTTTGTTATCATGAATTATTTATGAGCAGTTTTGAATTATTATTTTATGATCTGTATTTAATGTGTATTTATGAATTGTATTTTGCATATGTTATGTTTAATTTGTTGTAACTGAATATTTTAATGTTGTAAACCACTTTGTGCGGTCCAGTGGGATCAATAAGGAAGGATACAAGCATAAGAGTAAAATAGAATAGAATGATCATATTGCCTAGTTTTAAAAAATCTTCCAATTATTGCCTGTTGTCAGCAGCCCTAAAATGTTCCCTAACACTTAAATGGTAATCCATAAAATCCATAGAACACTGGTTGCCTGGCAAATATTGTCTAATGTTTACACGTCCTTCGCAGAGAATTTTAAAGTCAGTTTTAATAAACAACTTGCTCTCCCATTATTATTGTAAACCTCTAGCCTCCTATTTTTAGCTGCTGCAGCAGTGGCATTGTGTTTGTTTGTCAGATGGTAGACCTTGATGCATGCTGCCTAGTTATTGCTTTCTGGGTGGGTATAGTAGTAGAGAGAAAATTAGAGTGACCTTCACAAGTCAGTAAATAATGGAAATGTTTTGTCTAATGGCATCACTGTATTCTAATTTTATAATTTTTTATCTTTGTGTTCCTTAAATTTGACATTCATTGCTTTGATTGCCTACAGGGTATTTTTTGTATTATTGCAAACTGATCCCTACCAATGAAGTAGTGTAGTAATGCAATAGCAAATGTTCTCCATATTGGCTTCATGGAGAACCCTTTCAGGCATATTCTTGGCTTTTGAGGCCTGCAGTGGCTTCTTTGTTCTCGTAAACAATTTAGCAAGACAGTGGGCAACAAACAGAATGTATTTATTTATTTGTAATTTAGAATTTATTCAGCACCTATCTAATAAAAGGCTCCAAGCAAGTGACAATGCATACAATACTTAATACAATAATATAACAAACAAAACTATTGCCTGTTATAGAACTCTTAATTTTGTAATATGCTCTGAACTCATCTGCTGGAAGTGTGAGATAAATAAATGATGAAGAAAATACTATCAATATATACAATAATCATACATTACAAAGAAAATAAAACCAGTCCTATAATAAATAACAGTATAATAATTAAAATGTAGCACAGAGTTACAAAGAATAAAATCTGCACAATCAGCTAAAGGCAAAAGAAAAAAAGCCACATTCATTTTATGGTAGATCAGATGGTTACCCAGTGCCTAGAACTCCTTTGGATCTAAGCCAACAAGGTTACTCTCTGAGAGAGATAAAAATTGTTAGAATAGAAGAGAGATGGAAAATGTGTGTGTATCTGAGTAGGAGAATGTGAGTTTGATTTAAATTCTGACCTCTGACATTCTTTTCAAGCAGCATGTCAGCCTGGCAAACTCAAAAGAGTTGGCTCAATGAAAAAAAATTTCCCCTTGGCATAATAATATAGTACTGTACAACCTTTACATAGAAAGTTACTTTTTAACGAAAGAGATATTCTCTTTATCATTTAGTATTAGCATGCCTGAGGTCCTCCTTCTTGGTGACACTCTTAACCCGTTGATGGCCCCTGTCAGGGGAGCAGCTTTCTAACAAGTCCAGCCATGGTATACTATATACTGCAGCACTACCTTGAATTAACCTTGAGAATTATGAAGAAAATAAATTGCTGAAATGTTTTCTCCTGTGAGGATTGTTCTGTGCAGGGAACATTTCAACCAAGCTGATCTCCTGTCAACCACGCTAAAGTGCAGAAAACAGAGTTGAGACTAAGACTGAGGGCCTGATTTTCAAAAGCATTTACACACTTAAAACTGGGTTTTACATGTATAAATGCACTTTACCCATGTAAGTGGACTTTTGAAAAGTGCTACAATGTATGCCATTGATTTATCAATAGGTTTTATCCACTTAATGCACGTAAATGGCTTTTGAAAATTGCTACGATAGTATGATACATTTACATGCGTAACTCCTTTCATAATTCACCTGTTGATCTGTAAATCACATTCTGCATAATTTCCCCTCATAGGAAGTGCTAATCCATTTCAACACTTGGCAGGTAGAAGTGACCATATGTACTGTGTACTATGTGGAGAATCACTAACATGGGCAGGCAGGACCATCCAGCCATTCCCCCTTGCTCCCCCAGTAAAACAGCCACACACATATATTAGAGTTATAAAAGTCCGCAGTTTATTCACAAACCTCAAAACCCGAGCCTTAAAATCCCTGAGCTTAACACATTCAGAAACACCCCTCCTACCCTGAACAGAGTAAGCCACACCCCCAGTGGTGTGCTGTCCAAACTCCATCCAGCCACCCTCATGCCAGCGGATCTCCGCCTCAAGTCTGGTTCTCCCAGCCATGTCCCAACTAGGGAAAACCAACAACCCCAGCAGTGACCTCACTGCAAAATATCAGCTTTGTGTAGCAGCCCCCCCTGGCTACACAAGCCCCACTAGTCAAATCCCCCCCCCCCTCTCCAATTGAAAATTTTCCCTCTTACATTTGAGACTCAGGCTCGGGTTTACCATTATGAACTGCAATATAACACATATATCCAATGAAAACACAGCACACCCCACAACAAACAAATGATTAGGGAGAGAGGGTGGGAGATAACTCTCAACAACCCTAGACCCCACTCTTTACGCCCAAACTACCCAAGGATCACAGGCCAATCAGTACTCCCCAGACTGATTCAACCGGGATCCCATGGCAACCCACTACTTTCACTCGCCCGGGCTAACATGCACACTGGAGGGAAATGTCACTCTGTTAAAGCTGGCAGGGTGGACGTTGCCCCCCCCCCCCAAACTTTAATTTCTCTTGGGCCATTCCTCAAGGGCAGAGACCAGACACATACATAGAAGCAGGAAGGTATCTCTGACTTTATGGATGCTTTTAATTTTTCCTTAAGAGTCCCGATCACTTATAGCACAATGCTTCTTGCATGTGTGCCAGGAACATCAAAGAAATGCAAATTATAGGAAGCCTGCATCTGATACTTAGTCGAATCCAGTTAGCACTTCATTACATCCTCTGCTGAACACCTCAGGGTGATAATGTTTGATGATCTCAAGGTACCAAAACAGTGTGATAAGGTGGTGGCTAGAACTGGAGGATTGTTAGCTTGCATAGAGTAAGATATAAGTTGCAGGAAAAAAAAGGAGGCAATAATATCTTTGTATAGGTCATTGATGAAATATCACCTAGAATATTTTGCTTTCTGAAAGGCTATAGATAGGCTAGAAGCAATCCAGAGAAAAGCAACCAAAATGGTGCAGGGTCTGCAGCAAAAGCCATATGAGATGAGAATTAAGGTTCTAGATATGTGTACCCTAGAAGAGAGATGAGCCAGAGGAGATATGAGAGAGACCATTAAATAACTGAAAGTTTATAAATAATGCACAAATAGTAAATTGTTTTCAATGTCAAAGAAATTGTAGATCATGGGGTCATGCTATGAAGCTGCAAAGGGATAGACTCAGGAACAATATCGGGAAACATTTTTTCGAGGAAAGGAAGGTGAATACCTGAAAAGCCCTTTTGGAATAGGTAGTGGAAGTCAAAAAGTTATAAGATAAACACAGATATTCCTTACTTGCAAAAAATGACAACTAACAGAAACATGACCTTGTGGTACTACAGGCCATAAGGATAGCCAAGAGTTAACATGCATGGAATGGAAGTTACGGCTCTAACAGCGTTGTCCTTCCAAGAAGGCATGATATAACGTGCACAGAATGTGGTTATGACCCGAACAGCCTGTGCTTCCATAAAGGCACTGAAGGAACTTGCACAGAGTGGCAGTTATGACCCAAACAGAAGTGGCAGGACTGCATCAAGCTTCCAAGAAAGCATTGGGGTAACTTGCATAGAATAGCAATTACGATCAAACAGCAGTTGTATATTTATTTATTTAAAAATTTATAGACCGCTTATCATACTTCCTAAGTGGTTTACATAAAAACATACATAATTAAAAGCATTAAATAATACATAAACTCATAAAACAATTACATAAAACATAATACATTGGCTCACAAAACAATAACTAAAACATAAAAGAAATACCTAAACCCAAGACCTTAGATTCCACCATGTAATATACTCAAGACCTTAATGCACCTAGCTGACCTCCAGGAGACTACGAAATAAAAATATAGAGCCTGCCTCTTTTTGGCTAAAAGCTTGTTTAAAAAAAAGCTCTTTACTAATTTCCTGAATATTTGTATAGAAATCTCTTCCTTGACATCTTATGGCAATAAATAGAAAAGACATTCTCATATTTCAGCCAATCTGATCATGCAAATGGAGAGAATATCAAGAAGATTCTGAGAAGCTGATATCAAAGACCTAGATGGTCGGTAGAACTTAAGTGCAGCATTAAAACAAGGTGGGGGCAAGCCCATTTAATCCCTTAAAAACAAGCATGTGCAACCTTAAATTTGGCACGCCAACAAAACTGGCAACCAATGACGTTTTGTCAAAACTGGGTTTATATGCTGTGGAACTGAAGTACCAAACACAATGCAAGCTGTTGAGTTTTGAACACATTGAAGCGCTCATATAGTTGTCTGCAGAAGACTAAGGTACAGAACATTATTGTAATCTAGTGACGACATAACAAGAGAATGCACAAGAGTCTTTAGATTGGTTTCACTAAGAAAAGGGCGTAATCTGCATAATGCTACATCAGGCTTCCAAGAAGGCACTGGAGTAATCTCCAATGAAGTGAACCTGATTGAAATCTTAACTTCCATGAGCACGGCAAGGCTGGATTATTTTGGGTGCAAGCTCTGCTAGTTTTGGTAGCTGAGTAAATTATTAGGGCAACTGGTAATAAGATATGGAAAAGAATCTGGGTGTTGGATTTAATGTTGGTCTTGTAAGAATTACAGAAGAAGATGACAAAGCCCAAAGTGACCCACTAGTGGAGATAGTAAAGGTCAATCCTTTAGCAGATTTTAGCATGCTAGGACTGATATAGAGGGCAGTAGTAGGAAAAGGGCTAAAAGTTCAGGTAAAAGACATGGGGAGACGGGTTGGAGAGGGGGGGGGGGGAGGATGCTGGTGTTGGGTTGAGTATAGGAATTTGTGCTCGTCTACCCAAAGTGAAATAATCTCAAATAGGCAGACTGGATGGACCAATTTGGCCTTCTTCTGCCGTTGTTTGCTATGTTACTATGTAAAGGCAGTCTGGAAAGACATGCCAATAGGCTGGGAAGTGAACTGCAGTTGTATTTTAAGGCTCTCATGAACTAGCAGTGCAAGGAATATTGTTCTTGGTAATTGCTCGTATTGCCGGAGCGCATACAGGAATTGTGGCAGCCTGGATGCTAGAGAACATCTGCTCACATCCCACTGATTCAAACAGCAGCTACCAAACGTGTTTTGCTATGATGTCTGCATGTACACTCCTTGTTTTCTCACAGGCTGTGTGCAGGACGCACTACCTTTTCTTAGACCAATGTTGAAATTATCCAGAAAAGTTGGACAGGAGCTTTTGAGATTATGCAAGTCCCGTCTTCATCTGTCAAGCTATGCGGTCTTGAAAACCCCCCCAGCTTTCTCCAGGACCAATGTAGCTACAAGTGGCGATCTTCCAGAATAAAAAAACAGGGTTTTATTTATTTATTTATTTATTTATTTATTTATGGGTTTTTATATACCGCGGCTCGTTTGCAAACATCACCTCGGTTTACAAGGAACATTAAATTAGCAACAAGCTTTACAATCCAACATATTTAAATAATGATACATCGCTGAATACATATAATTAAAATTAAACTAAACTAGATTTAGCGGGGGGCGCAAAGGGCTGGGGATCAAATTAATCGTACCTTATTAACAGTACAGATATTTACAAGGTCGGACTTTATGGGAAGAGCTTTGGCATACTTGCACAATGGTATCTCCTATACTGTGGCACACTCAGCTGTGACCAAGGCCCCCGGTTCCCGGGTAGATTTTGTAAGGTGTGCGCCGATTTTATAATCTGCACACGCATGTGCATGCGGCAGGCGCAAAGGGGGATAAAAGTCTGCAAATTTGCGCGGTGACACATCGCAGCCTTCTCCAGTTCCCTCCCCCCTCCCCTAACCTCCCTTCCCCTTCCCCTCTCCTCCCCAACCCCTAAATCTGACCAATTCATTGGTTTGTTTTTTTTTGTTTGTTTCAATATTTACTTCAGGGCCCAACCTGAAATAAGTTGCGCACGCCGGCAGAGCGATGAATGGTGCTGTCCCGGCCCGCCCCTCCCCGCCTCCTGGACCGCCCCTTGGAAGAGGCCTGGCTCTTGTGCACATAACGGGGGTTACACGTGTGGCCAGGCCTCTTCTAAAATGTGCACAGCGCACGCAAGGCCCGGACGCATGCGTAACCCCCGTTTTCCCTGCAGGCAGGGAATTAAAAATCAGGCCTTCTCTGTGCTTCCATATATGAAGAATGTGCGTATTGCCACGCGTGGGTGACTGCTATGGAATCCCTCCTTTTCAACATTTTCATACTGAAAAATCCACTACATTTTCCTTATTAACTGAGTGAAAATCAACAAAATTACAGAAAGTGGCTGTGGCATAGCTGAGAGACTGTGGCCTGCCAGAGGACAGACCCACACTGGACTCTGGCTCTTCTTCGATAAAACTTTATTTTCCACCAGCAAGTTCCACATAAATTGCTTACTTTCAGCAGCAGTGACAATCAGCATTTACATTCAAGGTTCTTCTTCAGGACAGAGATGTGCCAGGAGCTGCCTTCTCCTGGAGACCCAGGGCATGTCTGTTCTCCTCTGGCTTTTATTCCTGCTCTCAGGGGAGACACCCACAGAGCTGTTTGTCTAACGTTTAAGGTGGACCACTGCTATTTAAGGAGGGTTTTAGGGACACTAAAACATAACATAAAGTTGTATGTTTGCTGCTTCTGTCCACTTGGATACAGAGAAATAAAGGTAAGCAAAATAGTTGTAGATGTTAGCTTTTTATTTATGTACTCAAAATTATTTCTGGCTAGCTTTTGAGGGCTAAACTGCTTTCATCAAGTTGAAGCAAAATGAGCAGGTTACAAGGTGTAAAAATCAAAAGCTTTTTTGTGCAGACAGAAATTTTCAAAGGAAGCCTCAGGCAGATAATAACATTGATATGAATATATGGAGCAGGCAAAACAATCATGATCATTTTAATCAGGTAAGAGAATCCTTCTGTATGTTACAAAACAACTTGAGGTTGAATCGATTAGCATATGTAAAGGGCTGAAAGGAAGTAAGTGAAGAGAATGGGAATGCAGAGTTTAAAAATAATCATTACTTATTGTATTCAGTGTGAGCCTTGAGCCTTCAACATTGATTGAATGTGGCCAGGCAAAGACAATTTTCTCTTCTTGAGGATATGCAGGTATGCAGTAATATCATACTATTGTTTCTTACCACTGCTATAAAAGAGATCATACTTAAAGGAGATCCACTGAGGATCAACATCATTACACATAGTTACATAGCTGCAATAACAGCGTCCTTCCTTGTCCAATTAAGAAAAAAAACATTTATTTCCATGCTCACTATTTTTTTTTTCATTATTAAAGCAACCTTTCCCACTCTTAACCATTAGCATGATCTCACTTTAAAAAAAAAAAAAATAATAATAAGAGCCCCCTCTACTAGGTAATATGAGCTCTGTCTCGAAAGCCTTTTGGAACAGAGGGTTTTGTTGAGCTGTTCCTGTTTGTCTCTACCTGTTTGTTTAATTTCATCCAGTTAGGACAGAGTCCTCTTCATATGGCCAGAGAAATCCCCTATTATTTTATTTTATCTTATCGCCTGTTCGTGCTGTTTTATAGATTCCTTCCCCTGCCTCTCCCGTGACTTTTGAGCTTGGATGGGCACGGCACCAGGGCACCGTTTTTGTCATTCTGGTGGCTTGGAGGAAGCAGATTAGGGCTTCGGCAGAGGAGACACAGCCCTCCCCCTCGCCGACTCTTGAAAACATTCCAACATTCCAGTCCTGTCTAGTTTGCACGCCACAGAATAATGTTCGTTGCCGGTATGCACATGCCATTCCACCAAGTTCCTGCTATCAGTTTCTAAAGGGGGAGAGCAATGCCTTTACCTTAGTTGTATCACAACTCTCTCTCATTGCAGTTCAGTTTGTCTGCCTTTTCCCAAGCAGTGGATGCTACACCCATAGTCTTCCTGCTGTAGCTAGCCCTGTTTGGGTTTAAATTTAGAAGTCACAAATTATGGAACCAGGGATGTGCACTCCAAATAATCAATATCGAATGCCAAAGGAGATGCAAAGAAACTTAAGAGGTCCAAAAACTTTATAATTTTGTGTAGAAATGTATTTTTATTCAAAGCAGCAACTCCATTGCTCGTTTTGAATAAAAATACATTTCTACACAAATTTCTACCCCCCATGGCCGGGTCTTTTCCTGTGACTGTTGCTGCTCTGTAGCTCCCCACCCTTGCAGTGCCCACTTAGGCCTGAAACTGGAAGGGTCTACTGCAGGGAGATGAGGATGAGCAAAAGCAGGGACCCACTGAAGAGAAAGCTTTAAAGAAAAGCAAACAAGTTTTAATAAATTGGATTAACTGAAAAAAAATGTGCCTAAAAGTATTGCTTGTGCTGTGAAAACACCAACACATAAATTTTCAGTACTCCACACTACCTTCTAATTAGCTGGAAAATAAATATCTACTTTTACAATTTGTAAAAAACTAAAATCAGTAGCCCTATTTATAATTCCACCATGTCTTAGCATTCACAAAATCTGCTGGATGATCTAATGTTCCTGCTCCTTCTGATGGCTTTGCCTAACAGGACTGCTTAAGTTGCATGCTCATAGCTCCCATAAATCTGGCTGTGTCACTTAGCACTCTCACATCACCATCTGATGCCTAGTTTAAGGTTAGCATTGCATAAGTGTAATGGGCCCCTAAACTCGGTCCTATGCTTTTGGAGAGATTCTTAGGGACAGTGTGTGTGTGTCCCTTGACCTCTGCTTGGGGTTTTGGTGATGGTTGATGGTAACAGAAGTGCTTGGTGGTAATTTAATAGTGCATCAGGATGACCGTAGCCTTCTGGAAATTTCCTGTAAATATTGATATTTTGAGCATCTGAATGGAGAAGGATGGGGTTTAAGAGAGAAAAAAGACTGATGCAGAGAGTTACCTTGACATTACAGGGGATCATAAGAACCCATCCTCAAATGAAAAGTCAGGTGATGGTAATCAGCCAGAGCACGAAATGACTGTGTCTTCTAGTGAATTTAATGTGGTATTGAGGAAAAGATGTTTGTAGTGTCATGATAATTGCATTGATTGGTTTAGCGGGTGTCCCATTTAAATGGTAGTTTGGGGGGGGGGGGGAAGTATGTTTGATAATCGATAAAAACCTATGTTCACAGTTTTGGCAATGAGATCCAGGGTAGCCACCAGAAGCTTGGTGCGCCCGGAGTTCCTCTCATCCAGAAGAGGACTTTTCAGGGGCTTTCCACCTCTGGGGGAAAGGCCTGGGGCAGAAGGAGTGTTTTTGCCCAAGGAGAAGAAACCAGGGGATCCGGATTTGGTCCTGACGATTGAAGATGTGAGTTGGGGGCTCCACAGTCTGTGGAGACCCTAGGAGGTGAAGTCTTGGAGGGCTAAGGCCTGGGAAGACTGGGGATCCCTGGCTTATGGTCCCAAGCAGTGGCGTAGCCAGAACTGATTTTTTGGGTGGGCCCAAGGTTGACAAGGGTGGGCTGTAGGCATACAGGCCTGAACTCTACTAGTTGTACTCTTATTGATAAAAAAGTGCCTTAGCATGAACTTTACAGTGGGTTTCTAAGTAGTCTACAACAGCCCTTATGCATCATGAGTGAAACCTTTTAGAATATTTTAACTCTATTTTTTCAAGCACTTACCAATATTAAAAATTCCTTATCAATCTGTATTAATTTATTTTATATTTACTGCAATTTAAAAATACACAAGAATATTAGGTAAAAAGAAAAGAACACAACATCAGATCCAATCATGTCATAAAACAAATATCAATGTATTCTTTCACGAATCCTCTTTCCAGAAAGGCAGAGATCACCATAACTACAAAAAAATAGCAATAATCATAAGAACAGGTGCAGAGCAAAAACTACAACAGTTCACATTACAGCCCAAAATGAAAAAAAAACCTATATTCAAATTCTGGGGTCCCCTCAGCAAAAAAAAAAAAAGACCCTCCTCAACTGCTAAACATTATGGGGTAGATTTAAAAAAAAAAAGCGTGAGCACGTACTTTTGTTCGTGTACCAGGCGCAAACAAAAGTACGCGGGATTTCAATAGATACGCGCTTATCTTTTAAAATCTGAGGTTGGCATGTGCTGCCTGTTCCCTCCAAGGCCACTCTGAAATTGGTGGGCCTTCTTCTTCACTGCCATGGTGATTGGATCCCATGGTGGCCTTGCTTTAGTGGGCCCTCTCTTTCACTGCTGTGGGGATGGGTTCCCCACCATGGTTTTTCTCCAATGGGCCTTCTTCTTTGCTGTCACAGGGTGGCCTTCCTTCAATGAACTCTATTTTATTTATTTATTATTTTTATATACCAACATTCAATCTCAATTGAGATATCACACCTGTTTACATTGAGGTACTGTAGGTATTTCTTTATCCCCAGAGGGCTTACAATCTAAGTTTTTGTACCTGAGGCAATGGAGGGTAAAGTGACTTGAGGACTCAAACCCTGGTCTCCTGGTTCATAGTCCACTGCTCTAACCACTAGGCTAGTCCTCCTCCCTAAAGTCTAGCCTTCTTCAGGCTCTGTAATGGAGTTGACGGAGGCCATTCTTCAGGCCTCATTTGGTGTTGGGCAACCCTGATTGGGTGGACCAGAGCCCAAAGTGGGTGGACCATGGACCACTTATAGCTATTCCACTAGTCCCAAGGAATGTTCCTGTGACATCCTGGGAGAGTACTGAGTGATATTTGTTTTATGACATGATTGATTGGATCTGATGCATTTAAGAAATAAGAATTGATGTGACTATGCTTCAAGAGAACTTTGAGAGGAATATGATGTAGTATTTTGTGTGGAGAAAGAAGGGAGCAAGTAATTTTCCTTAATAGCTACATAGTGTACAAATTTGAAGGACAAAAATGTTTTTGCTGTTGCTGACACAGCGCCGCTGTGAAAACCTGTGAATCCTGATTAAATCAGTGCCTTTGAATATTTGTGTACATTCTGACTGCTGTGGGAAGATGCCAGAATTTATAATAAAAGTTGTGTTGTTTGAAAATACATCTGGAGTATAGCACTGTAGCAAGGACAAGGATGAAGCTGGGTGCAGTTAGAGAGGTCGCAGAGGGGATCAACTGTGAGTTTTCCCTATTCATCAGGGCAAAACAGGACCCTTGCCTCTGAGACTGGTCTACTGCCATTACTTTTCTGTTGAACCTACTTAGGCTCAGCTCCCAAACAGGCACCAGACCCTCTATCATTTTATGTATCCTGTCAAGGGGGCTATGTAAGATACCAAAGGAGATGCTGGCCCTGGTGGCAGGATGCAGCGTTATTTTGGTGCTATAGCTGCTGCCTCTCCTATAATTCTTGGGAAAACAGATTAAGCAACAACTACAGCAATAGAAAATGTCACATCTTTCCACTAGGACTGAAAAATAATGTTATGACGCACGCTATTTCTTTGCTATTTCTCTTCTATATTTTGTAATTTTTTTGCTTTTACACTTAGGGCCGGATTCATTAAGAGTTTTCTCCATCTCATTTTCCATGGGTAAAAGACCTTGATGAATCAGGCCTTTTAGAAGGTAATTATCAAACAGCCCGCACAGTAGTAAAGTCTGCGTGTACCATGATTCTGTTTTATTTTCCTGACTCCCAGGTTATTGGGGAAAATCACTCCTTTCCACTGCTTCAGCAAACTGCTAGATGGCTTCAACTTCTTGTTCAGCTAGTTAGTCCCTGGAAGTTTGGCAACACGCAAAGAAAGCCAATGCCAGAGGCTGGGCGTATCAATACACTGCTTATTTGTGTCTTTATTATTTTTGCCTTGGTCTTTCTCTTCTACAAAATGGTTTCGGCAGTAGACAAACTCTCTCTGCTAAAACTGTAGCTAAAGAAGAGTCTCAGTTCTGTCATTATTTAATTCTTTAATCACACAAAAAAAAGCCCAATATACAGCAAAATGAGAAAAATCTAATTGTAATAAAACACGTATTGTCAGCAATAAAAATTTCACAAAAAGATGTTATAAGCTTATAAATTTTGGACCATCATACCACCAAGATGAAAAGGGTGGTATGATGGTCCCAAATTTATAAGTTTATAACATCTTTTTGTGAAATTTTTATTATTGGCAATACGTGTTCTATTACAATTATTTAATTCTTTGGCAGCAACAAAAATTTGAAATGAGAATGAGTGGGTGAGAAGCCCAAATTTAATGAAAAGTGGTTGTTGCTTGGAGCCAGTTATCAAGGGCTCCCATTGCCATGTTGATCTGCTGTCTTATAACACTGAGGATGTGGAGAAGGTAAAGTGGAAGTAGTGTTGTAGACTCTTGTTTGAGTGTGACGTTTTGGTAGATGTGTGGCATGACTATTGTGAGAATCCATGATTATGAAGTTTTTAAATTATTTTCGTTGAGTTTTGTCATTTTCTCTGATGCTGAAAATCTGCATCAATTACGCTGCGTATTTGAATACATTTACATATTAAATGCACATTTGCATTTTGCTTTATAACCCACCCCAAACGTTGGAGAGCGGGGCTATAAAAACTTGTAAATAAATAAATAAATAGCTGTTCTCTGGCATTTCTTGTGGATCTACTTGGTTAATTTTTTTGGGGGTGGGGAAGAGACTTTAGTTATTGGTGCTGGGAAGAGAGGATGGGGGTTTAGAATAGCAGCAAGGATTGGGATCTGGAGGATGAGAAGGGAGAGTAGACTTCGGAGGAGAACGATGGATAAGAGATATCAGAGAGGAGAGACAGATGGATAGGGAATAGAGAGGGGAGCTAGGGAATAGAGGGGAAGTGGGATGCTCGAGACACAGAGGGATGGGGGAATCAGGGAACAAAAGAAGGGTGGGGAGGAGAAAGAGGAGATCCTGGGATTGGGGAGTGGTTTACAAGATCAGGAAAGAGATGCATGATCCACTCACACCCCTTATCATGATACTTATCCCATCTTATACTCACATACCTTCCAGTCCCCTCAGTCAATCCCCTTAGGTCCTTTGATCCCCAAGTTCACTCTCTCCTTCCACCTTCTGATTATCTCACTCATTCCCCCCTCTCCAATCCCCCACACCTTCTGTTCTCAGCTATGTGTTAAGAGGAGGGCAGTATCAGTGTGATGCCTTGGATTACGTCTTCTTCTTCTGCTGTTGGGTGCAAGAGTGTCACAGTTTGATCTGCAGCACAGTCCAAAGCACATCACCAGTCCTGAGCAGCAGAGAAGGAAAACGTGGTCCAAGGCACTGTTGGTGTGGGATAAGGAGGAGAGAGAGATGCGCAGGGTCACTGCTGCCACTTTTACATCCTCCTGGTTCCTGGTCTTTGATTTTATTTAGCATTTGTTTATATACCGAGGTACAGCTGACAATGCCTTCACTCCGGTTTAATGATTCACATACAACAGGAAGTTCCAGAGGGATAGATTTTGTGGCCCTTATCACAACTATGGAATGATAGAAGACAACGGGCATTAGTCTAAAAGCCTTTCTTTGCAGTGTTTATGTTGCAGGCCTTCTGTCATTAAAACAGCTTTTTTCTGAACTGTTAACATTCTCTAGGTCGGAAAATACTACTCAAGGAGGGGTCTCAGTAGTGACCTATATAAAGACAATATTAGCTCTTTTTTTCCTTCTGATGATACTGTTATCTTTCCAATTGCTTTACTACATTGACTGGCTAACTTGAGGTTTTCAGAAATGGTGAATCCTAGGTTTCCAGACTAAGGACATAGGCTAAGTGAATAATATATGACCTATGTCTCAGGTACAAAAACTTAGATTGTAAGCCCTCTGGGATAGGGAAATACCTACAGTACCTGAATGTAAACTGATGTGATGTCTCAGATCGAATGTTGGTATATAAAAAATAATAAATAAATAAGTATAAATATTACAACTTATATATTAGTCACTATTAGCAAAATGTCTTTTATTCAGTATAACAATTGTGGTGCTTATGTCTGTAGGCCTACCATTTGGAGAATTAAGGATTGTCCAATTTCTGTTCAGCTGTCTGCAATGAAAAAGGAACTGACTCATCTGAAAAAGGAATTATCCAGGTTTCAAATAACCTCCCCTTCCTTGCAGCATCCAGAATATCTCTCCCAACACCCAGAGAGGATTCAGAAACCCAGGAATAAGTGGTATAAATTGTGCTCTGGTAGAACAAGACCTGTGACATCGAGACACCCAATTTCCTCAACTATGAAGCATCCTGTATATTCGCCTTCATTCCAACAGAGAAGTCAGACATCCAGGATTCAGAAATCCAGGAATAATTGGATTACAGTGGGCTCTGGCAGAATAAGGTTTATAATGAAGAGACACCCATTCTCCCTGCTGTTACCCTTACATAATGCCTTTTCTGCATTAGAAAATGAAGAAGCCCCAGCAATGTAATATGATGTCTGAAGGGAAGTAGTCACCCAATGCACCCAAAATCCCTTAATCAAATGTCATAAAAGAAAGCTTCTGCTGGGAGAATTGGTCATTTGAGGAACCAGTCTGGGAATTCATTTTGGTGGGGACACAACAGTTAAGTGCCTTCCAGCTAGTAGAAATGAAAAAACTAGATAGTCAAAGCAATTATGGAAGAAAGAAGGGACTTTGATATAAATGTTATCATCCATCTGGGGACCAATGACTTCGATAGAAATGGTATCCATGCAATACAGAAAGATTTCCAAAATCTAGGGAAGAAGATTAGACACATGGCAAAGACTATTGCCTTTTCAGAATTATTACCTGTTCATGGAAAGGGAAAAGAAAGGCTGTGCCATATAAATAATCTCAATTCCTGGCTCCAAACCTGGTGTGAAGAAAGTGGTTTTGGGCCCATTGCAGGCTGGGGCTGTATATGGAGCAATAAAAGGTTATATGATAAGAATGGCCTAGATTTGTCTGTGGCAGGAAGGAGGATGCTAAGTGAGAAATCCAGATCATACATTATTAGGCCTAGAGAGTGAGGGTGGCAGGAGATGGCTAAGGAAATCAGCGTGTCACACCCAAGCAATACAGAAGGTGGGAGGAGAAAATGAAATCAATCAGTTCAAAAAAACAGCAATGGTGACTAGGAAAAGCAGCAAACCAAGGCAGAAAAGTTGGAAAGCTATGACCACAAATGCTCAAAGTCTGGGTAATAAAATCTCACACCTGCAGGCCCTAATGGTGCTTGGACATAACAGAGACCTGGTTCACTGATTCTTGTGATTGGGATATGGCTATCCCTGGCTATAACTTGCTAAGGAAGGACAGGGGGAGGAGTAGCTCTTTACGTCAAAAACAATATCCAAGCAACTGAATTGCAAAATGACCCCCGTGTTTCTGTTAAGGGTAGTGGCTACTGTTCCATGCTGGGTAAGGGTAATGATATTTACAATGAAAACCAAGCAACTGTCAAGCCCATAACAAAATTACTGCAAGCAACATTTTTTACGGGGTGAGCAGCCTTTGTGATAATTCAGACAGTGCTGCTTGAATGTGCTTTCCTTTTGGACTTGGCAGTCCTGTGCGTTTCCCCTAATGTTTGCATATCGGTAACCCAGACCATAAAAGTCAGGGCCCAGCGTTGGCTTGTTGCCTGAATCCAATGCCCCTCCCCCCCCCCCCCCCCCCCGCCTTCAAAGAACCACAATTCAAACTGAAGATCAGCCGCACTTAAGAACAGATAAATGATGGGGGGTGTGTGTATTCCCTTTTAAACCTCTTCCTTTTACATCCCGCCTTCTGAAACAGCCCGGGCTGCAGCAGACCGCTAACGCCAAGAGAGATCTGGCAAGCTGCCAAACGGCACAGTGAAATCAATGTTTTTTTCTTTTTAGAAGGAACATCTCTGACCTAACTTCAAATCTTATTAAAGCAAAGACTAATCTACAAGAAGGAGAGGTGGGAGTTAAAAAGAGATTCATCTGCCACCCCCACCCCTCCCCCCCCCCCACTCCATTCCCCCTCCCTGTCTTTTCTATTTGAATGGCTACTGGTACCTGTAAGGAATGTTTGGCTTGCTCTTTTAATGACAGGTGTGCTGCCGGGGGAGGGGAGGAGAAGAAACACCTGAAGTGTCTGGGCTTGGTTTCAACTTGTACGGCATCATCCCCGCTCTTGCTTATCCTCTCTTCTGTGTTGACAATATAGAGTGTGCATGAAACCCAAACACCAGGATTCTTTTTTTTTTTTTTTTAATAATCCTTGCAGCTGCAATTTAAATAAACTCGATTTTTTTTTTTTTCCTCAGTCGGGGGAAACTGAGCAATCGGATTGACGGTGACTTTCTGAGCTGTTCTGAGATATGTTGAGAGCAAAGTTTCTGTTTGGGTCCAAAGTGACAATTCCTTAAGCAACATTGGACGTTATCTTCAGCCTGACTGAGGAAAACTGACGACGTTCTGGGAACAGGATGCGCAGCTAAGACACCTAGCTCTAACTTTTAGTCACAGCTCTTTGAGAAAACCATGGCAAAAAAAAAAAAAATCCCCGACTGGTTATGCTTTGTTTTGAGCGTTGTTGCTTCGGCTCTATTCCATTCTAGATTTCTTTCGCTCCTATCAGCAGCCTGACCCCTGTCATAAACAGCCTGCATGTGCTTGCTTTTAATATCCACGCAATCCACCTGCCCTTCAGCTGATTTGCAGCAGAGGAGCTTTACCTCCACGTGTTCTTCACACAGCCCTATGACACAGCAAAGGATTTTATTGTTAGGGTTTCTTCTGGGGCTTGTCTAGTGGTCTCTTCCTGGAAAGATTTTGCTACGAGAGCCACACTTGCCCCCCCCCCTTCCCTCAGGAAGCTCTGAGTGAGCTCTGCCTCTTCACAGGGCTTCCAATCTCAGCCAGCCTAAGGAAAGCGGGCCTTGATCAGGAATCAAACTGGCACCCACCAGCTAGTAAAGTGCGCTGCTGCTGCTGCTACTGCTGCGGAGCTTTGCTTTCAGATGCAATAATCGTGCACAGAAAACGGGCGCTCGGTGTTGGGCGCCCGTTCTCCTAAGGCACGTCCGGCCTGGGTGCGCACTTCCATATTTAAATGAGGGGGGGGGGGGGGTTGTGCTAAAAAGGAGGCGCCAGGGACAAATGTGCGTCCCTGGCGCCTCCTCGGCATCGGCCCCCGGGAGAGGGGGCTGTCATGCGGGTTGGGAAAACGGACACTGAATCTACGAGCATCCGTTTTCTCCCGCTACCGGCACAGACACGCACAAGTTACACAGCTTGGACCGTGCCTCTTGTGTGTGTATTGGGCATCCAGAATTTTTTTTTTTAACTTTTTTTTTTTTTTTTAACACTTTTTTTTTTTTTAAACTAAATACTGCTTTATTTGGTTCCTCCTACTTAGTATTGCGGCAGAGCAGTCTATAAAGAAGCAACACATTGGACATCTCTTGTGGCAAAGGGGGTCTGGCAACTATAACCGAAAGAAAATATTCAGTGGAAAGAAAATATTCAGTGGAAAGAAATGTAGAAAACAGGAAAACTCTTTGTCAGTCCTTTTGGATATGTTTCTAGGAGGCACTGATGTCTTAATGCTGCAACCCACAGTGCTGATTGAAGGAGGGACCTTTGGTGCGGGTCTCTATTGAGCTGTACTCAATGCCATTTCACCATACACACAGACTTCCTGTTCCCAGAGTTGGAGACTGGTGTTTCCTGCTATTGTGTCACTGGTTTCCTGTTCAGTCTGACCCCTGTCTTGTTTTTGTTTTGTTTTCACGGGATGGAGGGTAAGGGGGGAGGGGAGGAGTGCTTCTGTCATTTGGGACTATTTCCTCCTGTTGTTTTCCAAGATATTGTTCTGGCAGTCAGCTTTTCCTCCATTACCTTTCTGGTGTAAGCTCTTTGCTAATATTCTGTTATCACACGATTGTGTTTAATCTGTCTGGTCTGCTGCAGGGGGGTTGGCAGCCAAGGCCAAAGGTGAAATAGATTTAAAGCACCTTCTGGAAATCCTGAAGCTCTTCCTTCACACATTGCTCACTGCCATATTAAAGCCAAAATATTAGGACATGTCAGTTTTTTAATAATTCGTTTTGGTTAATGCGAACAAACTCAAATGAGATGCCACTTTTCATTCTGCTTTCTCTGTCATTTCTAAGGAGATATTATGTGTTGAAAGGTTTTAAAAGCCCCCTCGTAGTAAGCTCTTTCCATTAATGGACATCGAAATCCGCCATGGGGCCGGTTTGCTGATTATCACCAAACATCTTGCTGGCACTTGCAAAGTCTGAATAGAGCAGGAACAGCTAACGAGCAGACTTATGGAAGCAATATTTTAAGTCTGGAATAGAAAGTGCATAACTCTTGCTACAAAAATATGTGAAAAAGTAAAATAGCTGGAAAAAGTTTGAGATCTGAGAATCTGACTAAAAATGGGAAACGGTGAAACTTAGGAATTGGGCAAGTTTCTATTTTGAGCGGCCTTGCCCCTCTCGCCACTTTCAAACTCTTCACGTTGGGATGGAGAAACCCCACATGCCGTTTATCCGCAGCTTCTGCACGGATTCTCAAAGCAACAAGGAAGCATGTGCCTTGCGCTTGGGAACCTGCCTCGGGTACAAAGTGCACTCGTTCGCTTGCCCCAGTTTTTCTGTGGACGGATTGTAGCCAGAAAAGTACGTGAAGGTTTGAAATTGCAACCTCCACGCGCACTTTTCCTCCCGGCACCCTGGGGCTGCTTCCTCTGATGGTGGTAAAAGGACGGCCGTTGTAGGTCAGTGCGTGGACTCCTAGCTGCATTTGGGTAGGGGTGGGGAGGGGGGGGCGATTTAAAGATGGCTGATTTTACCCACGTGAACGGCTTTGAAAATCACCCTCGTGCGGGGTCATCTCTCAAAACTGCTGGCACTTCCGAAGCCAGGGGCACTTTTTTAAACAGCGGGCCTTTGCATCAGTTTTCAGAACGATGGTGTTATGAATCGGAGAGTGGACCCCTGTTCCGAGGTAGAGTCAGCACTGCCGCGAAGGAAGTTAACCCTCGTCGGTCTCTACCGTCGGATGGCAAGGCCTGTTGAAGATGTTGAGATGAAGGCTTCACCCTGGAAGCTCGTGACCCCCCCAGGAGGGGCCCGTAGGGACACGGCCGCTGGGACTCAGGAGACTCCCTGAAGAATGAAGATGGTCTGGATGCAGGCGCCTCCAGCAGGTCGTGGGTTCCAGACGGCTGATACCTCCAGCAGGTCGTGAGAAGTCCGGGAGTATACGTTGAAGAATAGTCCAAATCCAGTCCAAGGGTCGAAGTCCAGAGAGAGGTCGAGAGCCGGTCCAGGAGCAGACGGGAGAATGGTCTGAAGCCAATCCAAGAGCAAAGAAGGAGAAGGGTCTAGAGCCAGTCCAAGTCGATACCAGAAGATCACCACCACCGGTCCGAGGGTCAGGAGCCAAAGAATCAGTCCAACAAGGAGAAGAGCAGAATCGAGGCAGAGAGCGGATCCGGAAAACCGATACAGGAACCAAGCACAGAGCCTCAATACCAAGGCAAGGTCTGAGTGTCAGACCTTGCCTTAAGTACAGGAACCAGGAGGCGGAGTCCCAGGAGGAGCCATGACCATTTCCTGTCATGGCTCCTTTAAATATCTTCTTCAGCCGCGTGCGCGGCCCTTAGCTGCAACAGAGGGGGAGGAGCCAGCCCGGCCGAGAGGAACCCTGCGGCCGAGCTGGGCTGGGCAGCAGCAGCAGTCCCGCGGGAAGGTCGAAGAAGGCTGCCTGCCTCCGCAGGAGCCTTCGGCAGGACCCGACGCTCTAGATGAGCACTATTGCCGCGACCGGGGACCCTAACAGATCGTGTGTGTGTGCTTTGGCTTTGAAACTCGCCATGGGCATGATGTCCCTGTGAACATTGGCACAGCTGCTTTTTTCTTGCCACTTCTTTCTGACTGTAAACTAACGCCGATAGAGTTGATGGTGCAATGAACGTGCACTGTTTTCCTGCACACGCGCTCCCTCCCCCCCCCCCCCCCAAAAAAAAAAAAAAAACACCTCCTCCTAATGTGGCTCAGAGCACTCACATTGTGAAACCCCCCCATCCCTGTCCCTCTATGCATACTATCAGCCGGGTTAAGGGTAGACGGTTAATATGGGCAGCCAGGACTGACGCTTCTGCCCAAGCATGCCCCTTTACAACCACATAATACACAAACACAGATTTGGGAGTCAACAGGCCGCAGCTTTATTAAACACCCCGGAGCCCGAGCCATACACATATAACCTTGAATTTCCCCCATTTACACCCATCCGCCACAAGCCAGCAAGATGGGTAACCCAGGCTATCCCAGCCTGCAAATTGTGTAAACCCAGGCTATCCCAGCCTGCCGGATGGATGCTCCCCAGGCTAACCCAGCCTGTATGAAGCGCCCACCTTTATCAGGTCCCCACGACTCCCGCCGCCATCAGGCAAGGAGCCGAATAAATCGACCCCCGCCGCCGTCCAGCAAGGAGCCGAATAAATCGACCCTCGCCACTGTCCAGCAAGGTGCAGAATAAATCGACCCCCGCCGCCGTCCAGCAAGGAGCTGTACCAGCCACAACTGCACCCAGTTGTTTGGCTACGGACCACTGACCTGCCCCCTGCCAGGTCAGCCACCAGTTACCAAAGCACAACCCCTTCACCAATCAACTCAGGCTACCTGCCACCCCCCCCTCCCCCAATTGAAGCTGCGACAACGATAAAGCCCCCACAACAAATGATAGCAACAAGGGCGGGCAGATGCAGCACCAGATGCCCGGCCGAGAAGAGAGATAGACCCAAGGAATCAGGTAGTCTCTCTTCCAACTCCCCCCCCCCACTCCCAATTAATCAACTTAGGAGTCAACCGGCTCCCACCACGATGAGGTTCAAAAGAACCACCAATCCCAATGCAGCAGGAAGCACGAGGAGCCTGAGTGGCCGGCCGTCCACCTCAAGGCTTCCATCCCACCTGGCGCCATATTATCCTGGCCGGGCCAATGGGTTCCTTCTTACCACGCACCTTCTTCCTTCCTCCAAGTTCTAGTAACCCTGGTTTCATTGTAACTTACCTCTTCTCTTAACTCTACCAGTACCTTCCTAGCTACGACTAGGATTAAGTTAATGTTAATACACCCTTGTTCGATGTAAACCGATGTGATATGACTTACGTCAGGAATGTCGGTATAGAAAAGAATTAAATAAATAAAATAAATAAATGAAGCCTACCCGACCTCTCATTTCGGACAGCCGGCTTTTACACGGGTAAATGGGTACTTAGTAAACAGCTGTGGAAAAATGGCCCTCTTTAAGCGCACATTGACTTCTCTCAGAATAAAAGTTCCCCTGAAGGCAGGCAGAACAAATCCTCCTTCCCTTCCAGTTCAGCAGTTTAGCCTCTTGCACTTGTGTTGAAATTCCCGCGTGGGCGTAACAAGGCCTCGCAGCCCCGAGACTGTTGGATGCTAACGGGACAGGTTTGGCAAAGCAGACCGAGCAAAGACCTTTCTTTACGTTTGCTGCATTTCTCAGCGGTCAGTATTCGGATAGCAAAGGAGGCTCTCCCCATGATCAGGAGAAATATTGTATCACAAAAGGGACTGCACTAATTGATTGCTTAAAAAAGAAGGCAGAACTGACTCCTACTCATGACAGAATTTTCGAGGCAAGTAGGAGGTAGACTTAAGGAAAACAGCACCATTCGTACCCACCTCCCCTTTTCTGTTGCCTAAAGCTAGGTGTCAGGTTTATAAGCGGAGGTCTCATTGATGACTTAGCTTTGGGCGGATTCCTGCCTCGCTCTTTCCTGCTCCTATGCTCAGTCACTGGCGAGAGGCTGAGCCACCCGGTATGGTCGGTCTCCCAGATTCCTGAGAGAGAGAGAGAGCAGGAGATGTTGCAGGCGCGCAGCCAGCATTTTATGGAGAGGTCAGTTGATTCTGGTTAATGGGCATCCCATTTTAAAAGGGTGGAACTGAATATTTGTGTCCTTCGCCGCCCCCCTCCCCCACCCTGAAGAAGGTAACGCTAATTAATATTACTCAGGTCTGTTCTGAGTGCCATGCCATGTATTGTGGTGTTCTGCAGAGTTTGCTATGGGGAGCTGGCGGGGAGGGGGCTAGACAAATCTCAAATTTTATCTTACAGTTGCTCATTTTGGCTGCGCAAAATATTTTGCTTTTCTCACCGGTGACTTTAACAGTGAAAGATTTTGTCAAGTTTTGGTTTAATTAAGGTAGATTTGGTACAGTAAAAAGGAAACTTCACAAGCACTCCATCTATCGTGCACCTGGCTTAGTTTGCCAATATGTTGTGCTGTGACCGTGTATCTGTGACTAGCCAACCTCATAGCCCCGAGTTAGAAGGAATTTCAGAATGGAACATTTTTGAGGCTGCTTTTATTTCTTCATCATTTCTCTACAATAAATACACGACCCACAGACTCTTGATTTGTCGTCTATGTTTGCGTTGACTAGATTGTAGGCTCCAGTGAGCAGGGACTGTCTCACATTTGTGTCTGTACTGTGCAATGCATGCCTAGTAGCGCTTTAGAAAATGATAAATAGTGGTAATAGAAATAATAAGTGCAGAAGAAGACAAACCATTTGAAATTAAGAAGATCAAATACTTTGGAACCAACAAATAAAGGCCTAATAAATACATTGGCTTTCTTACCCATTATCACACCTAGGGCCCCATCGGCTCTGTCAAGCCCCGGGCCCCATCCCTTTACTGAGCTGCAATTGTAATGTAACCTGCAACTTCTTGGCATGTAATCTGCCGTCTAGCTGACTATGTACAATTAAACCTGGTATAACCGCACTGACCTGATAAAGAGAGCAGAGCCACAGCCCTCAGTTTCCGGTGGCAGCTCAGGGTAGATTCTGCGGCAGGAGTTACACAATTCTGCGGCCAGGACTCTGAAATTCTTTTGCAATTTCTGTAGCACAGCTGCATCGATGAGTCATTTTGCAAATTAATATAAATGGGGGGGGGGGGGGGGGGTGCATCATAAGGACATAAGAACATGCCATACTGGGTCAGACCAAGGGTCCATCAAGCCCAGCATCCTGTTTCCAACAGAGGCCAAACCAGGCCACAAGAACCTGGCAATTACCCAAACACTAAGAAGATCCCATGCTTCTGATGCAATTAATAGCAGTGTCTTTTCCCTATGTAAACTTGATTAATAGCAGTTAATGGACTTCTCCTCCAAGAACTTATCCAAACCTTTTTTGAACCCAGCTACACTAACTGCACTAACCACATCCTCTGGCAACAAATTCCAGAGCTTTATTGTGCATTGAGTGAAAAAGAACTTTCTCCGATTAGTCTTAAATGTGCTATTTGCTAACTTCATGGAGTGCCCCTTAGTCCTTCTATTATTCGAAAGTGTAAATAACCGATACACATCTATTTGTTCAAGACCTCTCATGATCTTAAAGACCTCTATCATATCCCCCCTCAGCCATCTCTTCTCCAAGCAGAACAGCCCTAACCTCTTCAGCCTTTCATCATAGGGGAACTGTTCTATCCCCTTTATCATTTTGGTTGCCCTTCTCTGTACCTTCTCCATCGCAACTATATCTTTTTTGAGATGTGGCGACCAGAATTGTACACAGTATTCCAGGTGTGGTTTCACCATGGAGCGATACAGAGGCCTTATGGCATTTTCCGTTCTATTAACCATAAAAATAAAATAGTTCTTCAGCCTAGCCTTTTGTCTGTATAATTTACTTTGGGAGTTTTATGGCTGGGGTATCTTAGGTATTGATGTGAGTGAGGAGAGGAAGTGGAGATCTCAGGCATGGGGAGAGGGGAGGGAAAGAATAATGAGGGAGGAACGGTGATTGAGAGAGTAGGGGAGGGAAGGGAGAATCAGGGATAGGGAGAGGAGAGAGATGGAAGATCAGAATGGGGAAATGAGAAGGGCAGATGATCAGGGATGGGAAGTGGAGAAGGGAGGGAGAAGGTAAGATAAGGAATACAGAATGGGCATAGGGGAAGAGGAGGGTATGGAGGGTCTGGGATCCTGGGAAAATCCAGAGGAGGGAGAAGAGATTTTGGGATCTTGGGGAAGGATTGGGGGGGGGGGGGGGGGAAGGGATGTGTCCCTCCTCCAGCTTCAGCTCCACTCCCCCTCACATTTCTACTCCCTGGTCCTCAACCCCTCTCCTCATCCCTCCTCTCTTTTCCCTCCCCTTTCACTTCCTCCCCCTACTCCTCATCCCAGGTACCCTCTCTCTCATCCTCCCATACCGAATGTCTATATAAACAGACACACACACACACACATTCTTCCCTCAGTCCCTCGTACACACAACTCCTTCAGTCCCCTCTACCCCTTTTTCACAGACTCCTCACATCCTACAGCCCGACGTTCATACGCATCCTTATCCCCCCAAGCCCACTTTAACCCACCAGCCCTGCCTCGCCATCATTGCCCTCTCCTTGCTGTGTTTGAGCTAGAAGTGGGAGAAAACGAGCATTGGTGCCTGAGGCCATTCCCTTCTACTCTTCCGCCCAGAGCCCGACTGCTGCTATAAACTCTGTGGGACGCCCTCGTCGCCACGCGGTTCAAAGCAGTAGTTGTGCCCCCAGGCTGCAGAGGAGGACGGCACAGCCCTGGGCACTGCTCAGTGCTGCCCTCCTCCTCCTCCTTCAACTGGCTTGATCAGTGTGGGGAGAAGGAGAGTCGGTCAGGGAGGGGAGAGAGAGTAGCAGACAGGCCAGAGCCATCCACTGCCTCACAGTCCCCCCTCCCTGCCTCCCCTGTGTCGCCTCCAGACTGCCACAGTCATTCCATGGGAAGCAGCCAGTTCCCACAGACAGGGACAGATTTTGTGCCCCTTTCCGTGTCTGCAGAATCACGGGGGAGATCAGGGGCCCTGAGCTTAGCTCCCCAAAGCTAATCACAGACGTGTTGATTTAGTCTAATAAGAAGGCCTCACCTACAACTTGTTTATTGACCCTTATTTCCACAATATGGGATTAAAAGATCCATCTCTTTCTTGCCAAATTTCTCCCTTGTGAGCTTGCAAGTGCTGGCCGGGCGTTCGTACAATCGTGCGACGAGCATCCAAATCCTGTGCACTGTCACTGTGCTTTCTGTGTTTCAGTCTCTTCAGAATTTGGAACCTTACCCTTGAGTACTAGGATGGGAATTTCTGACAGGGTCCTAGGGAGCTGAGAATGAAAGAGCCCTTTAACTAACCTGGTGAATAAGTAACCCTCAGAGGACAAATGGAAAGCAAGCTTCCTCCTTCTGGAAAAAATATCTATCTATCTATATTTTTTAACTACTGTTACTATGTATAGTTTTCACTGTGCTGTAGTTGTAGACACTCAAGTCATTATCAAGCACCACAGTTACTCATCAATCACTTTTCCACTGTTTCTGTGGATGGTACCAAGTGACGAGTTTAAAAACAATGCTCAGGCCCTGTGCATGAATTATAAAGCAGGTGAATTCGGGCCAGCCCGATTGCTGCTTTTCAGTGTGCCGCGATCTGTCGTCCAGACAGTAGGCTAGCAGCTAAGCTTGCAGCAGCCTAAAACAAACATCGTTCCGTATTGTCCTTCTGTGAGATCAAAAAGCTGCTGAAAGAGCTTTGATGAAATTTGGGCACGCTGTATTGGGCTATTGTTCTGTCTGAGGCCTGGGGCGCTTTGCCTTGTGTAAAGATTTGTCTTTGCTCACGCAGTTCAAAAACGGGGTCAAAACATAATGTCGCCACCTCCCAACTCAGCAAAATTCTCCCATCTGGGTTTTTTTTTTTTTCAGGAGGGCATGAAATAATGAGCAAGCATGTGCAGACTTTAAATTCACTGAAGTCGTTTTGCCAGGAGATTCTATCTTACAGGGAAGAGCTGGCAGGCATAGCATGTGGTGGCGTTTTCAGACTGGGAGCATTTACCACTGATGAACTTTTGAAAAGTGTGAGCAAAATGGTGTTAGTTATTTATCAGGGAGGTTAGTTTTAGCAGCAGTGTATGCAAAGCAACATTTCTTCTTGGAGGAGCCTTCTAGAGTTGGATGATTTGCCTGTGATATAATGTATTTCTGGTTTGTCGTATTAGTAATGAGCCCGATTCATCTCCAGAGGTTTGGGCCTTCCCTAGGGGAAATAGCAGCTGGATATCGGGCTTTTGCAAATATCTGACCTTGTAAAAGGTGAGATTCGTCAGCTATTCGGTGTTTTTTTCAAATACGCCAAAATGTATTTGGAAGGGCCCAAAAAATATATTCGGAGCATGTAGGGGGTGTAGCTCACTTAAACTCTCCATTATCTAGCACAGCTTTGACTCCGGTCCTTCCCCTCTCCCCAGAGTTACTTAGCTATCTACAGTTTTATTGGTCTCCCTGAAGCCTCTGCCCCAGACAGATTTACTTCTCTTCTGAACAAGAGTAAATCTGGGTGACCTCTCTTTTGCCTGTGTAGGTCATGTTCTTTCCTATCGCAAAATGCATGTTTTGTTTTGTGTTTTCCTTACGTCAAAAATTATGGGAGCTGGCTTTTGCCGCTCTTTCCAGTTTATTCAGTTCCAGTGCCATTTTGAGGCCCTTTCTTACCTCTTTTAAAGAGACAGTGTCATGATTGTTGCAGCACATCACTGCACTTGACTGTTGAAAAGCAGCTAAGACTGCCCCTACCTTCCTGACAAGCATCTTAACATAATTGCTAACCACACAAGCCTTCCCCACCCCCAGCATTTGTACATTATCTTCTTACTTTCTTTCACCTACTACATTACCTGGATCTACACTGCACACATGCATTCAGCCCCATCACACCTGCTCACACGTCTCTAAATCTAATCAGTAACATGCACAGGACACAGAAGTTATACCCAAATGCCTGTAGAGGGGGGATAGGAGGGGATGGTAGCGGTTTCCCAGAGCCTGTTTGGGGAAGAGAGAGGAGCATAAGCTCCTGAGCAAGGCTGACAGAGAAAAAAACAAGACAAGTCAGTCAGGATGCCTCACAAAAAAAACACAGAAAGAAACTGGTGCAGCTTAGGAAAGAAGGCAGCTCTACCAGCCACACATTCAATAGGGGGCATAGCTTCACCTCCAGAGCAGAACGCAGGGGATGCATGCATATATCAACTGGCTGCATGCCTAGACTGCAGGGGGTCCGAGCTACAGTAAGAATTATGAGCCCGACATGCAAAGGCAGTTTGCACAGAAGAGAGATGACGCTGAGTGCAACTAAGAAACAGAGAACCAACATGGCAGCCTTACTAAGAGAATGGTGAGTCAGCAAGATGCAGCTAGGCCACGCCTCTTATCCTGTTAGGCCAACCTACCGGTATTTAGGGGCGGGGATTCGATATCCAAGGGGAGTTATTTCAGTTAGTGGGTTCTGCTGCCAGATGGATCAGAAGGGGGTAAACTGTAGCAGTTCTCTTTGCCAAGGAGGGCTCAGAAACAGGGTACCGTTGGGAGGGAGAAGGGATTATTAGAAGGGAGTCAGGGAGAAAGCTCGCCCTCCCCATTTAGAGTTCTGATGCGACCAGGAGAGTATTTCCCTCCCATCCCAGAGCTAAACAAACTTTTAACTTTCAGCCAGTTAGTGTGGGGGTTGGGAAGGATGCAAATTATATGCAGAGTGCAGCCATGCTCAAAGAAACCTATGCGTATGGCCACACAGACTTAGCTTATGTAGCCTGGGCTGTCTAGTAGTTATGAGAGGGACCATCGCATCTCTCTCCGTAGGAGGGGAAGCTTGTACTTCAAAGCCAAACTGGTAGGATCTGGTAGACAGGACAATTCACTGCATCACAGGCTGACTTGTTCCCAAAACTGTTCTCTTTATTTCAAACAATGAATAGAAGAATAGTTTTACAGAAGGAAAAAATAACATTTACAGACTATTTACAGTCAGTCAAAGGAGTTGTTGGATGGGTAAATGCCTTATTCTTCCAAGTTCACGATTACTGTCGTTCGCCAGTGCCAGAACTACTATGAGCAATGTCTGCCTCAGTCCCTGGCAAATCTTAAGGCTCCAGTTAGTTACAGTATACAGAAGTTTTTTTCCTAGCACTGAGCAATTTCCACTTGACTTCAGTCCACTCTGTTAAATCAAGATGACTACTATTTGGCCGTACATAGTTCATTCTGAGATTTTCTCCTGTCTCCCAGCATTACCGCAGGTTACTCCTGAATCTCTGTTCCCAGAGAATGCTATCCTAGTTATAGCATGTGTGCAGTAAAACCTAATGCGCCATCATATTTGTAAGAATCCTCAGTTGTATAGAGCTGCGAGGAGTCCTGTGTGGATGCAGCTGCCCCTGTAAACTAGGCTGAGACCCTGTACGTGCCTATGTGTGTTTAGAGTCCCTTAGAAGTTTTGGTCCTAAGAGCTGTAATTTCAGGTCTGCAGGAGGAAGCTGAGGATGAAACAGCTCATCGGGCCATCTCCTGTCCAGCACGGAGGTTGTCTGCCATCCAGCCCATTCCTAGGCTAAGCTTAATTTCTCCTAAGCGGAAAGATGCAGGACATTCCTTAGAATATTCTCCTTCCCAGAAGGGACTTCTGAAACTTTCCTCTGGAAAGTAAGCACATTTTATCCCATCTGAATACTGCACAGGAGATCAGATCCTATAGCTGGACTGCCTGAATTTTTACTGGGATTTCCATGCATTGCCAGTCAGCTTATGGAAGTAGACACCCAGCTTTCAGCTCTGCTCATGTGGTGATTTTGAGTCTGAATTTTAAACTGGTTTAGCCCTACCCAGGAAAGCATGCCTCAGGAGTTGTAATTTGAATCCTGCCATCATTGTACGCAACTCAGGAAGTTAATTACACCTTCTCTGAAGTTATCTGAGGATTGTACTGTAAATGCATTCTTTCCTGATCTGCTTGGAACCACAACTAATGGAGAGGTCTACCAACTTTGCTTACTTCTGGAAAGGCTATCAGAGAGTCAGAAGTGGTACCCCTCAGAATATACAGAGTCTGACCAGACAGGAAAGTTAATCCAGTTCGGTTAGCCTTATCTCAAAGATATTTCAACCCCAGGTCCACTGCAACACCTGATCAAGCTCTGACCATCAAGAACCTTGTAACCAGGACACAATAATCTCCTCACCATCTTGTTACATAGAGAACCCATCGGCTAAGGGTCTCTATTGTTCCCACTCTCCTGGTTACCCAAGACAGGTGAAAGCTGTAGATCCTAAACCAGGCAACTCCACAGCTAATCAGGTCTTCAGGAGATGCACTATGAATATGCATGATATAAATTTACATATCAGAGAGCTCCAATATATGCTAGTGTTAGATTTGTGGACCCTTGGGCCGGCTGGAACAGATGGTGATGCACTGTGGGGAGCCCACAGTGGACGTCGCAGCCGGGAGGCGGCGCTGAAGAGGTGGTCCTGGGAAGGCTTCACCACTGGAAGCCCGAGGACCCCCAGGAGAAGCCGTAGGGATCTGGGCCTCTTGGACTTAGGTGAGATCCTCTGTGACTGAGGACCTGAAGAGCGATCCTGAAGAGGTAGTCCAGTGAAGTGACCGAGCCAGGAGGTCAGAAGGGACTTCACCCTTGGAAGCCCGTGGTCCCCCAGGGAGGAGCCCGTGAGGACCCGAGCCACTGGGACATAGGCGAGACCTCCTGGCAGGTGAGGAACCGGATACCTGTGGAAGGTGAGAGGTCAGGAGCCGGAGTCCAGCCAGGGACAGAAGCTGAAGTCGGAGTCAGCGGACGAGCCAAGGTCGGAAACCAGAAGTCAGAAGCCAGAGTCAGAGCCAAGGTCGGAAACCAGAAGTCAGAAGCCAGAGTCAAAGCCAAGGACGGAAGCTGAAGCTGAAGTCAGTAGACGAGCCAAGGTCGGAAGCCAGAAGTCAGAAGCCGGAGTCAAAGCCAGGGACGGAAGCTGAAGCTGGAGTCAGTGGACGAGCCAAGGTCGGAAGTCAGAAGCAGGAGAAGTCAGAAGTCGAAATCAGAAGCAGGAGAAGTCAGAAGAACAGCAACTAGTGACTCTAAACTAGAGTGAACCTCATTGCAAGGCAGGGCATTGAGGCAGCTGCAGGGTTTAAATATCCCTGCAGCGTCTGACGTCATCACAGGCTGTCCTTTGTATTCCTGCGCTGGCCCCTTTAAATTCGGAGCCCCCTGCGCGCGCACGCTCACCTAGGGGGCAGGGCCAGGCATGGAATGCTGCGGCAGGAGCCAGGTCAGGCCTAGACGGCTGAAGAAGCCTTCCAGTGCCCGGGCCGGCCCCGAGGTGGGTGGAGAGACCGGGGCACGGCCCGGGACCGTAACAGCTAGTTTATCTAATGCATATTCATTATAGACCTCTTCAAAACCTGGCTGGTTGTAGGTCACTAGGAGAGGTATGGGAAGCCCTGCTGTAAGCATTATCTCTTCTCAGAGTTGGTACTGTTGAAATGTCTTGTTACCTTTGCTGTCTGGGGGAAACAGTTCTCAACCCAATCCAGGGGTGCTCTGGAATATACAACCTTTCTGTCTGTACACCATTCAGTCTGTGGGCCTTAAAACTGAATTTTGCTGCATGTACTCACTGTAGCACTAGCATTGTTTTACATAAGAACATAAGAAATGCCAAACTGGATCAGACCAAGGGTTATCATTAGTAATCTTACAAAATTTATAAAGGCCCCCACGTTTGCACACTTGGAATGAGAGTCCACTCTGATTTGCATTTTGTTGGAATATAAAAATACAAGTACTCATACACGAATCAATGTTTCAGCAATTTTTCAAAAACACCTGTAATGGTAAATGATTCCTTCCAGTGTCCATAACCTAAGCTGTGCTCCAGCAGCCATGTCTGTCTGGTAGGTGATGCATTTCTTCTGTGGAGTAGGTCAGTGCAGTGGGTTGGCAATGGAGGGGGTGCCATCCAGAAAGGCCACAGGGATCCTAGGAGCCTGCATGTTGGTGCTGATGATTGTGTGACCTTGGATTGGACACAGGAGGGGGAGGAGAAGGGTGCTGGATGTGACTTAAAAAGGGGGATCTCGTATGTTCAGCTACCCAGGAGGGAGCAGTACAGTGGAAGAAGACCACAAAAACTATCTTGGAAAGGGGCGATCACCTACAGATGGTCTTGCGATCTTTAGCTGGCAGGGTGGACTGGAATTAAATGGGCAGAATGGCTGGGCCAGCTGGTCTTTTTCTGTCTTTGTCTACTGTATGAGCTGAAGGGTCTCTCTCCGGAGTCTTTAAAATGTAGCACTTTAAAATCGCCACGCATAATTTTAACATCAATGGTGCCACTTGGTTTCTTTCTATACAGAATTTTCCCTCCTTTTCCTCAGCCACGGCCAGTGGTGCAAGGTTCCATGAGATAGCCATGAAAGCTGCTAAAGCAATGAGTCTCCTCGTTAATCTGAACTTTTACATTCTAAATTTGAAAAAAAAATTATTTTGGTAAAAATAGTACAACTGCTTTTTCCCCCCTCCTATGGATGTCATTACATTGTACAACCAATATGTTTTAATGGAGTAAACTTATCATACAAAGAAACTCTGTTAGAGCTATTCATAAAATTAATTGACTTAATTATACCCAGTTACTCAGCTAAACAATTCTTTTTTTCTCTGAGTTAAGTTCTGCTCTAAGGCCATTCACCCTGCCTTTTCCTCACAGGTTGGAAATGACTGTGTAGGCTGCCTATTATTTATAACCAAGTTATCTGCATGTTAAGCTTTACTGGGTATGTTAGTGTTGTGAGCCATGAAAATTGTTGTAATTGAGCTCTTACTGACGTACTGCTATTATGCTGACATGAAAATGCCAAAAAAAAAAAAAAAGGATTTACAGAGTCTTTAGAAAACCTACCTATGGAGTCTTATTGGGAGGATGCTGTTCTCAGCTTCCTTGCCTTACTACCCAGCTAAATATCAAGTGAAAAAAAATTATAGGCTGTAGACATTAAAATGTGAAGAGCTACTAAAATTCTCTATTACTGAGCTACTAATATTGACTGCAGGCAGCTAATAAAGTAAATGGTGTATGCGGAAACCGAGGCTCTGCTAATTAATCATTAGTCACTATAGTATACTTTTTTATGAAAAGTGTGTTCTGCTCAGGTGCCCCCTACCTCTTGCGCACACTCCCTGTCCAATGATTATAAGCGATGCTCTTCAGTCTTATTGGTAGGAATAAGGATTGCATACAGGAACAAAGGATTGTGTCATTTCTTTTTCTGGAAAGCTTGCTGAGTTGGAGATGGAAAAACTGTCTGTCTCAAGTCAGTCAGTCAGTCAGCGCTGGGCGCAGAGCGAGATTGAGGAGGACATATTATAAGGCCCTCACCTGCACGCATGATTATTATTTAGTATTGATGTTGTTATTATTATGATGATGGTGCCTTAAGGATTCGCTCAATCTGAATGCCAAAAGCAGTAGTGGTTTTAATGATTGGTTTCTTTGCAAATTATACTGCCACAATACTTATTTTTTCACGTTGCTGTGGGTTCTTGAAAAATAAAGATCAGTGCAATTTTCTGTCCTTGGAGCAAAGGCGCTTGAATGAATATCAAAAAGAAGAGTTTGCCGGGATCGGGCAGTAAATTGAAAAGTACAGCAAAGAGTGACATTTCACGCTGGGATCTTCTTCTGTTCACTTTGTATGCTCCATATTGTGGCTATACATTTGTCTCTAAGGCAGACTTCCGTAGTGTAGGCTGATTCTTGGCTTTCGTTTGCACGTTCACGACACGTTCATCTCTAGGTATACTGATGAGAGGTTGTACATACTTTGTGGAGCATGATATCATAACAGCTTGTGCTCGAGGAGACCTATTACAAATGATTTACTTAAAATACATTTTAATACTTAAAGGTGTTTCGTCATTTTGAATAGAGGAACAAATGTATGTCTAAATAAGACATACTTACAGTATGTTACCATATTGGCCCAACTAGAAAAGAAGGTTTTTAAAAAAAAATATTTTGCTTGTCCAAAAGCCAAAATCGCTTTGTATTCGAAGTTCGGCCTATGAAAGAAGAAGAAGCAAACCCAGTGCGGGAGGAACAAGAAGTTATGTTCGGGTGAGGGGGGTACTGCCCATTCAGGCCTAGCAGTAGGGGTGCAGCTAAAAAGTTTTCGTTTTTTGTTTCATGTTTGTTTCTTTTTATTGGTGTCTTCCGTCTTTTCCTCCCATTTTGTTTTGTTTTAGTGTGTACTGCTTCAATTTAGTGCACGCTCAGGGGTGAATTTTCAAAACATTTTCACACATAAAATTAGTATATGCGCGCATATGTAGTTGTACTCGTATCCACACTATTTTAAAAGTATCAAAAGTAGGCACATATTTTTGGCCTCACTGGCACATTTATGCATATAAAAAGGGGAAGTCTAGGGGCAGCCAAGAGCTGTGCATGCAAGTTGCTATTTTTACTCCTGGGGGAATTCTGTGCACAAAAACGTAAAATTCCGCAAAATTCTGCATATTTTATATTGGTCAAAATAACACAATTTACAGTAGTCTTGAGTAATTATATTTTAAATTAATACAGAAAAAAGTTATTCCTTACAGATGCAGAATTTTAAATATTTTGAGCAGAATTTCCCTAAAAATTCACTGTAAGAGTGTTCCTTCCTATCGCTCTCCCTATTCCTCTGGCCACTTTGCCCTCTCAGGCCCCAACTCCTCCACCTGCCAGTATCTTTCCCTTTCACCTCTAGGCTCAACCCCTTCCACTCTATCACCACTCCCAGATTTTGACCCCATTCTCAGTACTTCCCCCTCACACAGGCTCCCTCTGTCCCTCTCTCTCTCACACATATGCTCCCTCTCTCTAGGGCACATACACACACCCTCATACAGGGTCCCTCTCTCTCTTGCATACACACCCATACAAGCTCCCTTTCTCTCTCACTCATATACCCTCACACAGGCTACCTATGTCTCTCTCTCTCATGCACCCCTTCACACAGGCTAGCACCCTCACATACACACGATCCCTTTTATATACACACCAGCTCCCAATCTCTCACACACATACACACTCCTTCACAATCTCCTCATATAGGCTCCCTCTCTTTGGCACCCACACTCAAGCAACCCCCTACTGCTCTCTCTCACACCCTCTGCTCTCTCTTACACCCTCCTGCTAACCCCCCCTGCTCTCTCTCTCTCTCTCACACCCCTCCCCTCCTCCTCCTCCTCTCTCACCCTTCCCCCCCCCCCCCGCTTTTCTCACTCTCCTATCCCCCCTCCCCCTCACACACACACACACACACACACCTCTCTACACACATTCACTCTCACCAGGGTCTTCATCTACGCCGCGAGCAGAGCACATCCCGCAGGGGTCTTCATCTTCGTTGCGATTGTGCTTGCTCCATTTGTGTCATTCTGCGGCCTTCATCTTCACTGCGAGTGGCACGCACTCAGTTCGCGGGACGCCAGGCCTTCATCTTCGTCACACAAGGCGCACCGGGGCTTCATCTTCGCCACAAATGGTGCGCTCCTTTCGCAGTATGCTTGGGCGTTCATCTTCTGTGCTATTTTCTGAGCAGAGTTTGGCAATTCTGCGCAGGAGGGGAATGCTGCGCAAATTCTGTGCTCCGCAGTAGCGCAGAATTCCCCCCGGACTATATTTTATAAGGAACGCGCGTACATTTGTCATCTTATTTGCGTAATTTTCCACCTGATAATTATCTTGCACAATTGATATCAGACTCATCTATTATCTGCTATTGGTTGGATGAGAGGTCTGGGTGAACTGGAGGAAGTTCAGGGTGAAGAACTAGAAGAATCCCAATAACCTGGAGAAGGACTGGGTGAACTGGTGGTGGTTTTGCAAACTGGTAATTTGAAATCGCCTGTATCATTGAAAATATTCCAGCTGTCGCACGTAAAGGGTTTTACGCAAGTCACAGTTGTTTTGCACATAAAATATCCGTGTGTATGTTTTAAAACTAGGCAGGAAGAGTATGCGTTTTCAATCCATTGCTGATATTTGTACATAAGGAAACATACGTGCATATGTTAGGTGGTAGATATATGAGTATTTTATAATCTGCCTGTATTTGATACATGGAGTTTATAAAATACTGTAGTAAATCTCCATGTGGCCGTATATTTATGCAGAGTTTTTTGAAAGTTATCCTCTAAGGTTTTTAGTGAACACTAAAACAGAAAAAGATGAATTTTCAAAATGTTATGCACATAAAATATAGCATATACATGCATAAGTAGCCTCTACTCGTGTATTTTGTATTTTATAAAAGTTGAAAATACATGTATGTATGTTCATTTTCACTCGCACATATATGCGAGTAAAAAAGGGGCACTCTAGGGGCAATCTGGGGAGATGCTAGCAGTTATGTGCGTCAATTGCTATTTTAAAAGACACTTAACACGCATACATTGTCCATCTTATGTATTTTTACATTTGCTAGTTACCTGATGTAAGTGATATTAAACGTGTTTATTGTATAGCACTGACTGGGTGGGAGGCCTGGATGAACTGGGGGGAGTTCAGGCTGAAGAACCAGGAGGCTCTCGATGACCTGGAGAAGGACTGGGCAAACTGGTGGACGAAATGGTGAGCTGGTTAATTTCCTTAACAGGCGCATGTTCTAACATTGACTGACAGCTGTAAATCAGGACTTACGCGAGTAGCCCGTTAGCTTTCTTTCATGCGTAAAATGTACCCGAATATATTTAAAATGGGTGGGTAAAGTATGCTCGTTCAGTCCATCGAGATACGTGGTCTCAATGCATCTCATGTATTCGCGTGTAAGCTTATGTACATGCGCGTATGTGCGTGGTAGAAATTACAGATATTTTATGAAACGTGCACATATCCTATGTGCGGATTAAAAAATACTATATCAAAACATCATATAAACACATTTATGTCGCTGCACACAGTTGTTTGAAAGTTATCCTCTCTGCGCGCAATACATTGAAACAAAACAAAAACTACAATAGCATCTCCCTGCCTTGATAAGGGAAGCGGGTGGCTTGCAGGCTTCCCTCTGTCAAGACTTCTGGTTTATGCAGACGCTTTTTTTTTTAGCTCTGCAGCAGCGATTTCTCCTGAGCTGGTGGAGGGAGGCTGTGCTCAGCCTCCGCTTTGTACTTTGGGTGCTGTAGAATTGCTCTTCCACGGGCACATAGCCAGCCACCTGACGAGAGGAAGAGGAGGGAAGGGCCTCCTCCTCATTCAGGGCTCTCCAGGCGCAGAGGAAGAGCGTCAGCTCACCATTTCCCCACCTGGCTTCGGCCCCTAATTAAGGTGAGACCAATCAACACGTGCATACCTCGGCACGAATAGCTCACAATAAAATGCAAGTCAATAATAATTCATGAGCTATAGAAAGGATAGGGATTGCCGAACAGGGGCCCGTTTATAAGTTGTGAGACAAACAGGGAGATAAAACCAGAAAAGAACAAAAGGCAAGAAAAAAAACCCTATAATGAATATTTTTTTCCTCATGCTCTGATTTACGGGGGTTTCCCTATATTTGAGGCCAACTTGTATTCGAACCAATATAGTATTTCTGTTTCCTGTTATATCTGATCCACCTTCTTTTCACTTTCCTTTTGGGAGAACATTATCTTTGCTTGTGCATTTTTTAAATTTAATGAGTTGCCTTTTTCCAAATCCGAGCTCAAAGCGAGGTACAATTCAAACATTGTAGTTATTTCCCTCCCAAGGAGAACTGCCCATCTAAGCTGTAGCCTGCTTTATTAGATGAAGAGTCGAGGTGTCAGGTAAAAGACAAGATGGGAGTGTTGGTGTTGGGTGGAGTATAGGAATTTATATGTTCATCTACCCAAAGCAGAAGAATCGCAACTGGGCAGACTGGCTGGACCAATTTGGCCTTTAACTGCCTGTCATGTACTTATGTTACTGTGTTGTCCAAGTCATTTACTTCTATGGGCTTCTGTAGTAGTAGCAGCTCTTGGAAGGCTTGTTTGAATAGCCATGTTTTAATGCCCTTTTTAAATAATTTAATGTCTGTTTCCAGTCGTAATTCTTGTGATATAGAATTCCATAACTGGGGCCCCGCAATAGAAATAGTTCTTTCTCTAAACATTATTTAGATGCGCAATATTAGGGAAGGAATTGGTAACATCCCTGTACCTGTTGATCTGGTAGTTCATGAAAGGGATATGGAAATGACGTGATGAAGTTCAACCATTCAATTTTATCATTGTTGAGCGTTTTATGAATTAGGGGACAGGATTTTTATGCTGAGCCCTGTATTTAACAGGCAACCAAGCTGCTAACTTAATCATTCAGTCTATTGACTATAATTCAAGGTATTGTATATGTTTTTGAATTTACTATCTCTGCTCTTACTATACTACCTCTCTAACAGTTTAAATATTATGATTATTTAGTTTGCTATTTTATTTAGTTTATATTTTATTTATATTATGAAACTATGTATTTACTTCCTTTTCTCTTTTGGAATGCAAATATTTTTAAAATGAATATCTGTTAGCTACTGTAAACCGGTTGATATGTTCGCATGGAAAAATTTGGTATATAAAAAATTATTAAATAAGATAAAATAGCTATGACCTTTTGAAATTCCGAATTGCTCCCCATGAGCGTTCTAGTAATCTCCCTCATTAGTGACTAGCAGTGTAAGAACTGAGCAATGCAAGACGTATATAGAGAAGGAATCCAAGTCTCTGAAAAAGTAATACATTAACAGAAATTAAGCAGAGACAGACGGAAACCCGCACACCATTATCGTTAGCAAAGACAGGATGTTGAGTGGTGTGGGCAGTATCGGTTGCAGGAACAGCAGCTTTTCAGGCCCAGAGCACCCCTCCTTCTTTTCTGTTTAAATTTATTTATTTATTATTTTATCATTTGCTCTATGCAAGGAACGTAGATTGCGCATCTGCAGAAGTGAGCCGTGTTGCAGGTGATGTGGGAAAAAAATCTGTACCTCTCTACGCTTTTCGCTCACATTAAAACACCGAGGCCTAGACTTAGCCCAGTGGCTCAAGCGGCAAGTGCCACTGCCGCGCAGGAGGCCTGGATTCATTTTCCAGGGGCAGGCTTCTGCTCCCTGGGCCAGACGGGGGCTAGGGAGGCAACGGAGGCAGTGTTTCACAGTCCCTGGGGGAGGGAAGGATTCTCAGCCGTGACTCAGTAGTGACACCCAAGGGTCCACGCTAGCCGGGGGCAGGAGGGAGCTGCGGCCTAATGGCCTCTGGCTTGAGGACTGTCACTTGCGATGGCCTGGACTGAGTTGGGAGGGGGGGGATATAAAATAGGGGGGGAGTCTTTGGGTCCATTGGGAATGAGAGCTCATGGTACCACACCTAGGAGAGGCTGGTTTCTGATAAAGCTGGAAACCCAATGGAGCAGAAGGAAACTGCTCGGCGCCCCCTCCCCCCCCCCCCCCCCCCCCCCACCCCCCCCAATAGCACTGAGACTTTACCAAAAGATATTTGTTACAGCGTTGCAGGTTGTTTATCTGGATTTTGGCCTAGCACATCTTGGCAATGATCTCAAGCCCTCAGGTTACTAGGGATGCCCTGCCAAATCGTTAAGCGCTCGCTTCTCCCTCCTCCCTGAAACGCTGTGTAATTGTATTTCTGAGTTTTAATTGTGATTTATTTTGACATTTAATAATGAAGCAGAATCAGCAGAAGGAGGAACCAAGGGCAGGTCTCCGACAAGTGAAAAAAAAAACCCCACAAGACCCTCACTTCATGCCTGCATACCGTGAAAAATGTGTTAGTGTTCTTATTGATCCTCTCGTAGCTCTCATTGTATGTATCTGAAGAGCTCCATTTGTAAAAGAAAAACCCTCTTTTACATTGTTATTTCTGATGTGCTTAATTCAGGGATATCAGCACACCTTTGATAATGACATCATGCCACCTTTGTAGTGACGCCGGTGAATGAATGATACAGGGGGTCGATGCAAGCAAGTGCGCCCAGCCTAGGGCACAAGTTTACGAGGTTGGACGCACTAAGCTAGCACCTGATGCAATAAAGCAGTGGTCCCCAACCCTATCCTGGGGGCCCACCAGCCAGTCGAGTTTTCAGGATATCCACAATGATATGCATGAGAGAAAATTTGCATGCACTGCTTCCACGACATGCAAATTTTCTCTCATGCATATTCATTGTGGATATCCTGAAAACCCGACTGGCTGGTGGGCCCCTAGGCCAGGGTTGGGGGCCATTGCAACAAAGGGATTAGCGCGTCCAAAATGCGCGTCCAAACAACTGCTTAGCCGATAGCGCTCATCACGCGTAATTTCCATGTAGATAAGGCTATTACTCCCTGATGCAGAAAATCCCAAACTTCATTCCAGCCCCAGAGCTGGCGTTGTCATTCCGCCAGTCAGGGGCTCGTGGCAACAGCTGCCTCTGGCAGTTCCTGGGGGCTGCTGCTGGCTCTGGCCATGATGTGCGGAGCTCGCTTTGCAAGTGTAGCAGCAGGGGCAACAATCCTGCCCCACGAAGCCTCTCCAGCTCCCTGCTTTGACACAAAGCCCAGCTGCCTGCTTGGGCCTTTCTTGTTCAGTTTGTTAAAATAAAAATAGTCACCCTGAATGCACTTGCTTATTTATTATTTTCTTCCTCCTGAGCTTGGCTAACTGTCCTACATGTAAAGCCAGAAACATTCCACAGGGAAGAGGGAGAAAATAAGGGAATATCGGACATTCATGGGGATGGGTTTGTTTTTTTTTAGTAACACCACACCCATCAAGCCTAGTGCCCGTTGCAACACAGCCATGTCTCCTGGGTGCCTGATGCATTTGAGCACTAGGGACGCACAATTGTTCCCTAGCGCATCCTTTTTAATGCAGCAGCTCATTTTAATATTGTATTGGGTGCCCAGGAGAGGTGGCTGGAACGTGCATTAGGAAAAAAAGGTGCTCATACGAGCGCCCGTTTTAAAACATGTGTCTTTTTATATCGTCTACTGACGGTTGGAAAAGGGTGTAAGCCTGGATTCTACTGCATTTACACTTAATGAATACAAGAGAAATTGCATTCAGGAAGCCCCAGGCACTGCATTAAAGGATAGTGTGTGTTTCACTGTGTGTCTCAGGTGTGTTGAGGATGGACCTCTACTCCTCTTTCAGCGTAGCCAACTACGTAATTATGCTTTTAACAACGAGACCAGAGGGTTGAGGAACCTTCTGCAGCAGGCTCTGTATGCCGCACCCCTGGCATGTGATACTGAGTTCAGAGCATCTTCCCAATCAGAAGAAAACAAACTTTCCATTTCAAATAAAGAACAACTGCATTTTCCATCACTTGAGTAACTGCAATCTTCCACTGTGATATCAGCAAGTGTTGTTAGGGCTCTCTGGATTATGAATTACTGCCTCACAGTGTGCTGATGCTGATGCTGTATTGAAGGATTCCTGTGCATAGCTGGTTGATGCTATTTGACACCCCCCCCCCCCCATACCTGATATTCAGGGATAATTTCTCTTCTTCTTGTCTCCTATCCTCTTCCCTTCCTCCTCACACACACACACACACACACAGGCTCCCTCACATGCTTCCTCTCAAAAGCTCCCTCACATACAAACACACACATACACACAGGGGTCTCACATGCGCTCTCTTCAAGGCTCCTATACAACACAGGATCGTGCTCGCACATGTCTATTTTCTCTCATACACAGGCTTTCAATCTCACATGATCTCTGATACACAAAAGCTCTCACTCTCATATGCTGTTCCTCACAGGCTCCCTCACATACACACACACATAGCAGACACATACTCCACTCTCAACTCACACACACACACGTGTACAAGCTCTCACTTTAATAAGTTGAATATCAAAATTAAGAGAGACTGGAACCAAAATATAAACACAACCTTATATGAAAATATTGATTCCCACACACCACAAGTGCTGTATAATGGAGGGATGGACCTCAGAACAGCTTTTTAAACTTTACCCTCCCTCAGCCTGAATTTGATTTTATAAAAAGGATTAGAGTAAAAAAAAAAGGCTACGTAAAAATATTTATGGCTGTTTTTTTGAACAATAGACTGTGTGATATAGAGATAAAGCAAAGAGAAGAAGGTTACAATATTGTTGCGCTTGGAGGTGGACCCTTGTCCTGGAGCAGTGGAGAACGGCTCCCCGGTAGGGACCAGGAGCACCTGCCCCCAGGGGGCGGAAGCACTGGAGGAGACAAAGGCTGTGATGAGCTTCACCACTGAAGCTCGCGATCCCCCTGGATGGAGCCCCGTAGAGACCCAGGCCGCTTGGACTTAGGTGGGCTTTGCAGGGTCTCCTGGAGAGGTAGTAGAGAGGCGTGCCCACGAACAGCAAGGGAGCGCGGTCAGACTCTAGGCTGTAGGTCTGGAGGAGCAAGGAAGACCAGAATAGCGTAGGCGATGACAAGGCAAGGGACAGAGCCAGAATGAGGAGACGTAGTCAATGGCAGCCCAAGATCAGAATCCGAGGATCAGTCCGAGGAGTAGTCAACGAGGCAGGGGTCAGGTTCCGGAGGTCAGATGAAGTCACAAGGCAGGCCAGAGTTCAGGATCCAGGCAACGGACAGAATGGTCAAGGAGCAGGCCCGAGGTCAGTACCAGAGAGTCAGTCCGAGGGTACTACCTGGGGAGCAGGACAGACAGACGCTGGAACAGAAGGACGCTGGAACAGAAGGACGCTGGAATGGAAGGACGCTGGAACAGAAGGATGCTGGAACAAGACTGGAACAAGACTATGAACGCGGAGGCAAACTAGTACACTTACAGTGCCGACCCGATTGCCAAGCAGACCCATGATGATGATGTACCATCAGCAGGCCAGATATAATTGGGACTGGAAAAAGTTGTATGGGCCAAAAGACATGTGGATAAAGGTGAACCGGTAGATGTAGTGTATTTGGGATTTTCAGAAGGGCATTTGACAAAGACCCTCATGAGAGGCTTCTAAGAAAACTAAAAAGCCATGGGATAGGAGGCGATGTCCTTTCGTGGATAACAAACCTTGTTAAAAGACAGGAAACAGAGAGTGGGATTAAATGGTCAATTTTCACAGTGGAAAAGGGTAAACAGTGGAGTGCCTCAGGATCTGTACTTGGACCAGTGCTTTTCAGTATATATATAAATGATCTGGAAAGGAATACGACGAGTGAGGTTATCAAATTTGCGGATGATACAAAATTATTCAGAGTAGTTAAATCACAAGCAGATTGTGATATATTGTGATATATTACAGGAGGACCTTGCAAGACTGGAAGATTGGGCATCGAAATGGCAGATGGACATATATTCAAATTGGGCATCCAAATGGCAAATGGGCAAGTGCAAGGTGTTGGCATATAGGGAAAAAATAACCCTTGCTGTAGTTACATGATGTTAGGGTTCCATATTAGCAGCTACCACCCAGGAAAAAGATCTAGGCATCATAGTGGATACTTTAGAATCGTTGGCTCAGTATGTTGTAGCAGTCAAAAAAGCAAACAGAATGTTAGGAATTATTAGGAAGGGAATGGTTAATAAAACAGAAAATGTCATAATGCCTCTATATTGCTCCATGGTGTGAACCGCACCTTGAATAATGGTGTACAATTTTGGTCGCCACAATCTCAAAAAAATATAGTTGCGATGGAGAAGGGCAACCAAATGATAAAGGGGATGAACAGCTCCCCTATGAGAAAAGGCTGAAGAGGTTAGGGCTGTTCAGCTTGGAGAAAGAGACGCTGAGGGGGGAATATGATAGAGGTCCTTTAAGATCATGAGAGGGTCTTGAACGAGTAGATGTGATTCGGTTATTTACACTTTCGAATAATAGAAGGACTAGGGGCATTCCATGAAGTTAGCAAGTAGCACATTTAAGACTAATTGGAGAAATTCTTTTCACTCAATGCACAATAAAGCTCTGGAATTTGTTGCCGGAGGATGTGGTTAGTGCAGTTAGTGTAGCTGGGTTCAAAAATGTTTTGGCTAAGTTCTTGGAGGAGAAGACCATTCACTGCTATTAATCAATTTTACTTAGGGAATAGCCACTGCTATTAATTGCATCAGTAGCATGGGATCTTCTTAGTGTTTGGGTAATTGCCAGGTTCTTGTGGCCTGGTTTTTCCTCTGTTGGAAACAGGATGTTGGGCTTGATGGACCCTTGGTCTGACTCAGCATGGCAATTTCTTATGTTCTTATGTCACCTGGCTGGTTCTGGCCTGCAGTCCTTAGTTTGCCCACCCCTGACTTAGACAGAGCAGAGTCTCTCTTGCAGGAGCAGCCTGCCAAGAAGGCAGAGGGCTTTCAGAGAGCAGGGGCCAGTCAGAGGAGACTATGGTAAGCTGAGTGCTGCCCCTCTAGAAAGGGAATATCCCCAGTAGAGGGCCTGCTGGTGAGGGCAGTGACAGCTGAGAAGGGTGTTTAGTTATTGCATGGAGTTTGTGCCAGCCTGTGTTTTACCGTACATGTCTACCTTGGTGCCTCATGGGGCATGAAATTATGCTGTTTGCTGTGGCGAAACAGACAGTAGAAAGAATTAAAGAAATTATTTTACTACAAGTACCTGGCTGTGTAGTGTTCCTGATAAGGTGGCAGCGAGCCATAGCATTGTCACACTCGGTGACAATGCTACCGCATTCTAAAGAGAGTTTTTCTCAGACATGAGTTATGATTTGATTTATATTAAAAAAAGTTTTAAAAGCTTTTAATGATTTACTGGTTGAAAGAGTATCTGCCCAAATTTGACCCTATGCTTTCCTTAACTGGTAGTATTCTCAGCAACATCAATAGTGACATCATAAGACCTAGTCTTGAGTCTCGGCATATTAAAAGAATTTAAATCAATCAGGTTCCAAAGGATTAAGAACAATTGTGGTCGTTTGGGAATAGTGACTGTTACAGATAGATTTTTTTTTTCCCAGGAGAATAATTCTGTTCTCAAGCATTAAAATATTTTTTTCTTCAAGGAGTGGATGTATCATTTGATTTTCAGAGCTCAAATGTCTGCTGCAGTAGTGTGTAGCTTTGCCACTGTGACAGGCCACTGCTTGTGGCCCTGCTCCAGCTAGTTAACCAGTAGCCAGAAAACACCTACATGGCTAGATAACTTGTAGGACGACCTCTGTTACTTCACAGATAATAACAAAGCTCCCATGCTGAAGCAGGTCTTTCAGACATGATTTGTACAGGAGGTTTCTAAATCCATCTGGCACAAACTCCATATAACAAACGAAGCCGCTTTCCGGCTGTCAGGTTAGCAGCAGGCTCGCACAGCTTTTTACACAGATATGCCCTTCCAGAGTGGTAGGCTGTTAGGTAGTCCATGCCCGGGCAAATCAGGCCTTTGCCATCCAAGCAGCGTCCTCCAAGAGAGGCTTTTGTTCTCTAACCTTTTCAAGCCCAAGGTACACCTACATTATCAAACATGTTGTGTGGTTCTTATGGCCTGGATTGGCCACTGTTGGAAACAGGATGCTGGGCTTGATGGACCCTTGGTCTGACCCAGTATGGCATGTTCTTATGTTCTTATGTGGCATACCAGCCCCCATGGAGCAGGCAGTGCAGACATGGAGAGGACTCATATGGCCAAAAGAAGAGCGAGAGAAACACTGAAAGTTCCACCAGTCTCTCTTCCAAATTTTTAAAAAGAAAAAGAGAGAGGGGGGGGGCAGAGACACACAGGAAGCCATCCAAATGGGCCAGCTTCATCCATATGCAGTGCAGCAGGAGGGAGAATTCCCCGTGGTGCGGGCAGCCGGCTCGTTTAGTTACCTTGGCTGCCACATGTGGCTGCCGGAGCTCCCCTACTGCTGCCGCTGCTCCCAACGCTCAGAGTGAGTCACACCCAGCACTCAGTGCACGCTGTCCCCATCTCCCAGCCTAGGGATGAGACAGGGGAAGGACTCAAAGAAGGTAGTTCAGTAGGGGGAAGGCAACATGCTGCTTGCAAGAGGCGTGCTGCACAAAGCGGAGCCCAGCTATTTATGCCCTGCATGCAAGACTCATGCTACAGCTAGGAAGAAGAGGCCTGCAGGGTTGCACATGTTCTCAGGAAGGAGTTTCTACATGCTTAAGAGCCGCTGCTGGTAGGTCTTGTTGCTGTGAGGTGCTGAGAGCAGAGTCCATGTCTGAGAGCAGGTCTTTATCTGAGCATCAATTAGTGGTAACTTTTCCAAGCACACTGATTAGGTCTGAAGGCACACCAGTATGCCATGGCACCCTGGCGGGGAAAAAAAAACCGCTCTGCACAATTCCTTGATTTACTTCTTCTGATCCCACCAATTACGGTTACCTCTCCCTGCCATCAGTTCCATCTTTTTGCCTGGCATAAGGTCATGTCTTCCCAGAACTACAGGTCCCAGCAACCTCTTGTTCTTTGACTCCCTTTTTCTTAAAGCAGCCCTGCTTTTACTTTCCTCTCTGTTATTTAATGTGAGCACCTTCTGGCTCTGGCTGTTTCTTTTCTGCATCTCTGAAGGTTTCCAGCTGTGTAGAGCCTCAACCCATCACAAGCACCTTCAGTGCGAGTTCTTGTTCCTTTATTTCACTGTCTTCCTCACACATATAGATTATGACTTGCAGCTCAACCAAGGCATATTATGGCACGTGCATAAAGTGCTTTGTGGAAAACTTTAAAGAGCATTTTAAAAATTATGTTGTCGCTTTTGACTCCTGGGCTTCCATCTTCAGCACGGTTACTGAATGACCAGGACTCATCTTCTGACAGTGTGATGCTAGGGCTTCTGTTAAGGCAAACTGGGCGGTGGCCTACTGCTCCACAATCTAGGGAGCTGCAAAATCCTGCCTGGTCAAAGCTGGAGCTGCTGGTGGAGCCCATCCTGCTTGTAGCTGAAGAACAGGGAGAGAGATCCAGAGGCAGGACCACCGGTGGATCCTCTCACTAGCAAGCAAAGATCAGGAAGAGGCCCGGGATGGAGACCATCCCATAAGAAGTCGAAAAATGGAGGGAAAGGCCTGGAGCTTCCTTATTCGGAGGAGAGAGAGGGAAGGAAATGAATGCTGGGTAATTGTGGAGGGATGGAGAGAGAGAGGAGACACAGGGCAGTTGTGGAGTAGTGGGGTGCTGAGAGAGAGTGCTGAGTGAGTGGAGATGGGGGAGTGTGCATACCGAACAGGTTGGGGGTTGAGGGAGAGTGTACTATGACAGGATACAGAAAGCAAGTTGGCAGGGTTGAGAGAGAGAGAAACAGGATGCTGGGCGAATGAAGGTGGGGATGCTGTCACTGTGGTAAAAGGACAAAGAGATTAGGGTGACAATCCAACCTGAGATGGTTTTCTCGGGAGAGTGAAACAGTACCTGCCTCAGAAACAGAGCACCACCAGTGCAGCGTTAAAAGTCATATGATCCAATCATGATCTTTTGTTTTCGATGGAAAGCTCAGATTTAAAATAGCATTTTAAAGCCCACTATCACACTAGATGCATTTGGAAACAGATTAGTTTACAGATGCTCTAAAGGATTGTCATGCTAAATATAATCTTAGCCTCAGAATTAGTTTGAAGAGCATTCAAACTCATTCAAGGTAAAGGAAAATGAGAATTGTATTATACTTTATATCTCGCTAATAATGGCATTGCAACACTGGGAATCTGTAAAAAGAGAGAAAGGATATTAGGTTTTTCTCTTAAGACATTTTTTAGAAATGCGTTATATAACTTGAATGGGTTTCTCTGTTTCCAGATCTTTCTAGACTGCAGAAAAGGCCCAGTACTGCAAGCAATCTTTCTTCAATACTGGGCCATTTACTTAATATTTAAACATTACCGCAAAAAAAAAGTAACTTACACCTGTCTAAGGTGAGGTTGTGCAGCAAATCGCCAATCTGCGCAATGCCACACAACATTTAACAATGCAGAAATGGCTAAAGAGCTGATTTGTATGATTTTTCAGCGCATCAGGGATTTTCCATGTTTTGCAGTTGCGTTCACATGTGAAAAATAATACACAAAAAACAAGATGGGTAAAACTTTGCGAACACAATTACGTGCACGATTTGCACGCAGTTGCGTGTGCAAACACAAACATTTTGGTATATCAGCCTGAAAGAGAGATAGGGTAAACAGGGAAGGGAAAAAAAAGCACAGGAGATGAAAGTTGGTATCACTGGGCCCTGCAGCTCACAGGGCTCCATGCAACAAGCTAAAAAGGAAAGAGTTGTTAGGTTGTGTATTGTACTAAGTACAGGCCCAAGCAAGAAGGGATAGGAAGAGGTCCAGGTGCTTTTCTTTGGTGTGAGGCTGAAAAAAAGTATTGATTCTTGCATACACATCTTCCCTGCTGTATCTTTCCTTTTTAATAATATATACTTTCATAACATTTCCTGTCTGCTGTTCTTTCCCGTGTAGACTGAGCATTTTGTCAGATATTGTGTTTTCATGTTCTCATGACAAAAACAATTCTGCTCGTTTATTTATCTGGTGTTAACATCAACCATTTTATGTCAATGGAAGAATACTTGACTTCAAAGTCAAGTCCAATGTAAATGCCTTTGCTCTGACTCAGCTAACATAAGGGCCTGATTTACTAAGCATTTTTCCCATAGTCACAGAATGGTAGAAAAGACTTAGTAAATCAGGTCCCAACTGGAAATGACCTTTGGCTCAGGCTCCAACCTCATTCTGATGCAATACATATGGATTGCTTATATATACAGTGTGTATGTATATATAGATATAGATAAATGTAGATGTAAATAGATGTACTATTTTTGCAGGTACAATATTTCCTGATCCCTGTGTGTTTGTGTGTGCTTGTATGCTATGCCATTCTCTTTTTCTTGCCATATCCTGTTTTGTTGCAGAAGAATCTTTGGACTGCGACTTGGTGTTGAAATTGAAGGAAGTATGAATTAAAAAGCCCTGTAAACAAAGTCTTTGTCCATTGTTCTTCCCTGGAAGTGTACAAAAGGTCATCATTGCACTGTTGACTGCAAATTAAGAGAGAATTTAAGAATCTCTGTAGGCCATGCCTTACTGCCATATCAGATAAAGCCGAACTTGAAACAAATTGGTTCTCCAGATTTTCACATGAATTTGGTTGGATGCCTTTATTTCTAAAAGTATTTACATGCAATTAATCCTCGTACGAATAGCCATGACCTGGAATAAAAAGGCACAAATTGAAAAAAATTCAAGGCAAGTTCAACCGAACATTGCGAGTCCTCTGTTTCTCTTCGAGGAAAGGTTTCCCCAGTGTTAGTTACTTTCCCTGCAGCAGACGCACCCACTATTAAAGCTGTGCAGAAATGCTTCCTTCCAGTGCAGGCCTCGGGCCAGTACCATGGATTCCTGTCCCCTTCACTGTAACATTCCCTCCACCCTTTTGCTTTTTGAAACTAGTAATTCTCCCACTTGCTTCTAAAACCTTTGGTGGACAATTCGCCTTGAGAAGTTTTTATCACAGAAACAGAGCACACCAGTACAGCGTTAAATTCATATGATCCAATCATGGTCTTTTGTTTTCAATGGGAAAACTCAGACTTAAAATAGTATTTTAAAGCCCACTATCACACTAGATGCATTTGAAAACAGATGAGTTCAGATGCTCTAAAAGATTTCATGCTAATTTCAATACAGTGCTTGTTTATCTTAGCCTCAGAATAAATTTGATGAGCATTCAAACTCATTCAGGGTCTAGGTAAATGTGAATTGTATTATACTGTACTGTATAGCTCGCAGATATGGGCAGTGTACCCTTGGCAATCTGTAGAAAGGGAGAAAGGCTATAGTTCCTCTCTTAAGACATTTTTTAGAAACACGTTATATAACTTGATGGGTTTCTTTGTTTCCAGATCTCTCTAGATTTAATGTCATGTAATAAAGAAGAGGGTGCGCTCCCAAACTTGGTCCTCAAGGGCCACCACCCACATCTCATGCATATTCATTGTGGAAATTCTTAAAACTCGATTGGGTGGTGGCCTTTGAGGACAGAGTTTGGGGAGTCCTGTAATAAAGGATGACAAAGAGAACTGTATCCAGGTGGCTAAAAAGATCACTTGATTATTGTGATGAAGAATTAAATGAAGAAAACAATTTCACCATTGTAATAAGGAGCTCGAGCAGGGGTCCCCAAACTCAGTCCTCGAGAGCTGCATTCCAGTCAGGATTTCCACAGTGCATATGCATGAGATCTATCTTCATGATCTGCCTCTACTGTATGCAGAGTTCTTATGCATATTCATTGTGGAAATCCCAAAAATCCTGACTAGATTGCAGTCCTCAAGGACCAAGCTTGGTGTCCCCCTAAGCTAGAGAAAGGTTGTCTAAACTATTGTTTTCCAATCCAGTTTTGGAGGCACATCTAACCAAACCGGATTTCTGGATAGCCACAATGAATATGAATGAGATAGATTCATTACAGACTAGTTTGGTACTTGTTGTCCTATCTCTTTATCCTTTTTAAATGGAGGGAGATAATAAATCTTGGACACTGGTGGCAGATTGTTCAGGAACTTTCAAAACTTTTAAATATTTCTCTAGGAGAAACAAATGGCAGTTTGGGAAAGTTAATAAACCTCGAATTTCTGTTCCTAATCGTGTTTTCAAGATTTTCCATTCTTGCAAAGAGAAAGGAATTTTCCTTAACCAAATGTTCTTGTACCAATTGCATTTGATCTATTTTAGAATTTAATTTCAAATTTTCTTGAGCAGAGTTGGATTTAAAGCTTTCCAAAGATTGAATCCATGCCTCAAAAATTAAGACTGTTTTCCACCAGAGGAGTTATCTGAGATAAGTGCTACCCAATCTTTCAATAGTGCCCCATATAGATTTAAGAGTGAACAGAGTTGGTCTCACCAGAATGAAGGTCTTCTGAATAGCTTGTAACAAGGTAGAAGGAATCTAAAAATCCACTGCTTGGACTGCATCCACACCAATCTCCTCCATTGAAATTCGGAACAACACAGGATCCACGCAAATAGTATGCTCGACCAACTCTGTCCCAGCTTGTCTCTCCACACTCCCTGACTATGGAATTGATGCAAAGACCTCATCATTCAGTGTCTCTTCCTGCTACTCAAATGCCAGGATGTACAATAAGCAGTAGGATCCAACGGGGGTGTTCCAGCAGCCGTGCTCAATGATGCTGACGAACAAGATGGGCGTCCATATGTCCTTCAAATGGAGGCACTGTTGGGACTGCAGGGTGAGTTCCCAACTTTGCCTTCTTCTTACGGCCCATTATTAAGGAATAAAATTAGCAGGAAAAATAATCCGATGCAAGACTGAGGAGCTCTGAACATGAAGAGATGGATCGGAAAAAAAGGACTTTTATTGAATCTTGCCCAAGAATCTTGCCCAAGAAAGGAAAGGAATTGCAGTAATCGATTTGGATCTGTCCCTTTTTTCCTGGCTAAAGGTACCTACTTTGGATTCAAGATGGCTGCAATGCAGCTTTCAGCATGGTGAGCTCCTCAGTCTTGGTCCCAAAAAACAAAGCGGAAGCCGTGTTCATTGCTGCTAGCCACCTTGGATCGGCTTCCACTTTGTTTTTTGGGACCAAGACAGGAGCTCACCATGCTGAAAGCTGCATTGCAGCCATCTTGAATCCAAAGTAGGTACCTTTAGCCAGGAAAAAAGGGACAGATCCAAATCGATTACTGCAATTCCTTTCACAATGGCATCTCACATTACAGTTTGAAGTGCCTCCAGCTTCTACAAAGTACTATCACAAGAATTTTGGTAGGTGCAAAAGCAATTGATTATATCAAGCTTATTCTACATCATCTTCACTAGATCCCAGTAGAAAGCAGGATAAAATGTAAAAGTCTCTACTTTGTCTATAAATGCTGGAATAAACAGACCCCTGAATATTTCTTTCATCTTCTCCCCTTACACACCCTCAAGGGAACTCCGGTCCCCCAGATTGTCCTGCATGAGACCAGAGCCAGTGGAAGCATTAGGCGAACTAGGCCTGGGGGGGAAGACTGGGAAGGGCGATACGACAAGGGAGGGGGGGGGGGGGGCAGGGCAAGGCAGAAGGTTCCAAGGGTGCCTAATCCCCTTGCACCCGCCCTGCACAAGACTCTGTGCTTTCAGCTGTTATGCACCAAACATTTGGAGCAAAGTACCACTAACCCTGCTACCTCAAGCACAGAAAAAAAGCTAAGGCATAGCTTTTCAGCCAGGCCTTCATATCTTACCCAAGTTCCTGTGCTCTCTGTGAAGGACTGTCCATTCACAACAGGGACACAACTGGGTCTTCAAACTGTTCACAAATGGGATTTCCTATACTGAATCAAAATGATTCATAAATTGCAAATTCTAATTTGACTGTAAGCTATTCTACTTCCTCTGTTCATTTAAATTTTATTGTAGTCCCCCTTGAGAACAACTTTGGGAAAAGGCAGAATATCAAATGTTCATAAAAAAATAAATCAAGAGGCTTCACAAAGAGAGCATGTCAAAAACTGGAAGAAAGAGGCATGAAATCCGAGGAAAATCTGCAAAATGTAACTGACCAAAATTGAACACACCAATAATATGGTATGTGACAGCAGATAAAGACCAAAGATCTTTAACCACAAAAATTAAGGAAAAGAAGTATGAAAGCAATACAATTCAAGTGCAATTAAGAGCTGCTGTAGAGAGAAACAGAAGCTGAAAGAAGAAATTTGCAGGAGCAGCCAGGAAGCACCAGGAGAAAGATACAGAATCAGACAGAATAATTGGAGGAAGCAACGAGTGAGAGACCAGTGAATGAGGATAGTGCAACAATGAGGAGGAAGAAAGATTACCAAAATGAAGGCCCAGGAGCAATCAAGGCGTGCCAGAAGAAAGGCATTGGAACAGCTAAATAGATCCTCACAGGAGGTGCCAGAATGGCTAGAAAAACTGGAGGAGGAAACAGGTGAGATACCAGATGAGAAAGGTGCAACATCTTAGAATGAAAGCAGAATAGGACAGGCCAGGAAGCAGAATGAAGAGGAAAGGCAGAGAGAGCTTCTGAAGATGGATGTGTTGGCAGTTGAGTTCCTGACATATGGGAATAGACACTGTTGTCCAGGAAAGACTGCCTAAAACAAACCTGATCTCAAAAGTAAAAAGCATGACCAGTAAGATAAACAAGGCCATCCTCTGCATAAAGGGACCATCTATTGATATCATCGAAAGAAATCGAATACAATATTATGCATTGAACATCATTACGGAAAGAGTCTTACCAATAAGAACACAAGGTTAGAAGCAAAGAAGAAAAACAACAACAATCCCTCATTGTAAAACAAAAAAACATAAAGAAAAAAAATAAACGTGACGGTGTCACTGGTAGACCAGTACCTCAAAGAAATGAGGGCATCAAAAATAATGTGAAAAATTCAAAATCTCAAGCTGAAAAATGCTGCACTAACAAAAGAAGACCTTACATTCATATCCTCCAATAATACATTGAAAATAGCGGTGGATGTTTGAAGGAAATAGAAAGGGGAGATATCAAAATAAAAGATTTTGACAGAACCCTGTTATTATAGGCCTTCAAGCATACCCAAGAGCATCAACAGATCCTAATACTCAAAAAGTACTAAAGTAAATGGCTCGGGCAATCATTTTGGTGACTGGAAGGAGTGAGAATCTACCACCACATGAGGGGAAAGAAGCAACGGAATTTGCAGAGCAAGGGAAAAAAGCGCTTTGAAGAATATAACCAGCAAACAAGGCAAAAGCATAAATATAGTGAGAAATACAGAGTTGCTTTAGAAACCCCACATGGATCAAGGTCGGACTCAGGAATGATAGAAGAAGAAAGATGAGCTTAAAAGCTGAAGATGAGAAATCGATAATCGCAGCACAGGATCATGGATTAAGGACAAATGGTTCACACCAGTATAGGGAAAAAAAAACTTGGTAAAATAGACAAATGCAGATTCTGTAAAACAGAACTAGAAACAGTTACACACCTTGTCGCTGGATGTCAAGTGCTGATGTCAGAAGGCCCTGAGAGAATTGTAGAAAATGAAGAAGTCATCATCCAGGAGATTCCTGTTACAGCAGATAAAAAGCTTAATGCAAGAAAACCAGATGTGGTAAAGGGGAAAAGGACATGAACAGCATTACTGATAGAAGTGTCAGTACCAAGCGACTATTCTGTGGATCGCATGGAGATAGAGAAGATCCTCAAAAGACAAATGATGCAATCAGAGATCAAACAAATGTGGCAGAAAGATACAGCAATCGTCCCAATATTATTAGGTGCCACTGGCCTGATTAAAAAGAACTTCCAGGGGGTATCTAGACTTGTTGCCTGTGCATATTACATCCTATGAAGTCCAGAAGTAAACTCTCTTTGGCACAATGCAAGTATTAAGAAGGGATTAGCAGTAAATTTGAGAGCTTGACATCAGACCCAACATACCCTGGCTTAGGAGTGAGGTTTATTCCTGTTAAGGTATGTGCAAAATCCACCCATTTGGAGACACTGCCCCCCTCCCAGATCTTTACAAGATGATGCATTATTCCTCGGATGTGCAAACCTCCTCCCCATTTTCCAGTTATGTGGGTGCTGCAGAGGCAGACAATGTGCAAACCAGCAGCTCTCAGCCAGTGCCCCAGCATTGTATTTTTGACACTTTATGCAGAGTGGTCTTAAATGGCCCCGGACTGTTAGTGGAACAATATGGCAATGGTATAATAGACAAATAGAAGCCAGAAAGCGCTAGCTTTTGCAGTGATCCTAGCAGGGTCTGCCTGTACCCAAGCAAATTACGTTCATTCTCCCTTGCACGTGAGTAGCAAGCAGAACCACGATGTATCTAAATGCATTAAGCATACATTCAAAGAGGTAGGGCCTTGTACTCCTGTGAACCATGGGAGAACTGATTCCACTCTGAGGTAAACCATGTTAACTATGCATGGTCCTGTGACTCAAGAAGAAATAGGAAGCTGTTTTCCCTATTCCATTAGGGTCTTGGGGGGATCCCACACCCCTACGTAGCACAAGAACTGTTCTCCAAGTATATCTGTCAGGCAAAAAAGACAGCAAGAACATAATGAGTGGCAGAGGATTGGACATTCAGAGGTTTGATTTGGTATGGAAGAAGGGAAGAAGTCAGGAGAGGTACTGGACCTTTTCTCTGACTAACCAATTAGCGATCACGTTACACTTGCTAGTGACCCAACTGCGAGGAGATGCCCCTAAATATGATAGGAGAAATAAAAATGATCAGAAAAGACTGGCGCAGCAAGTTAGGAGTTGAGCCCGTCTTATAAGGCCTTAACAAAACTGAATAGACTTCTTTAGGACCCGACCGTCTTATTGCTGAATGCTCCAAAAGCACCACTCCAGTTTTGAGTCTGTCCAGGAATGTCTTTATTCCAGGCGGAAGTGTCACACTGACAGGATTAACAGATCAGGCGCACTGTCGTCCCCCCCCCCCCCCCCCTTCAACTTCAGGAGAATGACCTGCCCATATTGATTCCCGATTGCCATGAAACGTGTAGCTGGATTGAGGTTAAAGGCAATAACTCTTTTAAAGGTAACGTGAGCTATAGTTTTTGAGGAAGACTCAGTTTACCCCACTCTCTCTCTCTTTTTTTTTTTTTTTAGTTCACATTTTTATTTCACTTACCGAAAATAAATAAATAAATATTAGCAAAGTACCATTTAAACATATCCATGCAAAAAAGGACAAAGCGCTCCTGAACGACATGCGCATACTTTTTGTCTCTTAAACCTGGGTACATCTGTACAGTTCTTCACATGACAGTGATTGTCTGGCTAACGCCTCGCTGTTTCCGTGGCAGGAACATATTCTTCAGTCCCACTGACGTTACAGTATTAAAGTGCTGATTTTTGGTAGTGGAGATAATGGGCCTCATCACGTATTGTCGGTCTGAGGATGTTATCAGACAAGTGTTCCGCCTTCGCTTTCATTTTTCAGGTATCTCTGTATACAGTGAAGCATTCCTGTTCAGTCTGTGGCGCGGCTGAGTTTCTTTTCTCTGATGTGTAAACCAGTGAAGCTGACACTGCCTTTTAAGCCTTTCTGCTGTATAACCAGGGAACCTTTCCAGAGTCTGAGTCTCTCTCTCTCTCTCTCTGGTACACTGCAGCAGGTTCTCCCTGGAGCAAGGGCTGGGTCACTGTAGGACTCTGGATCCTCAGAAGCTTTCTCATGAGGTATTCCTTCTCTTGCCGAAAGTTGAGAGCGCTGTTTGGAGACTGGGGTTGAGCCTCTTGTTGCTATTTGTGTCTGCCGAGTGTGCAGGTCCTGCCTTTGATCTTCTTTGTTTACCCACCAGAGACTTGAAAGGTGGATCCGAAATCCATTATGAATACTTTCCTTGAGTAACGATTTTGTGGTGTAGGGGACACTGTGAACCAGTAGAAATGGCTTTGACTTTCATTTTATATCCCGTGGTTTTAAGAGAGAACTCATCAGCCAAGAAAATGACAGTACAATTACCTTTTTTTAAAGCAATCCATGGTATGTTGACAATATGATGGAGTTAGGCTGCTTTAAGACAAAACTCTTAAAAATCCTGTTCATGATGCTGCCATGTACTGTGTGAAGCAGTCAGCCACCATGTCTTGATGTTCTTAAAGTTTCTGCCTGTGTGCATTTAGATTTATCTGAATCTGTGTTTGTCTCTGTCTCTCTCTCTCTCTCTCTCTCTCTCTCTCTCTCTGAATGGCTGTTGTATCCCACGCCTTCCTTTCCTTTTTTTTTTTTTTGGTTTGCAAACTATTTTTTATTGAAGGAGGTAGCCGTACACAGAAAATTCTCCATATGAGTGTATAGCTCTACATTTCAGGGCTTTATATACTTTTACAGTATTCTGCCCTAGCTGATCTTCAGATTTGGCTAAGCTGAAGAGCTCTCCGATATTGGCATTCATTAATCTAAACTATATCACATGGTGCCTGAGACTTCTACAGTCCAGACCAGTGCAATCAGACTAACCCTGACAGGGAACTTGATTTAGGCATTTAATAGAGAGTATTATACTTCTCGCGCTTCTGAAAATGCTCCTTCCAACATTAGTTGTTGCTGAGATAAAAAGTTCCTTGCATTTTAAATTGGTTCACCCTTAAAGCACTAAATTTGAAGAAATCACTAAAGCTACAACAGAGACTGTATGTGCAGCTGCCTGGTACAGGTGTCTAAGCTTGGTGTATTTGCAGTAAAGTCAAAAAGGTTTCCTGCTGTTCGTGGCAGAAGGATGGGATAGAAATGTGGTTTCCAGATGAATGACACTCTGAGCTTGACTTATCATTACTGTTGACAGGTTATCATTACAATGAAATCCCACTGTTTGCTACCTTTTTACCTCTGGGGCTTGCAGGGGTAAATTAGATATTTGGAAACTCTGAGGAAAAATTTGAGTAGGTCAGCCAGCAACATGTCGGGTGACGGTGGGAGGCAAAAATAAAACAAAGAAAAGCAGCCACACAAATATACAAAAGTGGTGGATTATGGAATTGATGGACACCATGCAGATCTTAAATTAACATGTACGTAATTATGGCATTCGGAAAGGTGGCTAAGAGTGGAACTGTCCCCTTAGAATATACATCTGTGCTGTCTTTGTTGTTGGCAAAGGATCTTACAATTTATAGATTATTCATCTCTTGGTTTGATCAATGCATTGACTAGCTCCTTTTATATTCCTGTTCCTTCATCAGCCTCCTAGTCCTGCTGTCACCCTTATAGTATACGTAAAAGGCGCATACAACAGCATGTGTTTCAGGTAGTCTTCCTGGCATCTTGAGCCAAATGGGTCTTGTGCGTGCACAAATCAGCAGAAAGCAGTGTGTCGAGATTACAACTGTTCTTGGCCAAATGTCTGCAGACTGAACTATTTTCAAGTTTGAAAAAAAAATAAGTGAAAAAGTGAAATGGAAGTTAATTAGTAGCTGGTCCATTTTTGAAAATTGTACAAGGATTTTTCTTTTTTGTTTTGGCCGATTTGAGAGTTTTCTATCTTGGGGATATATGTATAATTTTTTTAATTGGTTATGTTTATGTTATGTCTGTGGACCCTTGGGCCGAAGTGAGATTGGCTCTCCCTGCAGGAAGGAGCCCTGCAGGTTCTCATTTTCGGCTGATGGACCCAGGTGAGGCAGAGACCTATTCCACCTTCACCAATACCAGCCCATGTTCCTCTCGGGTTGAGCATTTGGGTGTTGGGACTGGGAGGACTTAGGTGGGGTTTCTGCTAATGAAAGAAGGGAAGGTCCGAAGCCAACTAGAGTCATAGGCCGTTGGCAAGCAGACATATCCAAAGTCCAGGTAGGGGTCAGAGGCAGGCGAATGTTAGGTGAATCTGAAGTCCAGGCAGGAGTCAGAGACAGGCAGAGGTCCAGCATATCTGAAGTCCAGGCAAAGGTATCTGTCTGAAGGAAAGGAAGAGAGACGGATAGGCTGGGCAGGCAGGCAAAGGCTGAAACAAGCGGGCAAGATGGAACAGGCTGGAACGAAGACTGAAGACAAGCTGGATGAAGACTGGGATGCTGAGAAGCAACACGCACTACTATGGAGTAGCAGGACCTGTTGCTGAGGCAAGTTGCCTCTGGGAGTCTGCCCTTATATAGGGCAGCAGGAGTGATGTCATCATTAGGGGCCGCGGGGACTTTCCTGCCACGGTCCCTTTAAATGATGGCAAAAGGTGCACGCCCTAGTGGAGCTACGTCGTGCTGCTGGTGTCGGTGTCCTGCTGCACGGAGGGCTGGCAGCGTTCACTGTGCCAGGAGGCGGCATGCTGGGTTGGTGGCGTTTCGCCGCATGGGGACACGGCGAGGCCAGCCCGGGCCTGGAGGTGAGAGTGGCAGTTTACAGGGTTAGCCTGCGGACCGCCAAACGCAACAATTTAATGGCTATTTGGGTATATGTTTAATTTATGAGGTATGTTTAATGGCAGTTTATTACTATTTGTGATGATATTTCAATGCTTGCTGCCGTGTAGATGTTATGTAATTTTAAAGTCATGTTAATGCATTTTTATTTTCTATGATGTTGCCCTCCGCCGTGATACAAAAATGTTAAATAAAAAAATATATAACAGAAACTCACAGTTCATCAGTCTCTGTAATCTGGCATATCAGAAGAGAATGCAGTGGAATACCTTTATCAGATTAAACAATTGCTGCTGTTTGGTAGTAAAATTTCAGTAGAGTTCTGCTTTTCAGATGTGACATGGGTGAGAGATGAGGGAGTGGAAGTGGAAGTGGAAGTGGGGGGTTCTTAGAACAATGCTTCTAGGCACAGATATCTCTCTCGTAAGGGTTTTAACTGCTCCAGAAAGTTAAGCAAGGGGTTACCAACGAACTGTGCAGTGGAACTAAACAGAGCTCTGAGTCAACAGATCATGGCAATCCACTCAGAGCAAGGAGCAGCCTCCAAACCGGAAGCTGCTTCCAAGATGTCAGCAATCATCCTCGAAATGTACAATTAAGCTCTCATGCATAGTTTGGTATATCACCTTCACAGGGGAATCAGACTTCTATTCCAGACCTTAGATCTGGCATCCTGTCCATTATTAGCCATCCTTTCGCCATGTAAAAATACTCAAGGTAAGCCTGCCATTCTGAGGTTTTATATGATGTAAAAAAAAAGTGTATGAACGCTGCTATCAGTTTTGAAACCTGAATACGGAATTACTGAATATTTTCTAGGGCTTTCTAAAAAGCCGGGTATTTTTCCTACATGTACAGAATGGAATACAGTCAGGGCCATGAAGCTAAGAAAAGAAAGGAATGGGGTTATGGGTCACGTTGCAGTTTCATCTTAATAAATAATCCACAAACCTTAACGTATTAAATAAATAAATAATTATGCTTCATTATTCGATCACTGCTTTGGACGAGTAAAGGGAGTACTGTGTTCAGTTCTGGAGATCATATCTCAAAAAGGATAGAGACAGGATGGAAGCGGTCCAGAGGAAGGCGACCAAAATGGTGTGGGCTCTGTTTCAGAAGACCAATGAGGAGAGGCTGAAAGATCTAAATATGTATATCCTGGAGGAGAGGAGGCGCAGGGGAGACGTGATACAGACCTTGAGTACCTGGCAGGTATTAACAATGCACAAACTTCAAACCTTTTCTGCTGGAAAGGAAACAGTAGAACTAGGGGTCATGATATGAAACTCCAGGTGGGAGGATTCAGAGCTAATATCAGGAAATATTTCTTCATGGAGAGGGTGGTGAAATCCTGGAATACTCTCAGAAGAGGTGGTGAAGACAAAACAATTAGGGGTCGATTTTAAAACGTCCTCTGCTCAGTTCCCGGAGTGCGCACAAGGATGCGCCGATTTTTATAACATGCGCGCGGCAACGCGCGCATGTTATAAAATACAATATCTGCACACACATGCGCGCCTGATTTTATAGTCAGCACGTGCATGTGCGAGTGGGTGCCCCATTTGTGCGTGCAGGGGGGGGATTTTTCAGTTATGTGCGGCGACACGATCAGCCTTTTTTCCAGTTTCCTCCCAGTCTGCTCCAATTAAGGAGAGGACTGGGAGGGAAGTTCCCTAACCCTAACCCGATCCTTCCTCCCTCTTTCCCTCTCCTCCCCGACCACTAGACCTACCCTACCTAACCCCAATTTTTTTTGTTTTTATAGATAGTGCTCCTCTGGAGCAGAAGTAAACTCCGCACTCTGGCTGGCTGCCGGCGCACGCTTCCCCAGGACTGCATCTAAAGGCGCTGTCCTGGCCCACTCCCCTCCCCTCCCAGACCCCGCCCCTTTCTTCAGGCCTGGCACTTCCACGTGTATCGGGAGTTACGTGTGTGGCTGGGCCCTTTCGAAAATGCACGCGACGCAGGGCCCTGCAACATGTGTAATCCCCAATTTTTATGTGCGCTGGGCTTTTAAAATTCAGACGCTAATGAATTCAAAAGGGCACGGGACAAACATTGCAGATCCCTAAAGGCATAAAGAAAGGGACGATGTAATGTAACATATCTGCATGGGGGTAATCTGCATGGAGTGGCAGTTACTGCCCCTAACAGAACGAATGGGGGCAACCTGCACGGAGCGGCAGTTACTACCATAAGCCTGGCTGGACCATCTGGTCTTTATCTGCCATTATTACTATGTTACTATGTAACTGTACTCAAGTGGAACCTGGAACTGCATGATTGAAACTTTTTTGGTTTATTTTTGCCACATCAAGCCCTGCAATAAAAAAGGAAGTTCTTATTTAGTAGCTGCTGTTTTGTATGGAAGTGGAAATTATATTTATTTATTTATTTATATGATTTTTAATTCGCATTCCCAACCCAAATACGGTCACCTAATGTGGTTTACAACTTACGACTTTTAAGCCTTGCTAGCCACACTAGCCTTCATGGCATGTTTCACAGTTTGCGACAGTAAATGAGCCTTGTAAGAACCGGGGGTGGAGTTGTAGCAGAGAAAATGAACCAATTGGTGTCAGAATTGCGTAGCAAACCAGAAATATAGTTAAAAAATATAAAGAAAATGAAGAAATAAAACGCCCACAAAGTAAAAAAAAAAGAGGGAACTCTACGAAAGGCCTACTGCTAACAATGTGGAGCTCCCCCTCTGCAGCAGCTTCTCGTCCTTCCTTTGCACGCGTTGTTCTGCCGAGGAAAGCAGAGGAGCCTGGCAAGTGCTGGGCAGGGCGGTATGGAGAAAAGCCAAGGAGGGCAGTACCATGCGGCTTCGGGTAGAAGAGAAATCCGCCTCATCCCGTCAGAGCCTCGTGTGACCATGAAGGCCATCGCCTGGTTTCCGTGGAGACGAGGCCCGCACGTTTCCAGCACGTTTCCATAATAGAACACCCAGGTCCTAATGTTTCCGTGAGGATGCTGAAACTATTTCTATAGTTGCTCTGGTTTTTATTATATTTTTTTTATAAGATGAGGTGGAACAAATAGTAATGTAACTTTTTTTTTTTCATTCGTCTTTCCAAATAGTGGCTTCCTTTATTCACAAAAGAACTTCTTTCTCGCTCCCTTTCTCTCTGTCTATCCACTGGCTCAGCCCCATGAGCAGAAGGGACTTTTAAAATCAAAATAAAAAACTTTGTTGGTGCTGCAGGCATTGAGGCAGCAGTGCTAACATGCCAGAGGTGAAGGAGAGCATGTGCAGTTAAAACCAGAGTGTGCATCCCATCGGGCAGTTATATAGGTCCATTTTAAAACCAAAAAAATTGTGTTCTACCTTTTATGACATTTCAAAGGAAATAGGGTATTTCCCTGTTCCCAAATGCTTGCAATGTAATGAGTACATTTTCAAAGGGATTCTGTGTGAAAAATAGCATATACATGCCTAAGTAGTCTGTATTCGCACACATGCTCTTCCATAAACACAGAAAGTACAGGCATGTTTTCAGTTTTGTGGGCACATTTTACCGGCACAAAAAAGGGACAGTCTAGGGGATTTCCAGGGCGGGGTCAAGAAGTATTCCGGGTAGCTGCTATTTTATAAGAGATGTATTCATGTACTTTATCAAACTTGTCTGTACAATTTTACACCTGCTAATTGACTGGCACAAGTGAAACTGGGCTTGGCTGCAGTTTTCGAGTGGGGAGGCCTGGGTGAACTGATGGAGGTTTATGGTGAAGTGCTAGAGGGTCTAGGTGAACTGGCAGAGGTATCAGAGAACTGGTGTGCAAGCAAGTACGCCTAGACCCGATATAACACGGGCGATGGGGGTCCAAAAATGTGGTCCTCATTATAAGTGTGTTATATTGAATTATATTGAGCAGGTCTAACGTATCCGACTAATATAGCCAGAAAATTTGAATATCACTACTATGTTAGCCGTATAAATAGCTCCTCCCCATTATGACTATATCCTGCCCATCACTTAGTTGGATAAGTGGCAGCTGCTAAACGCAGCCAGATATTCAGTTATCACCACTTAGTCCGTACTTATCTGGCTGAGTGGCACTGAATATCTATCAAATTTGAAAGACGTGAAATTGGGAGCCAACTTTTGACTGATAAGCAATCTTGCATTATATCGAGCTGCATTATATTGGGTCTACTGTGTATATTTCAAAATAGTATATGCAATCTGCTGTGTCCCTCGTTACCATTCCTTTGTCCTTGTGTATGTGTATGGCGTAGATGTGTCAGCGTGGTACCTGAGGAGTTGGAAGGTGCTTGCTCACTTGAAAAAACCTTTAGGGGCAATACCTTCTCATTTAAACCCCTCTAGAAATTACCAGAAGTTTTTCTATACAGTTGTTCACCTGTACATGCTCTTTTATAATGTTCATCAATCAGCAAGATAGCTTAAGAAATCCAGCACCCGTACAGCAGCTATCTTGCCCCCGGTATGTTTCAAGTTTTGTTTTTTCTTCCTTTGCAAGTAAATGGCAACATTCTAATTGCTTTTTTGGCTGCTGCTGCACCCTGAGTTCAAGGCCCTTTTTCTGCATGATAACTCTGAATATGGAGCACAGCATTGTGTGTGATCAGTTTTTCCTTACGTGCATCACTTAGCACATGTTTAAATTACATTTCACTTGCCATTTAGATGCCCTGTCCCTTAGTCTCATAAGGTCTTTGTGTAATTCCTCACTATTAGCTTGTGCTTTAATTTCTTTGAATAATATTGTGTCATTTGCACATTTGATTATCTTACTCATTGATTCCTTTTCTAGGTCTAGATCATTAATGAACGTGTCAAACAACACTTGAGCCTGTAAGATCCCTGGGGAAGTCCACTCTTCATCTCTCTCCATTGGAAACTATTTAGTCTTATTCTTTGCTTCCTATTCTACCAATCCACTATAGGATATTGCTTCCCATCCCATGGATTATTAATTTCCTGAGGATTCTTTCATGAGAGAATTTATCAAATGCCTCTTAAAATGTAGATACACTATGGGCTTGTCCCTTATCTGCATGCTTATTTACACCTTAAAACAATTCTAATAGTTTAATAAGGCAAGACTTTCCTTTACTAAATCCATGCTGGCTCTTCACAGTAGCTTCCATCATTTTGCCTTGCATCTTCATCATCATCATCATCATCAGGCTCACTGGTCTACAGTTTCCTGAATCATCCAATTCAACCCCTCGTAGGCCTCTTGCCTTTGTCGTCCTTGAAAAATCTTTTATTATTACTTTTTGACTTTCTGGCAATTTTCTCCTCAAATTCTCTCTTGGCCTGCCTTATTAATGTTTTACATCTAACATGCTCATTCCTATTTTCCTCCTTTAGACCCACGGCCCATTTCTTCTAGGATGCCTTTTTTGGCTTTAATATCCTCCTTCATGGCACAGTTTAAACATGCTGACAGTTATTTGATTTTTTTTTTTAATATGTGGAGTACATTTTATCTGGTCTTAGTAGATGGTATTTTTAAACAATCTCCATGCCTCTTTTCCGATTTGGGACTAGTTGGTTGCCTGGGGCAAAGTCTCCTCTATCCTGCTGAACTTGTGGCCCTTATGCATGCTGAATGCATTCTTTCTTCATTTTTACCTATGGTCCTAGGACTCATGCTCACTATTAAAGATGGGGGTGGTATCATATCATAATATTTGCTTTATATTTGTTGCTAATTTTGCATGTTTTATTGTGAACCACCCTGAGTTATGGTATGGGTGCTATATAAATGGAAATAAACAATGCAGTATTGGCTCATATGCAGTTGCTCCACACTTGGATCAAACACTTTCAGCTGAGCATGAATAAGAGGTCAAGGATTCTTTGCTGTGGTGGATGATGGGATCTAATACAGATAAAAGAAAAAGCATGAATATGGCACAATAGATGCCTATTAGTACAGATGCAAGCTCAGGCGGTGGGGACTCAGCTTCCCACGTTAGTCTGTCCAAGGTCATTGCTCCTGATAGGACAGGCCTTTGCACATGAATGTTCTGTAAATCAGTGCTGTCTTTTTGGCCCTGATAACTTTTTAAGATCAGATTCATCATGCATCATCAGAATTAGATCTGACAGTGTGGTGACAGTAAGCTGTTTGAACCCAGGCAGAACCAAATATGGTCACCCTCTCAGCAGTTCATATTATGGGATATTGTCTAAACATGCAGGCAGACTAACATTGGCTGCAGTAGAAAGAAGTAGGGATGTGCAGAGGGACCCCATACGTTGCATTCGGGATTCGTATTTGTCGGGGGGCAGATACGTTGCATTCGGCAAGGGGGCCCCCGATACATTTATATGTTAATTTCTATTCGTTTCCCCGCTAAAATTAAGTTAACTACAACCCCCACCCTCCTGACCCCCCCCCCAAGACTTACCAAAACTCCCTGGTGGTCCAGCGGGGGGGTCCGGGAGCCATCCCCTGCACTCACAGCCTCGGCTGCCAGTTTCAAAATGGCGCCGATAGCCTTTGACCTACTATGTCACAGGGGCTACCAGTGCCATTGGTCAGCCCCTGTTATATGGCCATTGGCGCCGTCTTGTGCTCCTACCATGTGACAAGGGCTGACCAATGGCACCGGTAGCCCCTGTGACATAGTAAGAGCAAAGGCTATAGGCGCCATTTTGATTACTGGCAGCTGACGGCCCGAGTGCAGGAGATCACTCCCAGACCCCCGGTGGACCACCAGGGACTTTTGGCAAGTCTTGGGGGATCCTCCTGACCCCCACAAGACTTGCCAAAAGTCCAGCTGGGGTCCGGGAGCAACCTCCTGCACTCCGGCCGTCGGCTGCCAGTATTCAAAATGGCACCAATAGCCTTTGCCCTCACTATGTCACAGGAGCCGACGGTTGCCCCTGTGACATAGGAGGGCAAAGGCTATCGGCGCCATTTTGAATCCTGGCAAGGCTATCGGCGCCATTTTGAATACTGGCAGCCGATGGCCGGAGTGCAGGAGGTCGCTCCTGGACCCCCGCTGGACTTTTGGCAAGTCTTGTGGGGGTCAGGAGGGTCCCCCAAGACTTTCCAAAAGTCCCTGGTGGTCCAGCGCGGGTGCAGGAGCGATCTCCTGCATTCGGGCCGTCGGCTGCCAGTAATCAAAATGGCGCCGATAGCCTTTGCCCTTACTATGTCACAGGGGCTACCAGTGCCATTGGTAAGCCCCTGTCCATGGTAGGAGCACAAGATGGTGCCGATGGCCATGTGACAGGGGCTGACCAATGGCATCTGTAGCCCCTGTGACATAGTAGGTCAAAGGCTATTGGCGCCATTTTGAAACCAGCAGCTGAGGGTGTGAGTGCAGGGGATGGCTCCCGGACCCCCCGCTGGACCACCAGGGAGTTTTGGTAAGTCTTAGGGGGGTCAGGAGGGTGGGGGGTTTGTTTAAATTGGCTCCTTTAGACGGCTGAATAATTCGGCGAAGATTTGTTGTATTCGTGGGGAATCGCGATACGTTTCACTTCCCCACGAATACAACAAATAGGGCCCTATACGTTGCGGATTCCCAATTCATAGGGAACGAATGCACACCCCTAGAAAGAAGAATTAAAGATACATCTTTGAATTTATTTGGGTTCAGTGGAGCATTTCAGTCTGATGATGTCATTCCACAAGACAAAGTTATCGAGGTTCTTCTGTTGCTTCAAGAATGGATGCATTTGTCCAAGACTAAACAAAAATCACTTCTGTATATTTTTCTTCTGCAGGCAGTGTGACAGCTAGTGCTAGTAAAGATGATATTAATGCAAAGCAATACTAATAGCACCTTTCTGGTTGATGAGTTTGGAGGTGGTGAGTTGGTGAGTTTTTGGATGTGAACAATCTCTTAGGCAACGAAAAGTTCCTAACATCAAAATACAAGGCCCCCTTTTGTAATCCCAATCTGCAGTTTCTGAATCTGCTGTCCTGGGGGTGGAAAAGAATGCCCTGAAAATCAAGGAGTAGGCCGATAGAATAATTTAAAACCTGTTATTGGGGGTAGAAGGAAGACTTCTTCTAGAAAGCCTGTTATTCCAACTTTATCCTGTGAAACAATGATAAGCACATTAGGGGCTTGGAAGCCTCAGTTTCTGGATTTTTTTATTTCAGAGTTTAAATTTGGGCTGAATATTAGTATACTGAGAGTTCATAGGTGTTAGGGCAAAAAGTATTGTGGCTAGTCTTCAAATGGGGTCTACCCTTCTGTAGACTGACCATGAACCACAGGAAAACTGGCTGAAAAGCTTTGCATGCATGCTTCCTGCCCAGACCTGCAACCTTGCCCCTGGGGACTCGTATTTACATTTACATTTATTAAATTTGTGAATCGCCTAATTCAAAATAGGCCTGGGCGATGAACATAATAAAACATACATAATAATTAAAAGCAGCAAAACAAAAATCAAATGTAAAAGCAAACTAAAACCACAAAACTAAAAACAATATGTATGCAAAAATAAAATAAATCATGATAAAACAAATAAAATTCAGTAGTAAAATGAAGTTGATATCTCAATTGAGATGAATGTCGGTATATAAAAATAATAAATAAATAAATAAATAATAATAATAAATAAATAAGTTAAAAGAAGGCATTAAATTAATAATAACAAATTTTAAACAAAAAAGTTTTTAGAAGTCCCTTAAAGGTCTTGACTGAGTCACACTGGTGAATCTGGTGAATCTCTAAAGGAAGAAAATTCCAAAATTCTGGGCCAGCTACAGAGAAGGAACATTCTCGAGTGGTGTGTAAGCATGTGGCTCGGGGAGATGGAACATCTAATAGGCCTCGTTGAGAAGAGTGTAAAGTTCGGGAGGGTTGATAAAATTTCAGGATTGCATTTGCCCACGGACAAGATTCATCGTTGATTAATTTGAAATTGGTCATTCCTAGTTTAAATTTAATTCTTTCCTGAATCGAAAGCCAGTGTAGCCTAATCAAGGCGGGAGTTATGTGGTCAAAACGCTTCAAGCCAATGATGAGGCAAGCCGCTGAATTTAACAATAGCTATAAAGAGCATAGAGTAGAGGAAGGAAGACCAGGGTAAAGACAATTGCAGTAATCAACAATGAGAAATATGGATGCCTGCAGTACGGTGCAAAATTATGGAGCGTGCAGAAGTTTTTTAAGGCCAACAAGGACTCGTAATCTGAAGAAACCCTGATGGATGACATGTTTGGCTTGAGACTTGAAAGATAGTGTACTATCTAGTATGATGCCAAGACTCTTCACCTGGTTTTTTATCTGAAAACATGAGTTAATAAGGTGCACGGTAGTTTCATTAAAAGAGGAATATGGACTAAACAAAGCTAAAAACTCCATTTTGGACATGTTTAGAGTTAGTTTGTTATGTTTTAACCAAGAATTGACAGTGGAGAAGCAAATGTTAAAATGATCTAGTGTTTCATTCCAGGAAGAGCGGATACAAATGACAAACTGAATGTCATCAGTGTATGTTTTGTGGGATTCTGTCAAGTTAGACAAAATTTTACAGATCGACACTAAATAAATGTTGAAGAGAACAGAGGAAAGAGAAGAACCCTGGGGGACACCAGTTTTAATAGGAGACAAAGAGGAAATTTCATTATAAAATTTGACATATTGCGATCGATTGGAAAGGTAAGAGCGGAACCATTCCAAAACTGTTCTGGACAGGCCGCAATCTTGAAAGTGGAAAAGAAGAATATTGTGGTCTATGATATGAAAACCTGAGGAAATATCGAGGGAAACAAGGAGATATTGATAACCAGTGTCTATTCTTCTTCTGAGAGTATCTGTTAAGGAGAGGGGTAAGAGTTCATTGAAATCCAAATAGATGTGGATTGAGTAGGTAAAAGTTTTCAAGAAGATCTGATAATTGAGATAGAACTAAAACCTCAAGGAATTTTGAAAAAAAGGGAGGGCAGAAATGGGTCTATAATTCCTTGGATCTGAAGAGTCCAGATTGCATTTCTTTAGAAGTGGACGAACTACAGCCTTTTTCAAACTATTGGGGACAACATCTTCATTCAAAGATAAATTAATTAAACAAACAAAGATGGGGGATAAGGTTTCCTGGGCAGCCTTGAAAAGTGCTGAAGAGCAAGTAGCTTGAGGACATTTGGTGTCATTAGAATAGAAATGACATTGCTGACTTCACTGGAGTGTTGCCAGGTGGGCACCACTTGGACAGGGTCACTAAGGAATCAATTGAGAACATTCAGAAAATTGAGACAGAGTTTTTCAATTTTTAAATTGAAGTGAATGAGGAAGGATTCAGCAGAAAGAGACTCATGTGAGGGACTATTCAGAGGTTTAGAGTTAGTGAGATGTTTAGCGATAGCATACAGGATTTCGGGGTCATAGCCAATCTTTTAATTAGATTAGAGTGGTACTGTTTTTTGGCTTCATTGATTAAAGACTGGTAAGTTTTGAGAGGTGCCCGAAAGGCTTAGGCAAGTTCTGAGAAAGGCCACTTCCGCCATTTATGTTCGGACTTCTTAAGCATTTGACGTGCAATTTTGATAGAAGCAGTGATCCAAGACTGAGATTTGGTGTTATGTAAGGTGAATGTCTTCAGGGGAGCTAATCTGTTGACAACAGACTCTAATATATCGTCCTATTGGGAAAGGGCATCAGTAATATTATGAAAAGACATTTGAGATATGAAAGATGAAATGGAAGTAGAGAACAAGGTACCATCAATAGTACCTTGTCTAGATGAATTGCTTAAAGTTTGAGAGCAATGTGACACAGATGAAGAGATGCAAAAACAAAAAGTAATACAAAAATGGTTGGATCAAGGTATCTGAAAAACATGTAATGATTGAATGCTAGACTGCTGAAGAGCATTATTGACAAAAAGAAGATCGAGTGTGTGACCTAGTCTGTGAGTAGGACCTGAGATGATTTGACGCCAGCCAAGTGAAGCCAAAATGTCTAAAAAAAAGAACAATGTGGAAGTGAGGGTTCAACATCAGTATGTAAATTGAAGTCGCCAAGGATGATCATATTGTTGAGGTAAGCCTTGGAGAGCATGGCCATTTCTTATGTTCTTATAATTATTTCTATTTGTGTCTGGGGCCTGACCACCTCCACACTAATTGCTACGATTGTGGAAGAATGTCACCAAGATCCCAAAAACAGAGAGCAGAAAAAATAGCACATTTTCAGAGGATGCCCCACTCTGGGCCACAGAGACTTGTTCAGTTTCAGCTTCAGAAAGCTTGCCTTCAGGACCCAACCATGGAGGCAGGTGGTCCTCATATTCATCTCCAGGAAGAATTCGGGCAAACCCTGGACAGGAGCGCTGACCAGCCTCCCCAGGGTAGTCACATATGCCAAAGGTGTCACTAGGACTGCCTCGACACATGGTGCCATAGTGCCCAAGAAAGTATCCTCAGCACATAAAATGGGGGGTGCGCCACGACTGACGCACAACACGAAAGCCAGCAGCGATAGCACCGTGGAAGTGTGATCACTGCCAGCTTTCGCAGATCCGCTCCCCGCTTCGCCACCCCGTCCCCCATTACCGACAGATTTTTTAAGGTCTGCGACCTTAGAAAATCCAGGCCTAAGTGACTTATCTGGCTATTTAGCAGCCACTGAATATAACGATATTATCGTGGGTCACCTCTGACGTCACTCACAGGAGGGTATTCCAGCGCCGTATGGTCCCCAGTCTCTCCCTTTTATAGGGACCGCCGTTGCTGGGTTCAACTGCCCTTCTCCTTTCCAGAGCCCGCTGTGGGCCTCCAGGCCTCTGCAGAGCCTGCCCTCGTGCTAGGAATCTGCCTGGCAACTAGTCCAGCCAAGCTCCCAATGAACAAACACCAAAACAGTTCGTGGTCAAAATGTATCAGTCTTTTACTTTTCTACAGTTCCCACTGCCAACCACAGATGGGCCACAAAAACTCCCCGTTGCACAGGGACACTCCATCTGGCTTTTCCAGCCAATAAACCGTCCTGCCTGGGAGTTGCACAACCCGCCCCAACTCCCCTCGCTTGTGCAGGAGATTGCGGCCTTCCTACTCCAATAATCAGAAAAACACGGTGCCGCAAAACTAAAGCAAAAACATTCCCCAAAACATACTAAATTCCCCCCTCCTTCAGCTGTATCACTCACTCCGTTTCCATGCTGGAGTCCAAGGGTTCCTCCGCTGAGGAATCGATGTCCATCTCCTCCTCATTTACTGAGGAGCTCTGCTTTTCAGGCCATATGAACCACTCTGGCACGCCCTCCTCCTCTACCACCATTGGTGCGGGTGTGTCCGATTCACTGGAGCTCAGCTCAGCTGCCTGATCAGCGTCTTCTCTTGCCCATTGGCTCAGCTGTGCCTCCGTGAACCTGGGAGTTGTAGTTCTTTTGCGGCCCTCAGGCGCCCTCTGCTGCCTAACTCGGGTCTTGGTTCTCCCAGCCTTAATCCAGCCCATGTTTTCCTGCCTCAGAGCTGGTTGTACTTCATCACAATATTCAGTGGCCCACTAGACAGCCGGATGAGTCTTACTTATCCGGCTATTGAGCGCTGAATGCACTTTGGATATCGGGCCCTTATAAAATAGAGAAATGGTCCTCAGTTGATGTGACATTTGATATTCTCCAAGCTTTTGTGAGTCTTATGTTGTAAAGTGCTATTATGAAGGCAACAGTATGAGGCAGCAAAGCTGCCATTCTGACGAAGACTGATTCCCCCATCCTGAGTTACAAGAGAAGATTCCCAGCGGGGAAGGTGGGTGAGGCTTGGGAACTAGTGGGAGCAATCAACCACTTCAGCAATAGGTAAGAGGATCTGCTTTGATGCTCGCCACTTTGGGTCCACCAAAGCCTGTGCTGTCCAGACTTGCATCTCCAGCCCAGGTACCATGGGCTCTGGGGGCCAACAGTAATGCCTTTTATTTAACAAGGCTGTTGCCACGTGATCTATAGTTAGCCTATGTTTCATTAAACAGAAGTTTAACATGGGCGTTAGAATGTGTTACCTGCTGGGTTTTTTTTGGCCTGGTCGTTCCCTCCTACTGCTTTGGGTTTCAGGCTCAGTCAGAGCCGTCCATTGTTCTGCTATAGCTCCGTGAGCCTTTCGCTGCTCACAGTTTGCCCGGTCATTGAAGCTGCAGTTCTCAGTCTCAGTTGACTGAGACTCCCCTCCTCTCAGAGGCTGCAAACGTTGCCTCTGCTGCATCCCCAGGCCCCAACTGACCATGGGAAGCAGAAGAACTGAAATCATATCTAGGTCTCTCCTCACAGCAGGGTGCAGGAGCAGCACCACTGAGCCAGCGGACCAGTCCTCTTATCTGCCCACATTACGTTAGTATGTAAACCCCTTTCAAGGGAAGGCAAGAATGGAAACGTAGCCTTCAGTTTTCAAAACCTTTCCAAAAATCTTTTTCTTCCTTCTGCAGTATTTTATGTTGCATCCAAATGCAGCTGCCGTTTCCTTCATGTGTCACTCCAGTGATAATAACTCTTCCTCATAAAAATCCATGAGAAAATATGACACCCTGTGTTTGAAATACACCACTACGGGCTCTTACACCACCTTTTGTTTATCATAACTGTACATCACAGACTTAAACCTCTGTGAAAATATATAGGCAAAAAAAAAGCTCTCCAGAATCAGCCTGCAGCCGAATAGCTGGAACTGTTTCATCCCCTGCCTGTCCTTTTTGAGTCTTCCTGTACTGATAATTTCATTTTCAGAAAGCTGCAGGGAAGATGATGACGCAGTGTCAAAGAACTGACTGCCTCACCTTTTAGCAAGCAGTTTGCCTTACTGACTCGCCCACATACCATCCCACACCGCTTACATTTCCGAATTTTACATTTTATGACACAGTAAATCATTAAACAAGGCTCTTTCACATCACTCTCCTCTAATGCAGAGCAGAAGAAACTGGCATTTCTGAAATAATATATCCACAGCCTCCTCTCACATGCTCATGGTACTAAAACGGGCTCAGCAGCATCACGATGTTTTTTTTTTAATAAACTTCGGCATAAACTCTAATTAGGTCTGTATTCTCATTAGTTCTAGTTGCATGTATATACAAGCAGTGGAACTTCACAGATATAATTTCTTTTCTCAGAAGATGAGCCATCATGGTGGAAAAGCTCATTAGCTTTAACCAGTGCAATAAGCTCATGAAGTTTCTAAATTATCCATTATTTCTCAGATTCCAAGTTAAATATCGGAAGCTGGTGCTGGGACTGTTGAAGTGGGCACCTTACAAGCAGACTGCGTTCTCCCGTTTGCAGGCAGAGCTCCTTTTTGCTTCAGACACTCTCAGCCATACGGAGATACGTCCGGCTTTGCTTCCGAGTCTTGGCAGTCACTTCAGTCTGGGATTTTGGCGTTTCTAAAAGTCAGAATACTTGTGTCAGCATCTGACTGGCTAACCTATGAGTGGCGCATTAATCTTTCGTGTCACTCCAGCCCCTTCATCAATGGAGTCGCTCAGCCAGATAGAGCCCCCTTGTGGGCATTTTATCTCGAAAGAAGCAGTTGCATGAGGGCGTCCGCTGCAGTTCAGTGGTGCTGTCCTGCTACCACATCATGTGACTTCAGGTGAGAAAATAGGAAGAATGGGGTTACATTCTTAAATATTCTACATGAATTCATTGAACCTAATTACCAGGGTGCTGAAGCCATTAAACAGAACATCCTTCCAATGAGTACTCTGTGATTTACTGTAAACTCTTACCAATATCTCTAGGACATCTAGGACTGGCTCCCCTTGTCTTCCTTGATATAGAGCTATATGTAGGCTCATAGTTAGACATAGGCCATGTAGGCAACTGCCTAGTACAGTGATTCCCAACCGTCATGGCTCAACAGGCACTGGTTTCACTTCCTAATGACACACAATCACCTTCCCTCCCCCTCCTCCCTGTGGTATCATCACTTTCCCTTTCCCACCTTCCCCCTCCCACAGCATCAGCACCATCCCTTCCCTCCCATCGCCCTAGCATCACCCCTTTCCTCCCAAGCCCATGGTTTCCCTTTGCTGGTTTCCTTCTGAATTCAGGACCCATACGGGGGCCCCGTAGTCTTATTTACCCTCCCTCCCCCATGCGGTGGGGAGTAGAGGCTGCGAGAGAGGGGTTGTCCCAATGTTTATTTTTTCCCCAGACTCAGGTGGAAAGAGGTTACAGCAGGTGATGGCAGGGCGGCTCTTTGCGACAACCCAAGGGAAGAGGGAGAGCAGGAAGATCAGTGGGAGCAATTTCAATTCAGATCTCTGTTGCCGTCAGTCATTGGGGGTGGGGGGTTGAGAATGACACAGCAGTGGCACAGCAGCTCTACCACAAACCTGGGAGTAAAGCCGGGCGGGGAGAACGGTGCTGCTGAAAGCCACCACTGCAGCAGGGAGGCTGGAGAGGAGAGAGAGAGAGACAGGAGGATGCAGTGGGGAGCATTTTGACCAACTCCCACCGCTGCTGTGAGGTTGGGGAAGGGGAGAGTTGGTAAGACCCATGACCAACCTGGAAGTGGCTGCCACCGGAGAACAGTGATGCAGCAGCGAGACAGGCCCCTGTCCTCTTTGACTCAAAATTTTGCAGCGCACTGGTTGGAAACTTCTCGCCTAAGGCACCAAATTTTGAAGACGTCCAAAAATACCCAGGCCTTTTCTTGCTTTAGGGCTGTGAGCCAGTTCCGCTTCATGAGAACACCACTGTGTAACTGTGGTCCCGCGCTCCTCCTAGCCCACCTACGTTCCTGCCTATGGGAGTCAAATTCTTAAATCTGGCCACGGCTGTCTGGTCCCCCCCCCCCCCCCCCAAGTGCCCTGCGCTACCAGCCCTATGGTTAGAGGTTACATTTGCATAGCTTTTCAATGACACGTATAAAACTGCCACATTTCTGTACTAATCAATGGAAAAGAGATGGCTGACCCCCGTGTATTGAGAATCTGGTAACAAAGATAGTCTTCATGAAGGACGGGCTGTCACAGTTATCTGCATTTCATTCACTGTTTCGCTCACATAAAGCGAAATAAAATGCAGCACCGAAAACATTTGGCACAGAAACAGTGTAAGTGAGGAATTTACAGCTTGTGAACCCGTTGTATCTACTGTGATGTGAGAGTAAGGCAAATCGATGCTAAGGTCATTACGGTGTGGTTTTGCATGCAGTTTAATTAGGAAGAGAAATGCTTTCACAGATAACAAAGTGTTATGTGAGGAAGAAGTTGATTAACATTGTTTTGCTGAACAGAGACTTCACGATGTTTATGTAATTGTCCATTGTTTGAAGCGCCTGTAATTTCCTCCTCGCGCTGCCTTTGGAAAGGTTACAAATACATGCGAAAAAATGAAATGAAATGAAGCGACCACACTTCTTAGGCCTCGTAGAAAGACCATGCATTGGGTTCTTCATTTTCTAGCACATACAGTTTGCACTTTGCCTTTAATCAGATGTTTTTATAACAAACTGAATGTATGATAAACAAGACTGCTTATTTTTCGTCCGATGAGTGCATAAGAACATAAGAACAGGGGTCCATCAAGCCCAGCATCCTGTTTCCAGTAGTGGCCAATCCAGGTAACAAGTATCTGGCAAGTACCGTAGATCCCATGCTACTGATGCCGGTAATAAACAGCGGCTATTCCCTAAGTCAACATGATTAATAGCAGTTTATGGACTTCTTCTCCAGAAACGTATCTAAATCTTTTGTAAACTCAGCTACACTAAGGGGTGGATTTTCATAGGTACACGCGGGCGTACATGTGCACCTCATTTTATAACATGCACACGCAGGCGCGCGCACGTTATAAAATCAGGGGTCGGCGCACGCAAGGGGAGCGCACAATTGTGCACCCTGCGCGCACCGAGGCTCGTGGTCTTCCTCCGTTCCTTTCCCCCTAAACTAACCTTCCCACCCCTTCCCCTAACCTATCCCCCCCAGCCCTATCCTAATCCCCCCAAAACTTTAATTTACCTTCTGCACCTGCCTCGGGGCAGGCGCAGGTTGCGCGCGCCGGCAGCCTGCTGGCATGCGATCCCCCGGCACAGGGGCAAATGGCCACTGTGCTGGTCCGCCCCTTTTGTAAAGCCCCAGGACTTAGACGCGTCCCGGGGCTTTATGTGCATCGCCGGGCCTTTATAAAATAGGCCCGGCGTGTGTAGGGCTTTGAAAATCAGCCCCTAACTACGCTAATCACATCCTCCGGCAACGAATTCCAGAGTTTAAATATGCATTGCATGAAAAAGATTTTCCTCTGATTTGTTTTAAATGTGCTACTTGCTAAATTCATGAAGTGCCCTCTAATCTTTCTATTATATGAAAGAGTAAATAGCTGATTCACATTTACCTGTTGTAGTCCTCTCATGATTTTATAGAAATCTATCATATCTCCCCCATAAGATTAAAAAAAAAACAGATGGGATGATGTAGAGTTTTCAGTTCGCATGAAGTGCTAATATGAAAGTCATGGTTTAGTGTACCTGGACAAACTGCAAATGGCTTGTTTTTAGGTGGTACTCTCCCTTGTGACCGAGCTGTCATCCAAACTGGTTTGACACTTGGAGCTAACGGGAAGAGGTGAAGGAAAGTTTTGTGAGTGGGGCGCTAGTGCTCACCACGAAAAGATGGCCTTTTGATTCCTAAGCTTCTCGATTCTTTGCTATCTTTTTCCTGATAAACAGCAGCTTGGCTCTTATTCTTAACGGAGAATTTTGTCATACCTCTCTGAAGTCATGTCAGCCACAAAAACTGGTAAAACTGAGGTGGCTTTTGCCCTCCTCACAGGCACAAAACATGATCCTCTGACTCTGGAGAAATCAGTGCTGCTCAAGGCCTCGACTACTACAGACCCGATCCTGGTGGAATTTCATGCTCTTAAGGATAAGCTGTGACAGAATGCGGAGACCACATGCGCCATTAAATTAGATCTCACAGTCCTAGCTAATAATATGTCTGCCTTTCACCTTTGTGTCAAAACATTAGAACAGAGGGTTGACACCTGTTTAGTAGACTCACTGAACTACGTGCAGCTGCATCTAAAATGGTAGATCTACGGCGCTTGATGGAAGATCTTTCGAATAGAAACAGAAGAAACAACCTTCACATTTTAGGCATACCTGAGGGTCGGGAGGGTTCAGACATGATTCCCTTCCTCCGGCTTGCCTCGGTTTACAATTTGATCCTTCGTTGGCAATAGAACGGGTGCACCAGATCCCATCGTGGCTGCAAGAAAGCAGATATCCCTGACCGGTGATCCTGAAAGTTGTATGACACCAGCAAGCCCTTACATTCCTCCCTACAGTGAAAGGGAAGGCACCAGTTTCCTATGAAGATATGCGCCTACTTTTTGTATCGGATCTAGCTCCCACCACTGCTCACCATAAAAAAAACCTGTTCCTGGCAATGCAGCCTCAGCTGAAAGACATCAGGGTGCAATATGACTTCCTGTATCCTGCCCCGATGAGGGTGACGCATTGCAACAGGACTAAGACCTGAGATTCCCCCAAAGACCTCCAATCCTATTTCGATAATCTCTCCCTCGCAATGGAGATGGTCACTACTTGAAGTTCTCGAGGAGGATCCATATTAGACCGATGGTGTCTTTCCTCATCTTCCTTTTCACAGTATTGGAAGATCAGAGGGGTTCCATGTTATGTTCTCACTTTATGCAATTGCTTGATTATTCATCTTTGACTTTTGTTTTTTGGTACCTAAGATCTCTCTATTTTCAATTTTATCATTCTGTACTTAGTATTTTCTGGTGTATAGTCTTTGGCTCTTTTTTTTCTGTGTTTTTCTTATATATATATATATTTTTTCCCTAAATGCTGCAGTTCACATTATGATTCATTCTCTTTGTGAGGCAATGCCCCTAGTGTTCCCCTATTTACCTGTACAGTACCAGGCTAGATGCCTGGTCCACCTTAAATGCCTTAAGGAGAGCATGCTCTATGGGCAGGATCCTGCAGAGGGTTCAGAGGGTGTAACCAGAGACTGGGGAATAAGAGCTGGGATCCCTTTGTATTTCCATATCCTCCCAATTGACTCAAATCTATGTCTTTTCTAGCTCACCATGTGATATGGACCCCACAGACCTTGTTTTGAGCTCGGTTGTCTCCTTCCCATTGCTGTTGGTCCTGTGGGGCCTCCAAGGCCACACTTTCCCAGCTTTTATTTTCTTGCGACCTAACTAATGTCTGGGATAAAATCTCTTTAATACTGTATCTTACTTTGCCAATTACTTATAATATTGCTGTCCTGGAATCTTTCACAGTGCACCCCGAGTTGCCCCGTCCTTAAGGCTATGCTACTAGATTTTTTTGCTTATTGTTGCGGTACAAAAGATTTTACTGAATCTGAAAAATACTTCTCTTCTTAATGTTCATTTTTGGTGAAATAAAGTTTGTCTATTTTATAAATATGAAAAAGTGGCAGCAGTTCGCCACAGTCGTGTGGTTGCCTTGTGCCGGTTGTGGCGCTCGATTGATAACTTTGTTCAGTCGTAGCCAGCTCAATTCGCGGACATGGTGATGTGCTCGTCTGATCTTGTATCTAGTTCTAACCGTTCATGATGTATTTCTCCCTTCTTCGCGCTCACCTGTACGTGCGTTCACTGTTATTTCAATAAAAAAAGATTTGAACAGGAATGTTATGTCAGCACACGGCGGAACTCTATGGATAGGTAGATGGCGGAGTAAGGCTGCCGTGAGGTTTTCCATGCTGAGGGTTTTGAAAAAGGGTGACGGAAAAAGAGAGGAGAGTTCCCCTTTATCAACATCCCCGATGTTTGTGGTACGTTATCTGCTCTAGTCATGCGCTTGTAAAGAAAGTACAGATGGATGCAGTGACTCATGAGAAATGCTCAGCAGGTTTTCTCTGCAATGGTTTGTAAACATCGATACATGTTATCTCCTACTTCTGGTTCTTCATTGATGGTAGGCGCACTTTGTTAGATATACCTCCAACAGACCGATTAGAGAAATCCACAAAGGAACTTTGCAAGCTCCTCCAACTAAAGCCACGCGACTCACCTCGACCAAAGACCGAGCTTTCTCGACAGCAGGACCAACTATTTGGAATAACATCCCTTCAGACCTTAGGCTGGAACCATGCCTCCCAACATTTAGGAAAAAACTCAAGACATGGCTTTTCCGCCAAGGCTTCTCAGATCCCCCGGATACACACTAGATGACCTAATTCCCTTCATGAGCGATGGAACCTTGTACCTCTAAGTTCATTAAGCACTAGACCGCTTACCCTATTGTATTATATTACTAGTTTTCTGCCATCCTAGGCCTCTCTTTCCAGCTGATTAAGCCTCCAAGTTCACCCTCCTTGTTGACTGTAACTTTGCCGCCTCCGTTCATATGTTTATTTCTGTTTCAGTTTTTACCCTGTTCGATGTAAACCGATCTGATATGGTTACTACCATGAAGGTCGGTATAGAAAAGTGTTAAATAAATAAATAAACATGGAGATATCACTCTTTTGTGATCTGTGATTCAAAGGGCTGGATTTGCCAAAGCTTTTTTCTCCCATTGGCTGTCTATAGGAAAAGACTTTTGATAAATCAGGCCCTTGAAGATTTTCAATCTGAAATATTTTCAGAACGTTATTTTACCTTGCAGTTTGTGGATACTGACAGGGATGTGTTTAAAATGCTGTGTTATGCTGTTGAAATCCTGTGAAAAGATATACATACAATTCCACTTAGTTTATCACTTGGTCCTATAACTTCCACTGTGCTGCAAATAGCTTTTTTTTTTTTTCCAAAAGTGCTACCAGTTTTGTCAAAATACAATTCATCTTTTCACCTTTAAGCAATTAAAAACTATATAATTAACCAGAGCCATTGGAATACAACTGAATAGCAAAGTTTTGAGACTGAAAACATTCGATAAAATAAAGAATGGTATACCTAATTTCCCTAAACTAATTTCTATGCTCTTAATTCACCCAAATTTTGGCTTTTTAACAATTTACTGCAGAAAGATATTTTCTCAGAATGCAAAATAAAATTAACTGCATCTCATACTAACAGAAATATGACCTGGAGGCCCTACACATCTTAAGAAAATAAAAAAAAACAAACCACCCTTTGGACTTGTTATTTTTCAGATGCAAACCGTGCTCAGAATAACAAAATATGTTATCAGTGGCATTGTAATATGCAGTACCTGTGTTAACTCTTTTCATGTATGCAGTAACTCTCGTGATGTCATCAGCATCTGGAATTGGGTTAGAGGAAGCCCAGCAGGCAAGCTCTAATCATGTCATCTCAAAGAGTAAGAAGCCCAAAATGCGTGCCCACTCTTGGATTAAAATACTGCCTCATTTAAATGCGCTCCAAAGCTCTTATGCAGCCCAAGTCTTTAAGAATCAATGGGGACAGGGAAAAATAGAATTTGTGCATTTCTGGTTGAAGTAAAATCTGTCCCAAGGGGAAGGAAGTTAAAGAGAATGCTGTCCCAGAGATGAGAAAGTTTTGCATGTATTGGGGGGGGAGAGACCCCTCCCTCCCTTTGCTTACCCTCTCTTGGACTGCACATCAAGGATGACCATCCCATTCACAAAGCTCTGTCTTCTTCAACATGACGCTGCATTCTCTGCTTCTCCCCTCTTTGGCTAGCAATTACCCTCCAGGAACACACGTACATATAAAAATGTGATTGATTATTATTATTATTATTATTATTATTATTAATAATCATTTGTATAGCACATACCAGGCGTTTCAGCACTGTACAAAGAGGCACAAGGGGGGTCATTTTCAAAAACTTTATATGAAGAAATGGCCTGTTATCGAATTGCCCACCTGATATGTGGGTAAACATATGTCCCCATAGCCTGCGTGCATGTAAATTTACCCACAGTGAGCAAAGGCATTCCCCGGGGGGGGGGGGGGGGGGGGGGGGGGGTGGCGGTGGGGAGACCTTTGCCCTTCCTCCCTGGGCTGGATTTAAGATTTTGGTGCCCATAGTCAGGCCTGGAAGGGATGGGAGTCTCCCATAGATCAGAGAGCAGGGCAGGATGGCAGGGGCATGACCGAGTACCACAGCAGCAGGCCTATGAATTGATGCCAGTACACTGCCCCAAGGCAAGCAGGAGCAGGATTCCTTGCAGCCTGGGTGTTTGGTTCCCTCAGAATCTGGCACCCCAGGCAGTTGCCTGTGCCTAAATCCAGGCCAGCTTATGTGCATTCTTTTGCCTCTTCAGAAATATGCATGCAAATTGTCTTGGGAAAAATCTGTGCACAAATTAACAGGTCTAAGTGTGTTTGGGTAGTTTTGGTGTGGTCATTCTCCAAGTGAAAGTAAGGGCATTGGTGTTAACGAATGTGCATATTTGATTTAAATTTTATGAAGGCTTTTACAAAATTACCCCCATAATGGACAGCACCAGCTCCTTGCAGCTTACAGTCTAGTCAAAACCATCAGACAAGGTACAACAAATAAGAGGCTTTGAGTAAGGGGAGCAAAGCCGTGACCGAGAAGATGTAAAGTAGGTGAGGAGTAAATTGAAGATTATCAAATGTAATGTTGGGGCCGTTAAGTATTGAAAGGAGAACCCTGGTTAACAGGCCGTTTCAATACAGTGCTCTCAGCTTGCCGCGGGGTTGGACGTGCTACAATATCTGCCCATGCAATAATGGGATTAGCACATCCAAAACGCGTGTCGAAAACAGCGCAGAGCTAATAGCGCTCATCACATGTAAATGCCATGTAGATGAGGCTATTAGCTATTGCCCCAATGCATAAAATCACTGTGTGCCCGACGCTCATGTTTTAACATGCAAAACTTAACGCCAGCCCGGAGCTGGTGTTAAGACTTCATGCTCTCCAAGCCGCCACAAAAATTCCAAAAATACTGATTTTTTTGTGATTCAAGGAACCATAGGAAGTAGCATGAAAAAAAAATTCTTGATAATGGTCAGCTAAGGAAAACGGACGCTCAAATTATGAGAATCCATTTTCCTAACCTGTGGCTGCGTGCAGGTTAAGAAAACGGACGCTTATTAATTGAGCGTCTGTTTTCCTAACCGGCGCACAGTCACACCTGCTGGGTGCCCGATGACATGGGCTTGCTAGAGACGTGCAATTTATCCCTAGCGCGTCCTTTTTAGCCTGGCAGCTCATTTGCATACTGTATCGGGCGCCCAGGAAAGGTGGATCTGCTTGCATTGAAAAAAACGCGCCCCAGTTTGGACAAACGTTTTTTTGTGCTTGGTATTGCATTGGCCTGTTTGAGTGTTACTATTCTTATTTCAGCCTATTCTTATTCAGTGCAAATTTTCAGCCTATTCTTATTCAGTGCAAATAGGCTGAAAATACCGACCAAGGTACTTTCTGAATAGTTTAAGAAATTCACGTCAGTCCTAGCCCAGATTGCCAAATCTTTTGCATGAGCAAGAAGATTTAAAAGCGGCCTTGTTTTCAGGCTGCATTTGAATCTGGCCAGAGAGGAAGCCTGGCGCACTGTTCCAGATCGTAGGTGTGGCAGGATGTAAAGCGCGAGGCGAGATTTGGCGATGTGGAAGGAGGGCTCAGATAAGAGCAGCTTGCTCGGTGAACAAAGTTTGGGAAGAGGACTGTAAGGGGGAAAGAAAAGAAAAGAGGTAAGGAGGAACTGCGGAAAGAATGCCCTTGTCAACAAGTACGATAAGTTTGAATTTTGTGCAGAAGCAGAGGAAGAACCAATGTCATGACTGAAGAATGTTTTAAGCAAGCCAGTTAGGATAGACAGGTTATTCCACCACCTGCATTTCTTATTCCTTCCAGTGTATATCACCGGATAACCAAGCTGTGTATGCCGGTATGCATTTTGCCAAATCTCCTCGGCACCAACCGTCCAGGAGATTGATGATTGCAGCACAGGATAGTGGACTATGGACAAGATAAGTCGCAGGCAGCATAAGAAAAAATGGTAAAACAGACAAACGCAGATTCTGTTAAGTAGAACTGGAAATGGTTACACATCTCATCGCTGGATGTGATGTGCTGAGGTCAGAAGGCCTGTTTATAGAAAGGTACAAAAAAAAGGTGGCATGACTTGACCATTGGAAACTGTGTAAACATCAAAACAACTGTATCGAGAAAACACTGGGATCACATCCCTAAACAGGTTTGAAGAGAGCGAGGAAGCGATCACTTGGGCCATCCCTATTCCAACCTATAGGAAGATCTATACTAGAAACCCAGACATAGTCCCAATTATATTGATTAAGAAGCGTTTCCAAGCACACTTTGACATGTTGCCCGTACGTGCTACACCTAACAAACTCCAGAAGGAGGCCTTTTGCACAATGCAATGATTAAGAAGGGCATTAGCAGTCAGATTGAGAGATATGATCTCATTCCCAACATACCCTGGTGAGGAATATGCAGAAACAAACCCATTTGGAGACACTGCCCCCTGGGAAACTCTGCAGAGTATTTCTCTTTGAAAATTGACTTGTGGCCCGTGACGATGGGGGGGAATTGGCCTTCCCATGTTTCTCAGACACCGTGCAGGTGAAGCCAGCACCGTCTTGCTGGTGAGGAGCATTGGAGGAGGCTGTCTCCCTCTCCAGTGCAGGGAGGATCAGCTACAGGATGGAAAGCCAGTGCCTTAACCCTTCCGTGCTAGTTTTTCTGCTAGGAGATTTGCTCTCTCTCTCTTTCTCTCTCTCTCTCTCTCTTTCTCTCTCTCCTCCCAGTGCTGTTCCCAGGGATACCCGCAGACCCTGGCCACCTTCTGTGCAAACCCTGCCACAGCCACTTACGGCTCATCTGTCTTGGCGCTCTGAAGCAGACAGGTTTAGATCTGTGCGACAAATCATTTATTCTTTTTCATATTTTTCCCTCTCTCCGTGCTCTTTAGTGTCTGGCTTTCGCTAGGGAGCCATAATGCGTTGCCGCTAGTATTTTCCATTTTTCTCTTACATCAATTCTCTATATTACATGAAGCTCCCGAGACATCGCTTCAGGGATGAGCTTTTCCTATTACGAAAAAAAAGTAATACACGTCTTCGTGTACTCTTGGATGGAAGCCAAAACCCAGCACTAAAGTCGCTGGTCCTTAATGACTTCGCACTGTGTCACCCCCTCCGCCCCCCTTCTTCAGAGCCTACTGGGTCCACTTGTAAATGAATGTGAATCCCCGCTGTTATGCAAAATCGCAGAGGCCATTGTCTCGGGCCCCCTCAGAGAAATCAGAATAAGCGCAAAGGTGGGATTTTTAATCTTTTCTTTTTTTTTTTTGGCCGGTATGAAACAAAATACAAGCTTATTGCAAATTGCCCTTAAATTATTTAGGCAAGCTGAACATAATCAAATTAAATGTATCCCATGTTAATGAGGAACATGTGCTCTCAATTTCAATGAAAAATGCCTTGAACATTGCTAATGGCTTTTCCCACCGTGTTCATTTTGATTCATTAAACGTAACTCAAGTGATGAAAGGGCTCCGGAAAGCTTACATGTAAGGTTAGCTGCATAATTGCAACCTGATTGAGACTTAGAGCACCCAGCATGCTCCAGTCTTAAGGCTGCACATGCTCAACTGATTGCACGCAATCCCTTATTCCGAATGAAGTAACGGGCGAGAGCAGTCCACGTCTTAACGGACACTAATTAGAATCTCATTAGCCAACACACCTGTACATAGCCATGCCGGGGGTGGGGGGGGAAGACATCACAGAGTGGCGGCCTGCTCTGGATTGCGCTACTTGCCGTTGTCTCAGGTCCGGCAGGAAGGCCGGGACGGCAGCAGCATTGTGAGCGCACAGATGGAAGTACCTGGCCTTTATTTCTCCATACTAAACGTATTCAGCACCAGAGACGTTGCCCAATTTAATAACGAGAGCTGCTCAGGAAGGCAGACTGCCCCAGTTAATTACCCTTTCCAGCTCCTGTTTTACTTCCCATACCTTCGCGTCCCCTGAGACACCGGGTTTGTTACTGTTGCCATACCTATAATTATTTTGCCCTTGGAAGTGTTTATATTTATTATTTATTCCTTCAGTAAATCACTCCAAGCTGGCAGTGTTTATGAAAATGAGAAAAAGAGAGAGTGGAGACAAGGGACCCCTTTCTCTGGAAGATGAAATTCAGATTGCCTGCATGTAATTGAAGGAAATCAGGAAGCTAGTTGCACTTACAAATCCAAAGGCTCCCTTCAAAACCTTTGGTCGGTGTGACTTTTGTCAATCGTGTAAATCAGCGCTATAATAATTCAATGAATTTTGCTGTGATGTCAGTTTTTCTGGAACAAAATTAGCCTTGGCATTTTAACTGCTACAAATCTGCTGCTCCATAAGGGTCTTTATAAACCAGCCAGGTCAAGAATCATATAAATGCATAACTGTTTTTTCCTCGGGTGCTTTTTAAAATCTTGATATAAAAGTGGCAATTCCCACATAGCAAACTTGGTTTGCTTGTGAAATACGGTGACAGGATAGTGGCAAATAGCTGCTATGCTAACACACTCCATAAATTCTCAGGAACTTGAGAGAATGCAGATCCTGGATGAAAAAGGACTTTGCTGCAAGGCTGTAAGGGGAGGACGGGGGGAGGAGTGAGGAGAGAGAGGTGTATAAGTGTATTTATCAGGCTAGTTATATTAATGTTTTTGTTGTGTAAAAGAACTTTTAATAATAGATTTAATAGTAGGCATCTAATAATTGCTTTGCCCATGATAAATTGCAGAAAACTTTGGATCTTGGCGGGCGGGTGGGGGAGAGAAGGGGGTGGGGTGTTGCACATAAACTTTCTCCTCTCTCATACACACACTCGCATGCTTACTGTCACACTCATTATCCCACACACCCACGCTCTCTCATGCGCATATTCATATTCACTAACACACTCGCGCACCGTGACACACTCGCTCACATACACGCTCCCTCCTACATACATACTCTCACACTCTCTCTTTCCGTCTATCACCCTGACTTGCTTTCCCTTTCCCCAGAACCCATAAGCAACAGCAGCTTCCTTCGTCAGGCCCGTGCCTCTTCTTGGGCTGTGCAGGCAGACGTGGAGATGACCTCCTCCGCCTCCTTCTTCTGGCACACTCAGATACCAGATTTCCCCGCCTTCTTTCCACCCATGTAGGCCCATGTGACAGGGATTCCTCCAGGGCCTGTGTGGGTATGTCTCTGTCGCACCTGGAGTTTTTCCGGTGTTTGCTGTAAGACCCTAAGAATTCCAGAGTCTCTGGCTCAAACCTGGAGAGTTCCCAGGTATGTTAATAGTTGATACCCATGTATTAGGTTAACATTATCACCTGTTTTAGACTGTCAGTGATGATGAGGATTTTGTCCTCAGTATTAGTCCAAGGTGTACACTAAAGGACAGTAACAGAATTCAAAAGAGCGTGAGATAAACATAGAGGATCCCTAATGGCTAGAGTGAGAAAATGAAGAAAAGGGGGTAACCCTTGTTAACTTTTGGAGTAACATTTCTGCATGGAGTGGCAATTATAATCCTAAACACCTTGGCTGGGCAGACTAGATGGACCATTTTGGTCTTTATCTACCCTCACTTACTATAGTACTGTGCAATTAAACTCACACATTCACAAAAGTGAAATACAAGTGGAAATGGGGGAATCCATGGAACAATTTAAACTTTTAAGGACAGGAAGTCATTCCTCATTCAGACTGATACAGTAAAAAAAAGTATATAGTTAGATTTTCAAAGAGGCACGCGCGTACCCCCCGAAAACCTGCCCCAAGTTCCCCCTGCGCGTGCAAAGCCTATGTTGAATAGGCTTGGCAGCGCGTGCAAGCCCCGGGATGCGCGAAAGTCCCGGGGCTTTCCTGGGGGGGGCGTGTCGCGGTGGCACGTCATCTGGGGCAGGGCCGCGGGAGCGGTTCCGGCCTGGGGGCGTTTTGGGGGCATGGCCAAGGCCTCCGAAACTGCTTCCGGGCCGGGGAATGGCACGGCCGGCGCACGTGAGTTACGCCTGCCTTGGGCAGGTAGGGGAAGGGAGGGGAAGGTGCGGGGGGGGGGGTGGAGGGAACGGAGGCAGGCTGCGCGGCTCGGCGCGCGCAGGCTGCCGATTTTGTGCAGCCTTGCGCGCGCCGGCCACGGATTTTAAAAGATACGCGCGGCTACGCGCGTATCTATTAAAATCCGGCGTACTCTTGTTTGCGCCGGTCGCGCGAACAAAAGTACGTGCGGGCGTAGTTTTTTAAAATCTGCCCCTTAATAAGCAACATGAAAACATGGTAGAAAAAGTCACGTGAAAACCTGGATATCATAATAAGACTCAATGGATCATTAGTGCTCAGATATTTCAGAGAGAGTTATCAGTGTTGATGGTTTCGGGAATGAGGTAGAGGTGGTTTCACCTTCTAGAGAAGCAAGGGAAAACATGTTGAATTGATTTATGAAGCCTGATTAAGCTAAGTAAATCTAAGCTAAGTACATTTTTATTTTACCCACATCACAAAAATGACTTTGAACTTGCAGGAGTTGGGTCATATTGGAGTTGGGTTATTTTTTGTGTGTTTTCAAGCATCAGTCTATTTTCAGTGTTTGTTCGTTGGACATTTCGATTGTTTCAACTTATATGTTTGCATATTTAAAAACAAATTGATTAATCTGGCACATAGTGCACTTCAGAATTCCTTAATGCACCCTCTTTTATGTGGTGTGGCTAACATCTAACACTCAATACAGTGTTACAGAATAAGTAACTAAAGATATTGGCTATGTTGCTCTGTCTCAGATGTAGAACAAGGCATAAAATCAAACAATATATCAATGAACATCAAACAGCAGTAAATACAAAGGTTTTTAAAGAACATCTAATAGTCATAAGGTCAGTTGATAAGTATACAGCTTGCGTTAACTTATTCTACCAATTTAAAAATGCATAAGAAAAATAGCAGTCTTGAGCTATAGCTGAGTTAAAGGCTTCTGGTTGCTGGAATCATCAGACAATCACCTTTATGTGACTGCAGTAAATGTAGGGATCAACCACTTAGCCAAATAGGTAGGGATCAAGTAATGCCAAGACTAAAGCTTTAACGTTAATACACTGAGCAGCTGGTAACCAGTGGCGGGCAGTCAGAAAGGGTGAAACATGCTCTTTGAATTCTGCCTGGATAAGCAGCCTAGCTCTAGTATTTTGAATTAGCTGTAATTTTTTGCTGGTAAACTTAAATACAGGACATTACAGTAATCAATACATGACAATACAATGATGTACAATATTTGTGCAAAGTCTGCCTGAGTAAAAAACTACTGAATAACTCTCAGCTGTTGCAAATAATAACAACACGTTTCCACAATGCCGGAGATTTGTGGATTCAAAGTTAAGAAGCGTAATTTTGGATATCCAAACTACGTGAACAGTCTTTTGTTTGAGTTATAAGCCTGCCCTGTTTTTCTTCCTCACTCATAATGCCTCTGTTTTTTGAGGATTTATTTTTTACTTTGATCACATCCATCCCAAGTGCAATGTCCCTTAGATGTTGATCTAACTTCTCAAGGGCCCCATCACTGTCAACCCCCAGGGGGACATACAAATGGATATTGTCAGGGAACATCTGAAAAATGATCTTCAATAAAGACGCCAGACAGATGTTAAGTAGGAGTGGGGAGAGCAGTACCCCTTGTGGGACTCCACGTTTCATAACATAATTACCGTCAGACTAGGTCAGACCAAGGGTCCATCAAGTCCAATGTCCTCTTTCTAACAGTAGCCAATCCAGGTCACAGGCAGCTGGAAGGATCCTAAATAGTATATTCAATTCTGTTTACACCCAGGGATAAGTACTGGATTTTCTCAAGTCTACCTGGTTAAAAACAAATTTATGGACTCTTCCTCTAGGAATTTATCCAAAACTTTTTAAACTCAGCCATAATAACTGCCTTCACCACATCTTCCAGCAAAGAATTCCAGAGCTTGATTGTGTGTTGAGTAAAAAATATTTCTCCAATTTGTTTTAAATGTGCTACTTATTAACTTCATGTAGTGGGCAGATTCCCATATTTACAAATGGCTCTGTCATACAGAAATGAAGCAACTTATAAAGCACTTTCCTGAAAGCTTCCTTAGCAGCCAAGCAATCTAACAGAATAACATAGTTTACTCTGTTTAATGCCACACTCAGGTCAAAAGAATAAGAATCAAATGATTTCCTTTTTCCAGCTCTTTCAACAGATTATCAAAAACAATTTAGAAAACCAGTTCAGTGCTCTGGAGGTGCCTGAAACCAGATTGGCAGTTATCCAGCACATTAGCATCAATTAAAATAACTAAATCTGTTGAAGAATCATGGGATGCTCAGTACAGGTCCAAAGCTGGGGGCAAGCCTCTGCTTCCTGGAATAGCCAGAGACGAGCGTGCTCTGGAGGGAGGGAATCCCAGTCATTGCACAGTAAAGGAGACCCAGCAGCGGGATTTGAGGTCCACAGATCCAGAGGTCCGGAATTGGCCCCTGGTCAAGGACGGTCCCTGCAATAACTGAGCTATAAATGAATTGGGAAGGGGGACGTGAAATAAAAGAAAACTCCCCATCCAGCTACTCATGAAGGCTCATGGCAGCGTAGCCCAATGGAGGTTGGCTCTTTTTTGAGCTGGAAGTCCCAAAGGAGCAGGAGGAAACCATCAAGCCAAAAAATACCCCAACCCATTCAGTTTGTTGGATGTCTGCTTGAAGTATTAACAAAAAAAAAGCATGTCCCAGTGCCAGGGGGAGGCAGAATCCCACCGGCACGAGGCCCAGAGGGGGAAAGCCAGTACTGCCAAAGAAGGGGAGGGCTGTGCTGGAGCTGCTGCCAGTAGGGAAGTGGGAGGTGGCAGGTAACCTGCTCAAAGGTTCACCTAGGCTGCCAAATACTCTTTCAGCAGTGCAGCAAAGTAGGCGGGAAGATAGTACCTGTCACTGAAATACTGTGGCCAGTGGGAGAAGCATTTTTTTTTAAGCAGTTCATGGAAATCTGCGAGGTTTGAATTGTTTACCTCAATTACTAATGGCAGAAAATATCCAGGCCCTCCATTTCTCCTGCTCTTGGGGAATCCTCATGATTTAGGGTCAGATATACTGTGAGTCTGCTTCACTGAAATTGTTCTCCCGTTGTGTGCGCGCGCATGGGAACAGTGTTCAGTGCCTCTGACCCCCCCCCCCCCCCGGTTTGTTTTCATTTTCTTGCTGAACTATCTAAACCCTTTTTTGTTTCTGTTGCTGCTTTATAGTAAGGGGCAAAATGAAAGTCTTATTTGCGAGATGTACCCATTCCTGCACATGCGCCGGCGAAGGCACAGTGGCTGCTGTGTGAAGAAGAATCCGGACGCTGGACACCCGGGCCTCTCGTCTAACCTGTAAGCTGGTCGCGCTCCAGCTCTTCCCGTGGCTTCTTTCTCGCTTTTGGAGACGGGTGCACCGCAGCCACAAGAACAATCCGCTCCTGCAAGCCACGGTCGATTCGCAGAATTAGCTGGCTGGGTGTTGTACAAATAAGGCAGAAGCGATTTTGAGGCGGGAGGTCTGGGCGATGTGGTTCACCGTCTTTCTTGCTGCTTTGTTTTGCTTTGGAGATGGCACGATCGTTAGTCTTAGGTGGGAGGGCCTGCCTGGGAGTTAGGTAATAAAGAACGGTAAAACCACATTGTCTGGCTTGTCGGTTATAGTGTAAGCAGGAATAGCTTTGCCTCTCTGCCTTTTAATTGGTCTTTTTAGGAAATCTTGCCGATGGTAGGGTGTTGAATAAAGGGTGTCCTCTGAGAATTAAGTGATGAATGCACAGCTTCTGTTTTGGTATAATGAATCATATTTTCCCTGTATATATATCCCATCACTGTGCTCTCTTCTGTTGCTATGAAGTTTTAATTTTTTTTTTTCTGGGGCTTTTAGTAGCCATTTGAGAAGATGGAATGGCATACTGGGAATATTTTATATCACCCGCAGGGAGATGAAGTAGTGCAGGAGGTTGGGGATGGGGATAGGGAGTGCATAGGGATAGAGTGGAAAGAAAGAAACAGTAGAATATTAACATGAGGTCCAAAACCTGCATATGACTGAGCCTTTCAAACAAGGCAAGTCTTGCACAAAAGTTGTAAAACAAATCAAAATAAAAACCAACATCGAAATTCAAGCAAATAGATTTTTTTTAAAAACGGGGCTGTGTACTCAGTAAAAAAATATGGAAGGAAATTTTAGATTCATTACTGGAACTGCTATAAGAAGAAGCAGGGTTTTTTTTTTCAAGCCATGTAAAGTTGTATTCTTACGAATATTTGTTTTATTGGTATCTATGTAAGCCACTTAGAACTGGGAATAATGTGGCCTGTAATAAAGAAACAGAGCTTAGCTCATACCCAACCTGAAACAAGAACTGACATGTATCAGTCCCAGAGCCTTTCATCTTTAGAGCTGGCATTCACAGCATTGTGCGTCTCTTAAATACATTTCCAGCTTGGTTGCAAACATCTACCCTTATTCCTCAGGTTTCCAGAGAGCTGATACCATAAAAGAGACCAGCAGGAAAAAAAAAATATGCAAGCACATACTGACAACACATAGGGTGAATTTGTGATTCCTAAAGATGAAGAAGATTCCAGATTATTATGTATTCCTTTAGGGTTGACATTCTTAGCTCATAAATCCAAAGGGGGTTGGTGTCTCAGCCAAGTTCTCCTCCCTTGTCTCCTCCTTGTATCCTGCTCTTAATGCAGCTCTGTCCCAGTAATCCAAAAGTGTCTCCGTGCTTGGCTCACTTGCTTGCGCAGCACCGAAGTTGTCATGTTCTGTCCGTTGAAGGCCTGGGCGTCTTTCCCACTCCTCTCCTTCATGTAATTTAATTAATTTATAAGACGTTATAACCCACCAATGCCAGGGCTCCCGGTGGCATACATTGCATACATAATCAGTCAAAAGAAAAACTTTAAGTAACCTGACAGCCAAAGCAAAATACTTGATAGGATTTCCCTGCCCGCTAGGAAAAAAGGCAGCGTGCTAGCTTGAGCTTCTGCTGATTGATTCACTCTCTGTGTTGCAGGTTTGCAGGGCAAAATCAATAGAAATGCTGCAACATAGACGGCAGTTAATAAACGCATCAAAACCTATCTTCGTCCTTTTGCGTCTCTTAAGCTGTTTTCGACAGTCCCGCAAGAAGTGGCGTATCTCCCAGTGACCACGACCGTAGGCAATTCAAGATAGCGCCCACAAGGCCTATTAAATCAATCTAAAACAGGTATGAGTTTCTCCTTGCCAGTGCTGTGCAATATGTGGCTCACAGAGGGCGATTCTGAATAGCTCTGTGGCAGTGGCCGAGCTGGCAGGCATTTTTAGCTCACGCGTGATGCACTCAGTTTTGAAAGGGAAACCACGCGCATTGTTCCTCTTTAAACATTCACAGCCACAAAATCTGCAGGCTCAAAAGCGCCTGGGTGCTTTTCACCTATTTGCGCTGGAAGCCAAGCGGCGAGGGGTGGGGTGGGGGGTGGGGGCAAAATAGCCTGACGACATCTGAAAATGACAACGCACGGTTTTCCTCTATCGACTTAAACACTCGCAGGAGAAGTGGAACCTGCCTACGAATTTGCCTGCTCTAGAGAATCCCACTCGGACCTTTAGCCGGGTACAGGAAAGTAATTTTGGATCAAGTAAGTTCACCTGGGCATGTGGCTTGGGAAAATAATGCTGCTGCTTTTCCATTGCCACAGGGAAAAATCCCCCTCCCCTCCCCCCACTCATACACACACTGCCTACGGAGGAACAAGCCAAGTGCCACACAGCAACAAGTGTGTGAAAGGAGGAAGTCGGAGCGCTGGCAGCCATGTGAAGAAAGCCATGTGAAGAATTTTGCTTCGCTGGATGTTACTAGTGTAGCACCATATTGGTCATTTGTAGGTTGATATGGAAAGATCTACCTAAAGTAGATCTTTCCATAAAGGGATACACATATTAGAAGATACACATATTAGAAGATGCTTCCTCGATCGCTCGCTTGCTTATAGAGCCACTTTTAAGCGGCATAGCTTTCCGAGGGTTAGCCATGTTCTTTTTTTCTGGGAGGCGTTTCAGCTGTTCAGATTTCAGAACCCGCATTGAAATATACTCCCGTGCCTGGGATTACCATTTCTGCCATTGGACCCGTGCAGGACCATGATCAAAGCCATCGAGTCTGGAAAGCGGCGATTTGCCGACGAATAGTGACCTGTCCAAAGTTATCCTCTGCACAGTAAGTGTGGCTGTCCATCGTTTGTATGCTTTTATCTGGATTACTGCCATGTGTGGTGGTGGTGGTGGTGGGGGGGGAGAGTTGGTGAGGTCCCAGGTGAGAAACAGCGTACCTAATTGGCAGTTTCAAAAGTATACGCTCTACTTTTCACGGCCATTCTTCCTGACAGCCCTAGAAACAGCATTTGCAAAGCACATGGGCACTTTTAGGGCATGGATTTTATGCTACCTAACTACCTGAGTACTTTCTCTTTGAATATTAACTACAAAGTGTGTGCAGCAAAAGTACCAGCGTGGTGGGCTTTTTGAAAATTGCCCCTTTAACATCTAGCCCAGGGGTAGGCAACGCTGGTCCTACAATGCCAGATAAAGGCCAGGTTTTCAGGCTATCCACAGAGAATGTGCAGGACTTAGGTCTGCATACGGTGGAGGCAGTGCTTGCAGATCTTTCTTATGCATTTTCATTTGGATATCCCGAAAGCCGGGACCTGTTTGAGGTGCTCCAGGACTGGAGTTGCCTGAGCTCGGTCTGGTCTGAAAAGCAGAGCTATTGATGCAGTAGCGGGGTCAGAGGAAGGCCTGTCCAAGCTCAACCCTTAACTTCTGAAATCTCATGGGATCGGAAGGTCGTACAGGAGAGGGAGAGGCCACTGTGGCAGAGCAAGTATTTCTGAATGATTTCATTTCCAGATTTCCCATCTTCTCCTATTAGCATTATTAATAGTATTTTTTTAACACCTACGCAAAGAGAACTTATTCAGGCTCAGTTAATTCCGCTGCTGTGGAAATTCTGCCAACCGGAAGCAGCATTAATAACAGCATCGGGGCTAATGCTGAGAAAGCAAGGAGGAACTTATTTTATGCATTACGTTTGAACGATATTCTAGATTGTTATTTTTCCATTTAAAAACTGTAAACCAAAGGCTTATTTTAATCAGTGCTCTCCTCATAATGACAACACTGCCAGCACAATTAGCATTTAGAATTGCAGAATGTGTTCTGAATGCCATTCATGGTCGCCTGACTTTCTGCATGACAGATCTCCACTTCTTGATTTTGACAGTCTGACATCTAAGTCTAGGGATTGCTATATTGTTGCCCATCTGTTACCATTTCGGTTCATGTGATTCCAACAGTTCAACTGATCATTGATTTTTAAAGTGGTTCCCTCCATTTTGCTTCATGTTGAATAACTATTACATAGTAACATAGTAATGATGGCAGAAAAAAAACAAATGGTCCATCCAGTCTGCCCAGCAAGTAGTAGCTGCTGCTCCGTGCAGGTTACACCCAAGCCTTATGTTAAAGATGAAAATACTACTACCAACATTTTTACGGGATGAGCAGCCTTGATAATTCAGGCAGTGCTGCTTGAACGTGCTTTGTTTAAAGAAGCATGTTTCATAAAACTGGTACCAGTATAGCAGATGGTAGTTATGAATGCAGTGCATCAACGGTTCATCCAAGTCATGAGCTCAAGCATCTTAAATTACTATAAGGGCTTGGAAGACAGATGGATGCCACACTGGGAGGTAACCTCCTTCACCAGCTCTTCACCTGTTCATCAGAAGCTTATGCAGGGGATAAAGCAGGACTATAATTTACTAGCTCGCCCGCCATCATCTTCAAAGCTTCAGATCACTGATGCCAGGAGCCAGAGTTTAAAACCTCAGGTTTTGTACAGAGACTGACAGTTCACTAGTCATTGTCCTGTTACACTGGGAATATCTCCTGCAGCCCTTCCTTGGTTTTCAGGTCCCTAATACAAGGGTCACAGCAGAAGTCCCTGGGGCCATTGCCTCCCAGCTTACTTTTCTGTCTTGCTCACACCGTCCGTAACACTAAAGTAAGCCACCAAAGGGGCCAGGGTTCAACTGGCAGGAGGAAGACAAGCCTCCCAGGCCCTAAGCTCTTGGGGGTAGGTGCCTTGCATGGTGTCTCACAACCAAACAGTCTCTCTCCCACTTGTACTCACGTAGGCAGATCTCTCAGTTCAGCAGGCTGGTTCTTGAGGCGTAAAAGAGCAAGCAGAGGCTTGGAGTGGTGTTCAACAAAACAATAGTCTCGCTCACAAGAATGGTAAAATCATCAAAAAGAAACAACAATAGGATGGCAACTCCAAGTGCTACAGTCTCTATCCAGGTCAGCCTCTGAATCAGTGTCCCAATGTCCAAGTCTCTCCCCAGTGATGGGAAAAGAAAAACTTCTCTCCAAAAGTAAGGCAGGGAGCTGGTGGTGGAAAAACAAACTCCCTCCTTCAAAACAAGATGACACAGAAACTTCTGCAAAAACTTAATGTCTTCTTCTCCTTCTGGATTACTACAGTCCCCACTTTTGCTAGACGTAGGGCAAAGTGGCACCTCGGGCAACTGGAGACCCCACCTTGAATGGCAGCAGGACAAACAGCACCCAATCCTGTCCTCTCCTGAAATGGGGAGCAGGTCCAAAAAAACACAGCACCCCTCTCAAAAATCAAACTCCTCAGAACTCTGCTGCTGAATCCCACTGGTGCAGACTGGGTTTCCGATAGCTCCAACAGTGGCTAAGAATTGGCAAAAACTTAAAACCATGCTGAAAGGTGCCAGAAGAGTGGCATCCTGCCTGAGAAAGAGGCTGTGATCTAACCCAGATCAGACAGAGACTCCAGAGAGAGAGAGAGAGAGAGGAAAAGAAAAGGAGCCCTTGTGGAAAAAGATTTTCAGCTACTCAATGGGTGCTATGAGGGTCCAGGGTGGAAGGAGTACCCATCCCAAAGAGCTGACCTATGTTTGGGAAGGAATGTGGAGGAGACAGTGAAGGAGATTGAGTTAACTCTGTTGGACATCTTTGGATTGTGTTACAGCGCTGATACATTGTGTTGTGGAGTGCCAGAAATCGTTGAACTTTGCTTTCCCTGCCATCAGTTCAGTAAAGACTTTTGTTTTGAAAACAGCACAGGTGCAGAGGGTGTATCTTTGGGAGTGACTGTACTGGGGAGCAGGAAAAGCCCCTGTGTGAACAAAATCCTAAAGACTTCAACTTTTCCCCCTGTGCAAGACCTGCAGGAGGTCATGGGGCCTTGTGTAGTCTGTGCTCCTCCCCGTTCGTCCCCATGCCCAATTGCTGACCAGGACAGGGGCTACACCTAAAAGAAGGAGGAAGAAAAACATCACTTCCTTCCCCACTCTCATCCCTTCCCAGCTTTCCTTGGATTCTCCACTCTGTTTCGGTGCCTTTTCCACACTGGTGACCCTTCAGCTGCACAAGCTTTCAGCAGCTGCTGGGCCTCTCATTTCCTTCTCCTCCCAGCGAGTGTTGGAGCTTCTGGTAAGAGGATAGAATGAGCAAGGCTGGAGTGCATGAGAGCAGTAGGCGCAGAGGTGGGGGAGAAGTTGAGGACAGCCTGATGGGGAGAAAGACTGAAGAGGCTGGCATTGTGTAGGGGATGAGTGCTGGGTCTGGGCATGTGGTGGTGGAAGGGAAGATGGGTTCTGTTGGAGGAAAGTGCGAGGTGGTGCGCTGGTGAGGGAATGTGAGTGCTGACTCTTGAGAAGAGCGTGAGTATTGTGATGTTATGTCAGTGCACGTGAGCTATGAAAACGTATGTATTTGATTCAGCCAGGAAAGGCACTCAGCAGTAGTGGCTGCACTGCAAATCCACTGATAAACACCAATTTTTTGTACCCTCAAAGAACACCTAATTAGCTGGAAAATAAACACCTCAGTCTACTGTCTATAAACACCTAAAATAGAAACCTTGATTATAACTGTGAATGTATATAATTATATAACGGGAGCAATATTCAGTCACTGAGCGGCTCGGCTAGTTAGCTGGATATGTTCGTGCTGCTGCTGAATATATCCGGCTATCTTAAAGTTAGCCAGCTAACTTTAGGACAAATCAGCGGCACGAACAGAATTAGCCGCATAAGTTAACCAGCAAACTCCGAATATCAGAGTTACTTATGTGGCTAACTCCACTCCTCCCCCGAAACACCTCCCACTCACCCCCAGAACATCCCCGACTTGTCTGGCTAGAATTTAGCTGGATTAGTCTATAAAATGCTGGTTTTGCCATTTAGATGGGTAACTGTTCAGTTATTCATCTAGATGGCTTTTGAATATTGACCTCAATGTTTTTATTGTGCCTGACTGATTTGGAAGGTGTTCTGGGGATACAGAGGACCCAGAAGGTCTTAGAATCCCATAATGGAATTGGCAGGAGTCGGTGGTGTGAACGGAGGGGTCTAGAGAGGATAATTCAGACAGTGATGATGAGTTTTCTTTGCATGTCCTTTTGCATTTTTTGCTGTTATATGTCCCACAAGAGAGTAAACAACAGATTAGAAGGAGGTGCAGGGAAAGTACATTTTCTATTTATAAAAGAACTGAAATGTCGAACCTGTATTCCCTGAGGATGGAAATCTGGAGGGGAAAGAATGGGGGAAGAGGAAGAGTGCTGGCGGAGAAAGAGAGAAAATAAACGTTCATGACAAAGGCTGCCAAGAAAAGCATCCCTGAAACCTTAAATGTTAATGAAGAAAAAGAAGAGGGATTATTTGCAGGAGTGAGTTATGGCTACACCGCCATTCTATATTCGGTTGCACAGAGTTCTCTGAAAGAATTATAAAGAGATCACTACAGCCTTATTTTGGGGTTGACACTTCTTTTAAGTTTCGCAAGAATTCTCGCTGTTTTAAAGATTTGATAACTCGTCTTATGCCGCGGTTGGCTGTCCTTTGTCGACCCACGGCAAAAAATGTCTGACCCCGCTATTCTAAACCGATTATTTCAGATGTAAGAGTCCGTCTTGTGGCTTTGTCTACAAGCACTTATATGTTTGTGTCTGGGTTTCCATTATACCCCAAACTTCTTCACACAATCATAGAGTGTATGCCTTATTGCATACAGTCATCTTCAAATTTTGTTTGCATCAAAAAGCTCCTGTATTTAAGATATATGGGGAACATATGGTCCCCCTGACACAGCCCTGATGTGAAACACAATGCCGTGTCGGGGGTCCTTGCTTCTACACTATGAAGCACAATTTCCTTAATGAGTGTGTACCACTGATGTGACTGTATTTACAATAAAAGTATTCCTTCAATATGTACTGACCAGTGATTTATGTTTGCCAGGCATTAACTACGTCGCGTGAGTTACTGCCAGCCAGGAAAGCAGTATGCATGGCACAGGGTATGCCTTTTGTTCTATTGCTGGCCTGTTGAAAATATCTTTGTATTCTTTGTATTGGGCTCCTATGAAAGCATGCTGAGGTCGCAGAATGGGAGCCACCCTTTTGAAAATGGGGATGATAAATGTGCTTATTGAGAGCGTTGGCAGCGAGGTGCCATGTCCTTCACGGTGAATCCTGAAAGCAATATGATCAGGCAACCGAGTAAATATGAAGCATCTGCTCTGAAAGCCGAGGCACTGGAAAACACCTCAAAGTCATTTCAGACATCACAAGCGCTCCCGACTTTTTTTTTTTTTTTCTGTGTGTTTTAAGTGTGCACGTTGGGAGTGGAGTATCTGTAGCATGCACAGCTGGAGTGGGGGGGTCTATCGGCAATTATTTTACACTGCTGCAAGGAGTTTTGTTCTTTGAAATTCTCCCTTCCCCAGGCGGCTGGTAAAATGCTAGTCTGAAGCAAGTTGTAAAGATCCAGCAGTAGCTGATATTTACAGTGCCAGCCAGATGTCGTGTGTAGCACAAAAAAAACCCCACCTCCAGGCCCAGCAATGGAAAGCAAAGAGGAACTGGTCAGACTCTCTGTGCTATTCTGTGTTCTGGCCATGCTGTTAAGACTTCAGCGTGATGAAAGGTTCTTCAGAGCTGAAATGTCCTGCTATTCATTTCACTGTGTTCTGTACTGGAATGGTTGCCCTTTGTTGGCTGCTAATACTATAATATGGTAAAAAAAAATGCCGAACGATGAAGAATGTGCCTCAACCACGCTGAATTCTGTCACCGAGGAGGTGCTGTGCTTGCCATCTTTATCCACCTTAAAAATTAATGTAAAGGTCAACAAATAAATTATAAGAGAACCAAAAAAAAGTTATAGGCGTAACCTAATACATTTGCGATCAGTTTTGAGCTATAAAACTGTGAAATTCATAAGGAAGAGGAGATAGCAAAGCGATTGAGCCGTTCATGATGCCAGGACAGTTCAGTCATGATCCATTACAGCACCTTCTTCCAGCCTGACAGAGCCTAAAGCATTTCGTTGGACTAAGGCACGCTTCAGCCTGGCTAACATTAAGTTGACTTGAATTTTGAGAAAGGAACTGCCATTCAATAAGCAATGTCCATAGGAAACTCCATAAATCCCAGCGCAAAACATTTTAGCATTGGAAGGAACAAGGATTGCTGAAAGTACATTTTACATAGGATAATACTGTAGTGGAAAGGAAATATCCCAGGTTTTCTAAAATATTGAAATATTCGAAGCACTGCAGCATTTATTGTTGTTTCTTTCTGACGGAAGCCAGTTTGCGGAATAAATTGCCCACTAACATTGGTAGTTTAAGTGACATTTTAGGTTTTCCTCAATTTTTACAAACCTGACTATTTAGCCAAGTAAATTGATTGACTGTTGTAGGTTTAAATATATTAGTTGTATTAGTTATGGGGCTTTGGTTATAACAGTCTTTTTTTTTTTTTTTTTTTAAATGTAGCCACTCTTCTGGTATTTAACCAAGTAGGCAGGGGGTCATAATCAGTCCTGGAGCTGTCTACACAAAGTCCAACAGCTCCAGGCCATGGATTCTCTGATGGGGGCAGGATACACCTCCAGAGCCAAAGATGCAAGGGGTGATTCACGCTGTGGGTGCTTTCTCTCAAGGTGTACTCTGTAACATCGTAACATAGTAATGACAGCAGAAAAAGACCAAATGATTCATTCAGTCTGCACAGCAAGCTTCTTATGGTAGTATCTGCTGCACCATGCAGGTTACCCCTATGTTTCTCTTAAGGGGTGCAAGTGCCGCTCTGTGCATTTCTCCCCAGGCCTTATGATAACCCATACAAAATTTACTGCTAGCAAACTTTTTACTGGGTGATGATCCTTGTTGAACATTCAGATAACGCTGCTTGACGTGCATTGCTTATGGACTTGGCCGTAGAAGCAGTCCTATGCTTTTTCCCTTATCTCTGCATATCAGTACCCCAGACCTAAATGTCAGGGCCCGTGTTGGTTGTCATCTGAATCCAATTCCTTCCCCCACTCTCGACTGTCAAAGTGGAGAGCAATGTTGCATTTGCATCAAAAGAATCAAGGCTTATTGGTTAAAGATAGTAATCCCATGCCTTCTGCTAAGGGTAGTAATTGCGGCTCCATGCAGGTTACCCCCCATGCTTATCAATTCCCAATTTGTAAAGGTTGGGGCCCTCGTTGGTTTTTGTTTAAATCTAATTCCCCTTTCCCCCCTGCTGTTGAAGCAGAGAGCAGTGTTGCAGGTGCATCAAAAGCATCAAGGATAATAACCACCGCACCATCAAGTTACCCCATGCACCTTTTTATTTCCATCCTCCGGCCTTTAGGGATCCACAGTGTTTATCCCATGCCCCTCTGAATTCTTTGACTATTTTTGTCTTCACCACCTCCTCCGGAAGGGCATTCCAGGCATCCACCACCCTCTACGTGAAGAGATATTTCCTGACATTGGTTCTGAGTCATCGTCCCCTGGAGTTTTATTTCATGACCCCCTAGTTCTACTGTTTTCTTTCCATCAGAAAAGATTCAAAGTTTGTACATCATTAAACCTTTCAGGTATCTAAAGGACTCTATCATATCTCTTCTGAACCTTCTCTCTTCCAGGGTATGCATATTTAGATCCTTCAGCCTCTCCTTAAAAGTCTTCCGATACTGACCCCACACCATTTTGGTCACCCTTCTCTGGACCACCTCCATCCTGTCTCTATCCTTTTTGAGATATGGGCTCCAAAACTGAATACAGTAATCCAGGTGAGACCTCACCAAGGATGTGTACAAGAGCATTATCACCTCCTTTTTCTTACCGGTTATTCCTCTCTCTATGCAGCCCAGCATTTTTCTGGCTTCAGCTATCACCTTGCCACATTGCTTTGCCATCTTCAGATGGCACTAAGATCCCTCTCAGTCCATGCACATCAGTCTTTCATCCCCTATCACAGCAATTTTGGATTATCGCATCCCAGATACATGACTCTGCAGTTTTTTGCTGCCAATTCCTGGACTACCCTTCAAGCTTTCTTAAATCACTTTTCATTCTCTCTACTCCTTCAGGCATGTCCACTCTGTTGCAGATCTTTGTATCATCTGCAAATAGACAAACTTTACCTTCTACCCCTACCGCAAAGATGCTCATAAAGATATTGAACAGAACCGGTCCTAATACCGATCCCTGTGGCACTCCACTTAAAACTGTTCTCTCTTAAGAGTAATTTCTATTTAACATTGCACCTTGTCTCCTATCAGTGAAATAGCTTGTAATCTATGCTACTACCTTGGCGTTCACTCCCAAGCTTCTCATTTTATTCACAAGCCTCGTATGCGGAACAGTATCAAAAGCTTTGCTGAAATCCAAGTAAATCACATTGAGTGCTCTTCCTTGATCCAATTCTCTAGTCACCCAATCAAAAAATCAATCAAATTTGTCTGACAGGACCTTCCCCTGGTATTTCCATGCTGCCTCGGATCCAGCAACTGACCTGTTTGTAGATAGTTCACTACCCTTTCCTGCAGTAGCATCTCCATTTATTTTCCAACCACTGAGGTTAGGCTAACTGGCCTGTAGTTTCCAGCCTCCTCTCTGCGACCACTCTTGTGAAGCACGACCATCACTTATCTTCTCCAGTCCTACGGCACCACTTCTGTTTCCAGGGATCTATTGAACAGTCCTTCAGCTGAACTTCAAGCATATCTCTGAGCCCCCTTAGTATCCTGGGATCTACCTCATATGGCGCCTTGTCCACTTTCAGTTTGCCTATTCTTCCCATACATTCTGTTTTGTAAAATGGAGTTTTGTCTACCCTATCCCCATCTACAGTCTGACCCAGGCACCCATTCACACCAACTGTCATCCAGGCTTCCATTCACCCCCCCCCCCCCCCCACACACACACACACTAGCTCTCACCCAAGCACCCATTCACACCCACAAGCTCTTACCCAGGCTTCCATTCACACCTACCGACACAAGCTCTCACCCAGGCTTCCATTCACACCCACAAGCTCTCACCCAAGCACCCATTCACACCAGCTCTCATCCAAGCTTCCATTCACACCCACAGACACAGGCTCTCACCCATTCACACCCACAGACACAAGCTCTCACCCATGCATCCATTCACAGACACAAGCTCTCACCCATGCATCCATTCACACCCACAGACTAAAGCTCTCACCCAGGCACCCATTCACACCCTCAGACACAAGCTCTCACCCATGCACCCATTCATACCCTCAGACACAAGCTCTCACCCAGGCTTCCATTCACACCCTCAGACAAAAGCTTTCACCCAGGCACCCATTCACACCCTCAGACACAAACTCTCACCCAGGCACCCATTCACACCCTCAGACGCAAGCTCTCACCCAGGCACCCATTCACACACAGACACACCAACTCTCAACAAAAACAACTTCTTCCTTCACTGCAGGGATGGGCTCCAGTTCCGCCGTGGCTTTAATCCGGTGGGCCTTCTTTTTTCAGTGCCACGGGAATGGGTGCCTCAGTTGGGGGTCGGGTTTCCTCTTCGCTGCTTCCATAGCGGCCTTGCACCGTCGGGGTCGGGCTTTCCTCTTCACCGCTACGGGGATGGGCTCCCGTAGCGGCCTTGCACCATCGGGGTCGGGTTTCCTCTTCACCGCTACGGGGATGGGCTCCCTTAGCGGCCTTGCACCCCTTTCACTGTCGGGGTCGGGTTTTCCTCTTCACCGCTACATGGATGGGCTCCCATAGCGGCCTTGCTTCGTCGGTGTTCTACATTGCCATTCCTCCCACCCCACTCCCGGGCTATGCCGTATCTGCCTCACTGGCCAATCAAAGGCTTCCTCCCTTCTTCCTACTCCCACTGGCAGGTAGAAGGGAGGAGGCTTCTGATTGGCCTGCGTGGGGGAAGGCAGAATGAAGGAGGCTTCCCATTGGGCAGTGGGGGTTGGAAGAAAGGAGGCTTTCAATTGGCCCGCGGGGGCTGGAAAAAGGGAGAAGGAAAGTACAACGGGGCAGTGGGACACCTGGAGACACGACACACCTGCTGGTGTTTGGCGACACACTGGTGTATCGCAACACACACGTTGAGAAGTGCTGCTCTAAAGAATACTTCTTCTTCCCATATCTCTTAAAGGAAACACGCAGTAGAAATCCAATAAGAATTCCCTCCAGAACCTTCCCATGAGTTACCATACATAGGATTCTTTTACCTTTCACTATGCCATCTAGTGGTTGTTCAGAGTTACTGTTAACCTCCTTTTTTTTTATCCCAATCAAAACATTCCAAAAACATTATGAACCATGTACAGGACCGCAGGAACAAGTCAAAGGCCTCCCCCCACCTAGGCCTTACTCTAGTGATCCAAGGCCCAATCTAGAGACTCAAATTTGTTTTATGTTTTATATTCTTTATAAGCTATTATTGTTATTTTTATATTGTTTTTGTGGGATGTTTAGTAATTTTTGTATGCTATTATGTTTTTATTGTATATTTTGAATCCCACCTTGAACATGCTTTGAACATGCTTTTAAATAAATACATGGTGCAGAAACTGCAAATCAGACTTATAGCATGATCAAAACGAATGTGCAATTTATTTGTTCTTTTACTTTATTTAGTGTCATCTAGTATTATAGTGAGACAGATGGGTGACCTAATCAACCAGCAAAACTGAGGGTCATAACAATGTCAGCTCTCATGTTACCTTGCTTTATGACGCAAGTTTCCCAAATACAAGGTGTCATACGGCATTTCTTTTATTTTCTGACTGTAGGAAAATTCTTATTATGCCTGGCCTCCATGTGCCTTGTTCTTCAGAGTACCACATACCCAATTGCTAAGTTTTGTTTTTGATCACACCATACCTCCCTCTATGTGTCTTTCTTCTGTAGGGCAAACCACCCTCTGACTTTAGTAATTACTTTTAATCACAGTGATTGCCTTTATCACCCAGCCAAAGGGAAAAAAATAGAATGCCAAAGACGCACAAAGATCCATTCAAAATAAGAGTTGGCTTCTAAAATGGAAAGAATTTTGAACGGCTTGGTTCATTCAGATTCAAACAGAAACCTAAAATGTACCGAAACCCTTCATTACAATGTGACGTGGCTAATGAATACACACCAGTAAGAATGTTTAGTATGTACAATGCAGCCTATTTGCCTTGCGGGGCAAAGATTCCTATGTCAGATCCATAGCATTGTAATTACTAAGCCCATATATCTACTTCTAGTATTTTTATTGCTGTTAACAGCAATGGCATGAATATTAATGATGTCAGGTATCACTTTCAGCCCATGCCAGAGTGGTTGGAGACTGGCGTCTTGTGAAACAATTGTGAATTGATGTGTGTCATAAGTGGCTCTTAAGAGCCCTAGTTCCTGAGTGTAAGTAGCACTAGTTCTCAGTTTCATGCAAAACTGTAGGAAGGAAGAAAGTAATTGGAAACTGGTTTTCTGGTTCTATTTTTAAGCTTGGTGTGATGAAAAGCAGGACTTGATGCAAAGGGGTTGGTGAGCTTTATGGAACATCCACTGCTTGCTGCTGACAGCTAATTGAGAAAAATCCCAGATTAGCAGCAGAAGCTGGTTATTTGTACTGTTGACCAAATGATACTAGTTGACCACTTTCACAGTAGTACAGTAAAAGAGTAATTTTGGTGTTCAGTCACAGGTGAATAGGCATCTATTGTGAGCAAGAGATATTGGTAGAGAAAGTGCAGTCAGGAAAGCTATATTACTGCAGTATTGAGAAGTTGGTAGCTAAGGGGGGCCTATGCAGTAACATGCACATTGAGGATCTCTTGTTTGCACAGAAAATAACATGGTATACAGTAAGGTTTTAACATGCATGCCAAAGTGGTCTAGAAAGCTGAAAGTATATCTACATATATAAATGAAGGAACATCATATGCAAATCAGGCTTTAGCATATGCAAGGTAAATAGTGTGAAATGCTCATCCTTCACGCTATTTACTGTGTGCTCCGACTTTAATGGCATGCTATTTATACCTATCTTGGACCAGAAGATAACTTACTATGCACACAATGGAGATGACTCAGTTAACTGCAAAGGGCCTGAAAGGTAAAAAGATGGCACACGCATGCTCTTGAGGATTTGACCACACTTTTCTTTACCAAAACAAAACACAGTCAAAACACATTTTTTTCTGGAATACACATTTTCACACCACAAGTATGTCTTTTCAAACAAAACAGTTACACATCACAGAGGTTTTTTCAAGCAGTGTTCCACACCTCACAATGTACAAGGCATAGAGGTTTCATAATGGTATGTAAACAGACAACCTCCAAGGCAGTGGTTCTCAACGGGTGTGTTGCGACACACTAGAGTGTCGCCAAGAACACGCAGGTGTGTCGCCACACTTCCCGGTCCCCCCACTGACCCAGCTGTTCCCCGGTCCTCCTCGGCCCGGGCTTAAAATGCTGTCAGCCTGGGCGGAACACGGCCGGACAGCTGGAGTCAGCGGCACCGGCATTCTCTCTTCTTCCCGCCCCCCCCCCCCCCCCCACGGCCCGGAAGAGGAAGTGGTGAGCAGCAGGTGCGTGCGCGGGAAGAAGAGACCATGCTAGTATGGGCAGCGTGGGCCTGAAGAAGAAAAGAGGCGCAGCCTGAGGAATGAGCAGCTCGGCTCGGAGAAAAACGAAAAACGTCGTCAACCCCCACGGCAGATGGGACTCCTTTCTCTGCGAGGGCTGAAAGTGAAGGAGGTTGCTGCTGTCTTTAGGGTTAGAAGTGGAGGAGGCTGCTGCTGCCACTAGTTCAGGGGAGGGGGGAGAGTGAGTGAATGAGCATGCATGTGTGTTTGAGATCCTGTGTGTGTGTGTGTGTGTGAGTGAGATATCATGTATGTGAATGATTGAGAGCCTGTACATGTGAAAGAGAGTATGTGTGTGATTGAGAGCTGGTTTAGGTGAGAGAGCATGTGAGTATGTGATTGAGAGCCTGTGTGTAAATGAGAGAAAGAGAGAGAGCATGTGTGTCTGTGTGTGACTGAGAGCTGGTTTAGGTGAGGGAGCAAGTGAGTATGTGATTGAGAGCACGTGTGAAAGTGAGAGAAAGACAGCATGTGTGTCTGTGTGTGATTGAGAGCTGGTTTAGGTGGGAGAGCATGTGAGTATGTAATTGAGAGCCTGTGTGTAAATGAGAGAAAGAGAGAGAGCATGTTTGTAAGCATGTGAATGAGAGTCTGTGTGTGAGAGAAAAAGACAGCAGGTATGTGTGTGATTGAAAGCCTATGTGTGTAAGCCTGAAAAGATAGCATGTGTGTAAATTTGTAATTAAGAGCCTATATAAGTGAGAGAGAAAAAGCATGTGTATATGTGAGTGACTGAGAGCCAGTGTGAGAAAGAGAGAAGAGAAAGTTGCAAGCAAACCATCCCTCCTCCTGCTAATTCAAAACAATCTCAGGGCACCTGGATATCAAACGTTCCCAGGTATGCAGAGCAAAACATTTTTTGTATCCCTATTATTTTTCAATACTGGGTCTTTGTGTCTGTTATTTTGAAATATTTTATTGGTATCTAGAAATTTTTGATATGAGTTTTTAATTATTGGATATTCCATTCATCAGCTGTTTTGAAATAATCTGTTCTTTTTGTTAGTATGGTTTACTGCTACTGATTTTATATTTCTTGATTTGTTTTATAAGGATGGGTGATGTTTCTTTTTTTCCTTTGTTGCACTGCATACAGAGACTCTGGCTTGTTGCGGTTTCCAATTCAGTTTTTGTCTGCATGCTTCTAGTTATGCATTTTGATCTCTTTATTCTTTGTTAGGTGAGGGTCAGCACATGTGATTCAGGTGAGGTTTTCTGCTTGCGTGTAGTTTCTGTGTAGGGCTCTATAGCAGCCTGACTTGGTCCATTTTCCTAATAGGAGATGTATTGGTGTCTTAAGGCCTGGTGTAATATTTTCAGTGTTGCCTTTTCTTAGGTGAGGTGCTTATTGTTAAGTGCTGGAAATTGGTGCTGTTTTAGTGTAGGATGTTTACTGTTTATGCAGTTTCTGTTCAGACAGAATATGTATCTTTTCCTTGTGTCATTCTTAACAATAAAAATAATACTGGACCTTTATTTTTTATTTCCACCGTAAATTGTAATGAGCAGTGTGTCACACATGTGAGCATGGTCTGTCAGGTGTGTCACAATGGGAAAAAGGTTGAGAACCACCGCTCCAAGGTATTGGCATGATTGTCAGTCAGAAAAGGTGTCCAGGATGGCAGGAAATTAAGGGAGAAAAGCTGGAATGCTATGAGCACAAATGTTCATAGTCTGGGCAAACAAATTCCAGATCTGCAAGCCCTCATGGTTACAGAAACATGGTTCAGCTAGCCTCATGAATGGGACACAGCCATACTGGGCTATAACCTAATTAGAGATGATAGAGAAGACAGAAATAGGGGAGAAATAGATCTTTATGTCAAAAACAATATCCGAGCAACTGAAATGGGGGCATGGGGAAAGGAGGAAGTACTGTGGGCTGTCTTAAAAGCAGATGATGGCACTTCCATTTATACTGTTGTGGTCTACAGTCCTCCAAATCAGTCAGAAGACTGGATAAAGATTTAGCTGAAGACACCCAAAAGGTGGGAAGGAAGGAAGGAAGGAGGAAGTGTTGCTTGTTGGTGATTTTATTCTACCGGTTGTGGATTGGATTCTCTCTGCTGCAGAGAAAGTCCAAAAAAAAAAAATAATAATAATAATGCCCCTGTACAGATCCTTGGGAAGGTCCCACCTGGAGTATTGTGTTCAGTTCTAGAGACCTCATCTCAGAGAAGATAAGGACAGAACAGAAGCAGTCCAGAGAAAGGCAACCAAAATGGTGTGAGGTCTGTTCAGAAAGCCATCTGAGGTGAGACTGATGGATCTTAATATGTATGAGAGATATGATACAGTCCTTCAAATACCTGAAAGGATTTAATGATGCGCAAAAATCAAATCTTTTCCGAGTGAAAAGGAAATGTAAAACTAGGAATCTCAATATGAAATGCCAGAAGGGAAGACTCAGGAACAATATTAGGAAATATTTCTGCATGGAAAGGGTGGTGGATGCATGGAATGCCATCCCAGAAGAGCTGATGAAGACAAGAACAGTAATGGAATGGGAAAGGGTGTAAGGCACAGAGGATCCCTGCTGGCTAGAGAATGGAAATGAAGACATGGAGTAACTTTTCTATTAAACCTTGGGGAGAGCCTTAATGGAGCGGCAGTTGTTATTATCCCAAAAACAAAATGTTAGGCAGACCAGGTGGACCTATTTAGCAGCATGGTGTCTATTTACTGTTTGGGTACTTGCCAGGTACTTTTAGCCTGGATTGGCCACTGTTGGAAACAGGATGCTGGGCTTGATGGACCCTCACTCTGACCCAGTGTGGCAAATTCTCATGCTCTTACGTTCTGATTGGTTTTTCTTTGCCATCTTTCATTACGCTGTTGTCCTCGCTGTGGTTAGTCTGGCCAGTGAGTAGTGCTGCAGGCTCTCTGAGGCTTGACCGTGAATAGACATTTTTGTGGGGTCCTGGCCCCACCCCTTAGTTAGATGCAAAATTTGGGGCCTCCATCCAGGGAGGCTCCTCCTAGGGCAGGTAACTAGCCAGTGGGTATCCCCAGTCTTCTTCTTCTTCCCCCAATAGATAAAGAAAGTTTTCACAGGCTACCAGCAGGATATGGAGATATGGAGGAGGGGCAGAAAATGACGGAAAGAAAGAAGAAGCTGACAGAGAAGACATACTTACACACACCTTTATTTACACAAAGTATTTCCAAGCATTAGGTTACTAGAGGACAAAGGTCTTTGCTGTCCTCTAGTAACCTAATGCTTGGACATTGTTAATATGGTTAATATAAGCACTCAGAGGCTTGAGGCTGAACAGTAAGTAGCATGAGCCTCAAAAGCTTCAATGGAACTGACCAGTTGTTTTGGTTTGACTGTAGAGCTAATTTCCGTGAGCTTTGAGGCACTAGCAGACAGCATGATGCAGCCGTTGTAGTGCCTACACTACAGGCTGGTCATAGAGGTGAGGAATATTTGTCAGATGTCACTTTTCGTCTGAGACGAGTCATCCAGCTTCCTCCCTGGGTCTCCCCCTTCCATGCTCTATTTTGTGCCCAACCTCATCCTCTCACATTATTCTTTGAAGATCTTTACTGACACAAAAGGCAGATGTATCTAAATATGCACTGGTGTCACTTTGCTGCTCTGCTCTCCTTTCCCCTCCTTTCCTAGAGTGTAGCAGTTCTTCCATGACAAACTACCCTCATTGTGCTATTTGGAAGCAAGCAGGGGGAGCCAAGAGGAAAGGCAAAGTGAGCATGCTCAGTTTAGTAGGATTATGCTATTTAGTTGCTTTTTCATGTTTATACTAATATAGCCATTGTATTATTCAGTTGCTATGCATGATAATAGCATGACTATTAAGTGGCATTTTAACATGCATGTTCATTTATTTTGCACGACCACACTAAACCTTTTCAGTGTGAGCTTTATCTCTGGTTACTTGCATAGTGGTTGAGCAGGTTTCTAGATATTTTGCTTTCTCAGTGCTTTCACCATTCTACCATAATTTAAGGAGTAACAAATGAAAGGCGACTGTTATTTCTATGTAAGTTTCAGGGCATGCAAAGAATTAGCTAATATTTCAGCTCTTTGGTGGCAGCTTTCAGATGTTTTTTTGGTGAAAGCAAACTGTAATTTTGTGGTTTTGGTGTATGAAAAAATAACAAATGTAAGTTATTGTTTGTACATCAACAGGGACTCTTAAACGTTGTCCCAGTAGCCTGGTTTTCATTTGTGTGCAAAAGATCCTCTCCTGCAAATGAGCCACAAGTCTAGAGCTTGTCTAAAATACTTGACAAATTTGTTCATGCATTCGGCCTTTAACAAGTTTGACTCAGCTCTGAAATAAACCCAATCCCGTACCATCTTCGGGCCATGTTTTCCTGCTCACTTTTGTTTGTGCTTTATTGCTGCTGCTGCCAACCTCATTCATATGTTCCCTTGGGCTTGAATTCCTGTTGTGTTTCCCTAACTTGTAGGATTTCATTTTCTTCTTTGTTTAAATATGTGGTTTGTGTGGGAAGGCATGAAACTGGTTTGGGCTGCAGATTCTGCATCACCCTAAAAATTATGGTTTAGAAACTGCTAAAGTTCAAGATGAAAGCAGTTGGTGTAATTGTGAGGACACCACACAATAGCACTTAATATACCATTTCATCCCACTGCCACCACTAGAAATGGGAACTGGTGAACCAGCTGGGCCCCTGAATAATTTTCCTAACTTCTGTGCTCCTACACCCTGACAAGGGAACTTTGATCCACCCAACAGGGCCCTTCTATCCTCCCCTCCACTGGCTTCAGCTAGGCTAACATGCACGAGACTTTGTGCATTCAGCTGCTCTGCCCATAAAGTATAGAACAAATTACTGTTAACGCTGCACCAGGAAACCTCACCTTCTAGAAAAAAAGTCTAAATGTGGCTGTGTAACCAAGCCTTTCCCACATCAGGGACTCCACATCAGGGACTCCACATCAGGGACTCATCCTAGAAGTCTTCCTGACCGTGAATCACATAAGGTTTGCCCACTTCTAGGCTACCTCTGTCCCATTGACAGACTACAATTGTAAGATATTTTGACATCTCAGGAAAATCCTCTTGTGTTCTTTAGATAAGACCACAAAAGAACCTGTTCAATAGCTCACTGGTTCATGTTATTGAGCAGTATTCTTTATTTGATTCCCAACCGATTGTTCTGAGGGTTACTAAATTAGAAAAATTAAATTCAGACCTTCTAATTAATTCACATGCACGTGTTTATAATAAGTTTCAAAAGCATAGAGGAATCATCCCTGACAACCTTTCTTAGTAACAATAAAACAGATGGATCTTATTCAAATCAATATACCATAAACTGGCTTCCAAGTGGGCAACGAGGAGCTAATTATGGAGGAATCTCTTTGGTTTTCACTATAAATACCTATAGTAAAAATATCCAAAATTAATAATTAGTGCTAATTCCTATGTGAGCAAACATGATTTTGTTATTGGTAACTCATGTCTCCACTGGATAGATGTCATGTAATGTGCTGGTCCATTAGTATAATTTTTTTTGCTAGCAGAAAAAAGACCATCACAAATGACAGGTGGACATGGCTCCATCACATGTACCTGGAGGTCCCAAATTTACACATTTACCTCGTCCGGTGCATGAGTTTTCCAGGCCCGGCCAGTGCCACAGCTAATGCCACCCAAGTTCCCCACGTTGCTGCACGTAGCTGTCCACTGCCACTCCTCCACACTCTCCTGCACTGCCGTATGCCAAGAACATGAGCACCATGTGCAATAGAGAATTGGACATAGTACTTCACACTGCGTGCAGGCCACACAGGACCATGTCTGGCAGTAAGAGTAACATTACCCAAACAACAATTGCTTTTTATATATAAGAGAGAAGGTGGAGTCTTTTAAGCAATGGCAAGTACATCAAGAATGGTCCTGTACTACAGGTTGTTTTTTTCATACTTTTCTTGGCCCAAACTGGTACTTACAAATCCCAGGCTACTAGAATTCACTTTCTTAGAAGGTTGGACAGGGAGGTGGAGTTTGTCCCCTTTGGTGCAAGCAGTTTCTCAGGTGCCACCAGGCATTTCTGTACTTACAGACTTGGTGGAAATTGTTAGACAACTAGGCGCCCCTTGGTGGGGACCCTCCATCAAAAGATTATTAGTGTGGTCTCAAGCTGCATTGGGTTGGCGATACAAGCTTTGAAAGACAGCGCAATTGCTTTGAGTTTCCTAATCCTATAGAGCTGAGGAATAATTGATCCTGAACCACTGGCAGTAATCTTGATAATGTAATTCCTATGCTACCCCATATGGTGTGAGGTGATATGGGAAATTCTTACAGCGCCAACACATGAGAAGACTCATCAAGAATCTTCAGGCTGTGTGCTGGATTTGTATCTGAATGACAATTTCTCGTCATTAACCTGCAGTCTTATATTTCCGCCTCATTACAAGGGATCAGGCTGCTTGGAAGACACAGTAATCAGCACTTGATTGGCTTAATGCATTAATATGTTGGATTGCATTTTGGAGTCTGCTTGCAGGAGAGAGAATTGTACAGTGACTGGCTTGCCGACAACAATCATTGCTTGTCTGACAGGCTGTGTGCTAACACTTGGGTTAAATTCTGCTTCGCTACCCTCCTCTAAAACCTGGTATAATTCTGCTAAGGAAGGGCTCATTTTACATCATGAAACAAAGGGGGTAAAATGTCAAGGTAGAGCAGGAAATACTTTTGAGCCTCATAGCGTTTTGAAAAAAAATATTTTTTTCAGAAATGCATCATAACACAGTTTCAATTCTAATTTAATAGTCAAGGCAGTATCATTAGGGACAATTTTATGCATGAAGTTGCCACTTACGATGGTAAACTAAACAATATTTCTGAAAGACAGAGCCATAATTATAACCCAAGCCTGTTATGTAATTGTGTGCTGCATGTTTGATGTAACGAGATCCTTAGTTTCAGATCTGTCACTGATAGGATGCAGGCTTTTTGGAGTATAATTACAGTAAATCTTTTTATTGCAGCTGTACTTTTTGGAAGGGTGGGGGGGGAAGAAGGTGGTGGTTTGTGTGCGAGGGCGAGCGGTGGCAACAGGAATTGAAGCACAAAGTACAAGTTTATGGCCTTTTTCGGGAGGGAGGGGCTGTGTTAATTTGAGACTAGACTGGCACGTTGTATAACTTTGCAGAATCTCACAGAACTTTATAGAAACAGAGCGCGATGTCAGATATGGACCGTGAGCCCCCTCTAGTCAGCACAGCCGCTCGACCGACTGCCATACCAAAGAGTCTTACTTGATCTCTGGCTTTGCCTTTCCTCCCCAGTCGCACGCAGGGAAAAGACATAAAAAACAGATGAATTCTTTTAGTGTAAGCAAGAGTGATTTCTTTTATTAGCATTTTTTTCCCTTTAATAGAACTAACTTTATTATTCTTCCGGTAAATTGCAGTAGAAGTAATTATGTGGTCACACTGGGGTGACTGCTGCTATTCTGCCACTGGAGTAAAATTATTGTAGCACTGACTGTGACTATGTTGTCTTTGATTTGTGGATTGATGTGACTGTTATTTGTTAAGATTTATTTTTTTTTGGGGGGGGGTGTTTGAGGGAAGTGTGGAAGGATAGGGTTTCCCCACCAATTTCTTCCTGTTGCTATGGGCTTCCAGCTGCAGCAGGAGCTGTGGTATCATGAGATTTTATTCACAGATATCCAGGAGTTAGTCCCTCATTTTTATTCCCCCTTCCATCAAGCCCAGCCATTCAAGAAGCAGCCCTCTGATTGAGAGCCACAGACTGTGGGCTCCTGCTGATCTTAAGCCAGCCAGTAGGTGTCACTATTGAGCGATGGTTGGAACGCCCCAACTCTCTCCTGGGGATTGTGAGTGCTGCCTGGACAGTGTCCCTGGACCCTGCTTGCTTTAGGAGTGCTGCTTCTGTAACAATGAGTTTGCTACGCAAGTGTTTGCTAAAGTAGTACTTCTTTATGGCTGACCAGAGAAAATTGATCAAGTTGAAATGTTTCTGGGTGGGCCATGGCTCACCCACTGAGTTCAGCCTATCCAATTTGGGCTGCTCAACTTCAGAAGACGATGCCTGCAGCATGGCTGCTGTGAATATCATCCCATAGCAGCCAAAGAAGGAGAGGGCTGCTGTGGACCCCTGTAATTATACCCATGGAGGCTAAAGAAGGGGGTTTGATGGTAGCTGAAGAAGAGGCCCAGTGTTTGTGTGTGTGCGTGCGTGCGTGTGTGTGTGTGTAAGAGAGAGAGTGGGAGCCTGTGTGCGTATGTATATGTGTGTGTCTATTTATGTGAGAGCGAGAGCCTGTGTAAGTATGTGTATGGGAGAGCCTGAGAAAGGGAGAGCCTGTATGTGAGAGTGGGAAACTCTGTGTGTGAGAATAGGAGCCTGAGTACCTGTATATGAGGGAGCCTGAGAACCTGTGAGTGTGTGTGTGTGTGTGTGTGTGTGTGTGTGTGAATTGGTGAGAGTGAGAACCTCTTTGTGTGTGTGTGTGTGTGTGTGTGTATGTTTCTGTGTGTGTGTGTGAGAGAGGGAGAGTGAGGCTGTGAGTGCAAGCATATGAGAGTGAGAGCTTATATGTGTGAGAGAGCCTGTGTGTGAGAGAAGAGAGAACCTGTGAAAGCAAGAGCCTGTGTGTGTGTATGGGTCTGAATGAGCCAGTGAGGGAAAGTATGTTAGAGTGAGAGCTTGTATGTGTGTGAGAACCTTTGTGAGGGGAGGAGATCCTATGAGAGTGAGAACTTGTGTGTGTGTGTGTTGTGAGCCTGTGAGAGTGCATATGAGAGTCATCGGTGTGTGTGTGTAAGGGAATCTGTGAGAGAAATCATGTGAGAGTGAGAGCCTCAATATGTGTGTGAGGGAGGAAGGAAAGAAGATAGGAAGAGAAAAGAGATCCCAAAAAAATAGGGAAAAGACCAACAAGGGAAAAGTAGAAAAAGAGACTGGGACCAATCAGTTAGAACAATAAAAAGATCAGATAAAGGTAAAAAAAAAATAAAAATAGATATATATATATTGAGTTTTTAGTGATTGGAATATGCCATCTATGGGAATGCGTATTTAGTTCTTTCTTCAGTATTCTACTTTTCAGAGTCTGGTTTCTTGGACTTTCTATTTCAGTTTTTTTTCTGTATGTTTCTGTTTCTAATTTGTAGTCCCTTATTCTGTATTAGATAAGGGTCAGTCTGTGTTCTGCACGTGTGATTGAGGTGCAGCATTTCTGACAGCATGTAGTTTCCCTGTAAATATTTGAGACAGTCCAGCTTGTTCTGTAAACTAATCGGTGGTGTATTAGTGTTCTAGGGCCAGGTGCAATATTTGTATTGCTGCCTTTTCATAGATAAGGTAACTGCTGTTTGAGGCTTGAGAGTTAGTACTGTTGTTTTATGGTATAGCAAGGTTCTAGGTGATTATTTTTGCAGGGCTTTGTGTTATTTTACAAACGGCCCGATTTTAAATCTGCCACACGCATAGAAATTGCCACTTACACGCGTGGCCGGGCCCTGCGCACAAGTGGCGATGCACGCATAAGTGCCGGGCCCTGACAAATGGGCGAGCTTGGGAGGGGGGAATGGGCAGTCCAGGGGGGGGCGGGCCAGGACAGCACCATTCCTTGCTGTCCCAGAGCCTCACTCACCGGCCGGCTGCCGGCACGCACACAAGGTCGTGACCTGAAGTAACTCAAAGAAAAAAAGGTAAAAGAAAAAGGTATTTAGAGGGTGGGGAGGAGAGGGGAAGGGGAAGAGAGGTTTGGGTAGTGGGTGGGAAAGTTCCCTCCCAGTCCGCTCCTAAATTGGAGCGGACTGGGAGGGAAATGGGGGAGCCCTGATCTCATCTCTGAATGAATTTGCAAAATTTTACCCCCCCTTGTGCACACTGCCCGCACATACGCGCGCGGATTATAAAATCCGGCACGTATGTGCACGCGGTCCACGTATTCTATAACATGCGCACACCGGTGCACGCATGTTATAAATTCGGCGCATCCATGTGTGCGCACACCTTTTAAAATCTACCCTAAAGTGTTTAGCAGTAGAGCTATTGTGTTTTCCTGAAGTGATACCCGAATGTGAATATATTTTGCGTGTTGGGTTGTAACGTGTGCTTGCCTAGTTCTGCTCTGCACCTGTTCTTGTGATTATTAAGGTTATTGCTATTTTATTGTAGTTATGAACTTCTCTGACTTTCAGGAAAGAGAATTCATGAAAGAGTACATTGATATTTGTTTTATTGTATGATTGATGGGATCCGATATTTGTTATGAGTTCTTTGACATGATATTCGTCTTGTGTGCTTATAAACTGCACTAACTTTAAAATAAATTAATAGAGATTCATTCAGGAATTTTGAATGTTGGTAAATGCTTGACATAATTGAATTAAAATCTTTAAAATTTTCACTCATGATGCATAATGGCTGTTGCAGCCTGCTTAGAAATCCATTGTCGGGTGCATTCTTAGGCCTTATTTATCGATTAAGAGTACAACTGGTACAGTTCAGAACTGTATACTTACTGCCCTTCCATGTTGTTAAGCTTGGGCCCACCCAAAAAATGAGTTCCACTGGTTTCTACCAACATACCTGGTGTTAAAATGTAAGCAGTGCTGATCCTTTTCAGAAGGAAATACGTTTTTCAGCTAGAACTCTTTGCTCCTTGCTGCCTGATGGCATTTGGCCTTATTGCTGCAGGCCTTACTCCTAGACCAGTTCCTAATATAGAGGCATAGAGGTGAATCTTCAGCGCCATGTGCGGCCCCACACGTGCATGTGTTTGGCGGCACACGCACATGGACGTGGCAATTTTATAACATACGTGCTCGTGTCATAAAATTGGCTATACGCGCAATCATGCGTGCATGATTTTACATTGACGCGCGCAATCGCAGTCTCACATGCACAAGTGGGGGGAGTTTTAGTAGGTACGCGCACCGACGCAATAGCCCTTTTTCCCAATTCGCTCCCAGTTCGCCCCGGGATAGGAGAGGACTTCCTAATCCAACTAGCTAAATTTTCTCCCTTTTACCTTATTACCCCTGACCCTTAAAACCCCACGTAGCAGCCTGTTTTGTTTTTTTTTTATTACATGACTTATATGCCGTTCATAGCAGAACCAAAGTTATGGGGTAGGGGACCCCGGAGTGCGCTTCCGCACGTAACCTACTCATGCACAGACTTCATCGTGCAGCCCCGCCCAGACCACGCCCGTGCACTGCCCCTTTTTGTGAACTTTTTGAATGCGCATACCGGATATACGCTCATACTCACGCGGTTTTTAAAATCCACGCGGCACATGCCGGGCCGAGCCACGCGCATATCTCCCGACTTTGGCACACGTAGGGCTTTTAAAGTCAGCCAGTATTAGAGCAGCCAGCACCAACCTTCTTCACCCCGCCCAACACCAAAGTTGTTTTAAAAAGAAAAAAAATACCATGTATTTTCTTCTGCAGGATCTTCTGTATGGACCTAGAAGAAGCGTTTTAGCCTCGTTCCCTGTTGGGCTGACTAGTTTTGAAATGCTGCTTCTGCAGGGGGCCCTTTGTGCATCATTTTACCTAAAATGCGTCAGTTCTTGCCTTCCCCCCAGGCCCTATCGCACCAAAGGCGTGGAGACTCGTGGTGACTTTGGTGACGTGAAGACGTTTGAGCGGCGGAGTCGCATTGCCGCAGAAGTTCTGGTTTCTAAAAGTGTCCCCTTTGTTCTCCTCTCTTCCTTTCTCGCAGAGGAGAAGCCTGACTGCTCCAAGGCCCGCTGTGAGGTTCAGTTTTCCCCTCGCTGCCCGGAAGACTCCGTCCTGATAGAAGGCTATGCCCCTCCTGGAGAGTGCTGTCCGTTGCCAAGCCGCTGCGTGTGCAACCCTGCAGGGTGCCTGAGGAAAGTGTGCCAGCCGGGCCATTTAAACATCCTGGTTTCTAAGGCATCGGGGAAGCCGGGGGAGTGCTGTGACCTGTACAAATGTAAACCAGGTAAACACGCATAATGCTTCTCTTGTAGGACACTGAACTCTTTAGCCAGTAGCGCATAAGCAAACCCACCCTTTTTTTTTTTTTTTTGTTTTGTAATATTTTGCTACACAAATCCCAGGTTTACCGCCTAAAGTTTTCAGAATTTAAGAACAGGCAGTGCCTGTACCATAGTCAGAAATACTGCAGAGAGTGTACTATTCTTTTTTTTTTTTTTTTTAATTATTTATTTATTGAATTTTCTCAAATTTGAATACAAGAACAATCTTGAATGGAAAACAGGTATTGTTTTACAGAAACATTTAAACAGCAAGAATTTGAAAATAAACACTCTTCTTATAACAAATACCATCAAAGTCCTCTATATTGGGGAGTTAACCAAATCACCATCCAAGGAAAATTTAGTACAAACTAATAATAGGAAGGCACAATGACTGATGACTTGCTACATTACCAGAAGCGCTTGGTTAAACATTGTTTGAGGCCTAGTTTATATGACCCAGAAGGAACATTTTTTTATGAAGATTATTATGTCTCCGAATCGCAGGCTTCCTTTCTATCACTGTCTTTGAAGTGCATGTGGTTCAGTAGATGGAAACACTTGTTGTGGCTTTTCAACCCCTCTCTGTGTTTCTGAATTTGGAGTGGTTAATCTTTTTCTTCATATATATTGTAGTGCAGAGCTTAACATGGGCATAATACTCCGAATAGGCTTACTTCGAAAACGAGCAAGACTGTTTTTAAAAGGTAGCATAGGTTAGTGCATAGGGGAATAATAGCTAATCAACTCATCATCTTCCAGTTATGTGCTTTGCATATGAGTCAGGGCCGGATTAAGGCCAACAGTTGTCCTTCGCACAGTCCCAACAATGGTGCCCCCCCCTCGGCCCTTCCATTGCTTAACTGACAAGACCTGAAGACTGAGTAAGTGCTGAACGTGAAATAAGAGATTAAAAATTCAGTTTTCTTCCAGGCCATTCCCCAGGCCAGATCCCACATCTATATTAAATATAAACTTTTATTGTATTTTATTTATTTAATATTAAATGGCAGTAAGCAATATAAGCAAATTATTTGCTTATAACTAGGGGGCAACAGAAAACCGCAAATTTTCAACACTGTGGTGCCCCCCACCCCTTCCCTTGGTGCCCTGTGCATGTGCTTAATTTGCTTAATCCAAGGCTGACATGAGTCCATCTTTGAATTTAACACGGCCTGCTTCAAGTGATTTAGCACAGATTATCTCCCACAATAAATCATTAGAGGGCAATAATGAAATGGTCTTTTTGAAATTGCCTACCTTCCATGTGGGGAAAATTTCACGCCTTATTCCTCAACGCACATACTTTCGCCCGTAGAGCGTGGAGGCTTTCCTGGCAGCGGGATTAGAGCGAGGGCATGTGTGTGCGTAGTTTGGTTTTTCGAAACTACGTGTGTTAGTATGCCCAGAAAAAGTACCCACAGAAAAAGCTGATGCAAATAATCTATGGGTCCTTTTTCTTAAAGCAATCATTAAAGCAAAACTACGCAGGCACTTTTGCTTTGATTATTGCTGTAAGCCCCATGGGTAAAGTATTCACGGGGTAATTATTACCCTCTTACAGGCCGATACAGTACAGTGCGCTCCAATGGAGCGCACTGTTAGCCTGCTCTTGGACGCACATTTTCCCTTACCCCTTATTCAGTAAGGGGAGGAAAACGCGCATCCAATCCACGGCACCTAATAGCGCCCTCAACATGCAAATGCAAGTTGATGGCCCTATTAGGTATGCGCGCGGGATACAGAAAGTAAAATGTGCTGCCAAGCCGCACATTTTACTTTCAGAAATTAGCGCCGACCAAAAGGTCGGCGCTAATTTCTTCCGGCACCAGGAAAGTGCACAGAAAAGCAGTAAAAACTGCTTTTCTGTGCATCCTCCGACTTAATATCATGGCGATGTTAAGTCGGAGGTCCCGAAAAGTAAAAAAAGTAAAAAAAAAAAAAAATTTGAATTCGGCCTGCGGCTGTCGGGCCGAAAACCGGACGCTCAATTTTGCCGGCGTCCGGTTTCCGAGCCGTGGCTGTCAGCGGGCTCGAGAACCGACGCCGGCAAAATTGAGCGTCAGCTGTCAAACCCGCTGACAGCCGCCGCTCCTGTCAAAAAGGAGGCGCTAGGGATGCGCTAGTGTCTCTAGCGCCTCCTTTTACCCGGATCTACCGCGTCACCTAATTTAAATAGAGAATCGCGCGCACCGGCGAAGGGCCGGTGCGTGCGCCGGGAGAGCGGGCGTTCGTCCGCTCTCCCGCGGACTTTACTGTATCGGCCCGTTAGTGATTAATGTGACTCTTACCCCTTACTTCCAGGCCTGTAGTACTGTTCAGTACATCAGACTCCAAGTAGATTCAGCCTCAAACAATAACAAAAGGCTCTTACAAGCAAAATACTTCTGCCCTCTCCTCTTTTCCTCTCATTTATGCCTGGGCTACACCAAGAACTCTCACCAGCTCTGAGGCTGGAGAGACATGGCCTTCAAGATGATCCAGCAGTGGCTGCCACAGTAGCAGCAGCTGTCTTCTCAGGATCCAGCATGTCACCTCCTAACCTAACCTATGTCAGCCTCTGCAGCTAAGTGACCCTAAATTTACAGCAGCCTGGTTCCCATAGCAAAAACTGGGAGGCTGGTGCTGCCCCCACCCATGAGCATGCAAACGTTTTCCAGGTGAAGGGAGAGCTGCATGCAAACTCTCTTTTCTGGTGAGAGGAAGGGCTGCAAGCACGCAGTGCCTCTCCTCCCACTCACCAAGTCCCCTCCATCGAAAACCTTCCTGCCTGATCTGACTTCCCATTCCCAGTCAAGATCCCCACGCCACCCAATGATGCGCCCGCTTCTTCTAGCAAATGCCATGTCCCTTTCAAAGCTGCTCCAACCATATAACAACACTGCCCCCTACCATCCTAGGTACAACCTCAGCTGGCAGGAGAGTTACTCACATGCCTCCTGTCCACTGAAGAATGAAGGTGATCATTGCTTGAATCGTGCATGTCCTGTAGCATGCATGCTTTAATAGACATGGCTGCCAGCAGGATGCATGTGAGTTACACTCTCGCTAGCAAGAGTTTTAATGGGGCATTGTAGGGAGCAATTGTAAAAGAGTTTGGAATTACTGTGAATGCAGGGGGGGGGGGTCTTTGTTACTGGGAATGAGGATCTTGCTAAGAATGGGGGCTATTATTGGAATGGGGATTAGAATTGGAAAGCGGAACGAAGAGCTTGATTGTCGGCTGGAGGGTTGGATCAAGGAGTGGGGGAACTCAATAGGGTGTGGGGAAAAGAAAACGGGCAGGATGAATTTGTTGGGGTATTGTTTGGGTGAATCGGAGGGATGGGGAGAGGAGCTCTGAATGTGGAAGGCTGCGGGGAGACAGCTGATCAAGGTATAAGAGAAGGATGACTGGATGGGAGTGAGATACAGGAGAGGGCTGGAATAGTGTGATTGAGGAATAAGATGGGGATAAAGGGGTGAGATGTCAAAAAATAGATGAAATACAAAAGAATGAGAGTTGGGAAATGGTGATGCATGGATCAAACAGAGAAGAGAGATGGGGAGAAGTGACATAGAAGTGGGGAGAGAGGGCTGGAGATAAGAGAAGACTCTGAGAATAAAAAGGTAAAGGGAAAGAAAGGGAAAAGAGTAAGGAGAAACCAGAAGATGAAACCAGAGGAGAGAGAACAGTATGATGTGGGGGAAAAGCTGAGAGGCAAAATGTTGTAAATTAATTTAATTTAAATATCTGATTATGTGATGTTGGAAATTTTAAAATTTTATGAGGTGCATATTCAACCACTGAGCGGCTAGGTAAGTTAGCCGGATACACTTAGGGCCGGATTTTAAAAAGGTTATGTGCGCCAGGCCTATTTTAAAAAGGCCCGGTGATGTGCGTAAAGCCCCGGGACACATGTAAGTCCCGGGGCTTTACAAAGGGGGCAGGACGTGGGCGGGGCGGGGTGGTCCAGGGGCCGGGTCAGGCTCCCGGCACAGCGGCCATATTTGCTGCTGTGCCGGGGATCGCACACCGGCAGTTGGCCACCGCGTGCAACCGGCGCCTGCCCAGAGCCAGGCACAAAATATAAAATAAAGGTCGGGGGGGTTAGAGTAGGGCTGGGGGGGGGGGAGGTTGTGGGAAGGTCAGGCTAGGGGGGGAGGGAAGGGGGGAAGGCCGCGCAGCTCGGCGCACACAAGGCACACAATTGTGCACCCCCTTGCGTGCACCAACCCCAGATTTTATAACATGTGCGCACCAAAATGGGGTGAGACACTGCCCGCGGCTCTGGCCGCGGGCAGGATCACAACAGTACCCCCTCCTCAAGGCCCCCCTTCTGAGGGTTTTCTTGACTGGAGTGTCAGGTGTCCTCAAAATCGTGCTATTCTGGAGGCTGAGGTCCCATAGGGCGAGAAAGAAGGGCATGCAGATTTCGAATTTTGCCTTCCTTGAAGGCCAAGAGGGACAAGAACCCCTTCATGGCTTATTTATGCTTCTCGACAAGAGTTTCATGTTCAGCCGTTTTCTGTTTCAGTTGTCCCTCCAGTTGGGCAAAGACTGTTCTTAAAACATCTTTTCGAGGGGAATTGGATCTGGTCTGGCTCTCCTGGTCTTTCTGACTTGGAAGAAGGGTGGGCATGGCGGTAGCCATGATTACAGACAGAGGAGACTCAATTGATTCCAGCCAGTCCCCACTGTCTGCGGTCCCCACTGGATGAGATCGGCTGCGGCCCAGTCGAACTGAGGTTGATGCTTTTGCAGCCATGGAAGGCCCAGAATGACCGGGTTAACCGCTGTAGGAAGAATATAAAAGGAAATGAGTTCCGAGTGACCCTGTCTGACCCTCAGTGTAAGAGGTTGGGTAGCCTGAGTCACTATTCCAGGAGTGAAGTCCCCATGGACCGATGAAAGGGCCAGGGGTGGAGTTAAGACATTCATGGGAATTTGATACTGGTCTATCAGATTCTGTTGAATAAAGTTGGCCCCCGCACCGGAGTCCACTAGAGCCTGAGTAGTAAAGTTGATGGAGGATGTCTCCACTGAAGCCGGCAACAGGAGCAACGGTGAGGTTGTGGTGAGACCGAGGGCTATTGAACCCGTGAACCCTTGACGCGGAGAAGGTTCTTTTTTTCTGAGGGCAGTGAAGACAAAGGTGACCCTGGTTCCCGCAATACAGGCATAGGCCGAGCTGGCGACGACAGGATTTCTCATCCTCCGATATATGGGCACGGCTTATTTGCATAGGTTCCTCGGGGTTCTCCGAGAGCAGGAGATGGTTCTCGACAGCGGGAAATGAGGTCCTCGAGCGGTTCCTCAAAATAGGCCGGTTTTCTTGGGCCCGCTCCTGGAGTCTCAGTCCAATTTTCCCATTAGGTCCATCAACCCTTTGAGGGATGCAGGAATCTCTCGTGCAGGGAGTTCGTCTTTTAGCCTGGGTGCCAGTCTTCCATAAAAATGGCATGTAGGCTGCTCCCCTGCCAGTTCAGTTCTGTGGCCAGCGAATGGAACTCAATTGCATAATCAGACAGGGAGCGGTTCCTTTGTCTCAGCTGCAACAAGTTGGAGCCCATTGTAGAAAGCCTGCCAGGTTCATCAAAGACTTGCTTGAAGGCAGACATGAATTGAGGGAGACTGGACAGCAGCGGATTGGAATGTTCCCAGAGCGGAGTGGCCCAGGGCAGGGCCTTACCTTCCAAAAGGGACAAGATAAATGTTGTCTTGACCAGGTCATTCAGAAAAAGAGCAGACTGTAGAGTGAAATGCATCTGGCATTGATTTAGGAACCCGCGACATTGTTTGGGATCTCCCGAGTAGCGAGACAGCACTGGCAAGAAGATGGGCATACGTCCAGGGTCAGGGGTCGGCGTGGGAGTCACCGGTGAGGGTAATGGGACGTTTAACCGGTTCAGGAAGTCTTGTCGGGTAGCAAGGCGATTCACGTCCGCTACCACCTGGTCCAGAGTTGACTGGAGCTTCTGAATGATCCCGGGATAGGAAGCCAGTCGGGCATGCAGACGCTTCAGGGAGGAGGACAGAGCATCGAGACATCGCTGCTGCTCCTATACCTTGGAAGCGAAACCAGGAATGGCCTGCAAGGCGGAGGAGGACGCCGAATCCATGGCCTTTACAATCTGTTGCGCTGGAGGTGGACCCTTGGCCTGGTGCAGGATTGGTACAGCCCTCTGGTCGGACCCGGAGAGCACCTGCCACCAGGAGGAAGAGCACAGGAAGAGACAAAGGCTTGCAGGAGCTTCACCAATAGCAACCCGGGATTCCCTCAGGTAGAGCCCTTGGTTACCCGGGCCGCCTGGTCTTAGGTAGGCCTCTGGAAGTCTCCTGGAGAGATGACGGAGTAGTCAGGCAGGCGGAGGTCAGGCTTGGAGAGGTCAGCGTAGTCAGGAAGGCAGAGGTCAGGCTTGGAGAGGTCAGCATAGTCAGGCAGGCGGGAGAGGTTAGGAACTCCGAAGATACCTGGAGGCAAAAGGAACGAAGTACCTTATTGGAAAGGCAGGCTCTGACTGTCAGAGCTCGCCTTAAATAGGCCCGGCGAGATGATGTCATCCGGGAGGGACAGCAGCATAGGGTGCTGCGGCCCTTTAAATAAAGAGGAGGGGCGCACACGCGCGCCTGGGAACCCCAGGAAGGAGGAGTGCAGGACCCTGGAGAGCGGCGTCCCCACCGCTGAAGACGAAACAGGAAGCAGGAGCAGGCAGCAGAGCGGAGCCCAATGTGGGAGAGGCCCCCTGCCGCAGAGACGCAGCTGAAGATGGCTCCAGGCTGCAGGCAAGGCTGGGGGTGGAGGCCCCTCCTCCTGGAGGGGACAAGGAAAGGTCAAGGGCCTCCGGGCCTCCTGCGAGTGAAAACAGCAGCGGCGGTGGTTCCCCGCCGCGGATTGCGGCAGTGGCGACAACGGTTCCCACCACACGAACTGGGCGTCAGCGGCCTCCGGCTGCAGAAGAAGTCATCAAAATGGGGTGAGTCACTGCCCGTGGCTCCGGCCACCTGCAGGATCGCAACAAGACCCAGCCAGTCAAGTTTTCAGGATACCCTTAACGAATATGCATGAGATGGATTTTGCATGCTTTGCCTCCACTGTACGCAGATTTATCTCATGCATAGTCACTGTGGATATCCTGAAATCCTCATTGGCTGAGTATATCCTGAGGACTGGGTTGAGAACAATTAGCTGATGGCACCACTGTGATTTAAGGATCTCAAGAGCAATGCAGATGAACAAGTGGACAACTGTGCGAGAGTTTGTTATGACAATTGAGTTGAACCTGCCGTTTTATTCAGTGCCCTTATTCCACACTTCAGCATAAATGAGACAAAAATGGCAGAAATGCTTCCTTCCCTATTAATGGGATTGTAGTAAATATTTAGGAGTCAATTTCCAAATGTTTGGGAACCTTTTTCCACAGCGAAAGACAGCGTTAACCTGCCTACATCTTTGGGCAATTGGATTTCTGGCCAAATGAAAGTCCACTCTTACTTCCATAATGCACACAATTTTGTCTGCGTAGAAAAGAGGCATTCCAGGGATTGGTTCAGAGGCATATTTAGAAACCCTACATGTACATTTGGTTCCCAAAAATGTACACGCATTATTTACACATGCTGGCAATGTATATAACTTGTACCATCATTTAGAAATGCATAAGGGTACGTTCACAAGAGGTTTTAGCTGCATAGCAACACAATATTTAATTTCATTTAAAGTTTAGAGTCTACTTTTTGTGATTTTCAGTTAGTTCAGAATGAATTATGAAAAAAGACAATGCAAGAGGATATCTTGTGTTGGGAAATTAGCTTGTTTTGTGCAAGCTTCTATGTACTTTTGCAGTTAGACATCCTATTGAAAATTAGATAGTTGTTAAAGCTTCCTGAAACATTCTTGGATTTTTTGCAGGCTGTAATAACCTTTTCTTGATCCAACATAAGAATTCTCAAGAGGTGGTGGTGCTCATGTACTGTTTCAAGATTACATAGGTTCCTTCTTCAGGTTTCATCCTAAATGACATCTGATGAAGAGATCAGTGTAATCTAATGTTAGTCTACATTGAAGCAACATAAGAATTATACAGTCTCAAGCTGTAAAGAACCCCATTTTCTTCAAGATGGATAGAGTGACTAGACCTCTGCCCAGCTGAATCTTTCTAATGTTGAACATTGTATATAAAATCTCACAAGATAAAACCTGTGACTGCATGGTAGGTAGATACAAGTGGGCAAATTGAGTAGACCCAGGAGCCCTTTTCTGCTACTAGCTTCTATCTTGCTGTAATAATGGCTGATGTTTATTGAGAAGGGGTTAGAACTGGATCAGACCAAAGTCCATCAAGCCCAGTATCATGTTTCCAACAGTGGCAAATCCAGGTCACAAGTAGCTGTCAGGATCCAAAAGGTCAATATATTCCTTGCTGCTTATCCCAGGGATAAGCAACGGATTTCCCCAAGTCTACCTTAATAATGGTTTATGGACTTTTCTTCCAGGAATGTATCCAAACCTTTTTTAAACCCAGCTACACTAACAGCTTTTATCACATCCTCCGGCAACAAATTCCAGAGTTCAATTATGCATTGAGTAAAAAAATATTTTCTCCTATTTGTCTTAAATATATCACCTAGTAACTTCATTAAATATACCCTAGTCAATGTACTTTTTCAAAAAGTAAACAATCAATTCACATTTATCTGTTCCACTCCACTAATTATTTTATAGACCTCTAGCATATCTCTCGCCAAGGTGAGAAGCTCCAACGTCTTTAGCCTTTCCTCATAGGGAAATTGTTCCATACCTGTTATCATTTTGGTCACCCTTCTCTGTACCTTTTCTAATTCTTCTATGTCTTTTTAAGATGCAATGACCAGAACTGCACAGAATACTTATGACGTGGTTGCACCGTGGAGCGATACAGAGGCATTAGGATATTCTCTGGGTTTTTTTTCCCCAAATAGTTTTTATTGGAAAGGCAACATTACCATGCTGTAACAAAAAAACAAACAAACAAATAAACACACAATATAAGCAGCACAGACTGAACAGCACAGTAACTTAGGCAGAACAAGTAGTGTCAATAAGCATCACACGTAACAGCTGGAACATCTCCATCCCATTACATTTTATCAGCTTTTATCCCCATCACCTGTATCTTCCCATTTCCCCACTCTATCACTCTCACACCACACTCGCACCCCCCTACAACACAAACCTCCGCAACCCATTCCTCCCCTCCCCGTCCCCCTACCCCCCTCCCCAACCCATGGAGACCAGGGCTACGGCCACCCAAAAGTGTAACCACTCTCTCGCAATCCATCTTTAATGTCATCCGGCAATAAGTGAGCACAAGCGATCCAGCAAGCCCCGTACACTTTGTCTGGTTTTCGCTTGCCTACCAGAAAGTCCAGGCGTTCTAACAGTAAGAGGGAAGCCATCCGCAGGAACCACTTCTCTGTTTTATTCTCCATTCCTTTTCTAATATCCCTAGCATTCTATTTGCTTTCTTGGCTGCTACCGCACATTGAGCAGAGGACTTTAGCATAATATCCATGATGATGCCTAACTCCTTTTCCTGGGTGGTAACTGCCAATGGAACCTTGCATTGCATAGCTATAATTTGGTTTGCAGATTCCTACATGCCACAAAAGATATGCATCGAAACATATATTAAAGGCAGAATAGTTACCAAAACTCACACTTTATTAAGAACATAAGAACATGCCATACTGGGTCAGACCAAGGGTCCATCAAGCCCAGCATCCTGTTTCCAACAGTGGCCAATCCAGGCCATAAGAACCTGGCAAGTACCCAAAAACTAAGTCTATTTCATGTTACTGTTGCTAGTAATAGCGGTGGCTATTATCTAAGTCAACTTAATTAATAGCAGGTAATGGACTTCTCCTCCAAGAACTTATCCAATCCTTTTTTAAACACAGCTACACTAACTGCACTAACCACATCCTCTGGCAACAAATTCCAGAGTTTAATTGTGCGTTGAGTGAAAAAGAACTTTCTCTGATTAGTTTTAAATGTGCCACATGCTAACTTCATGGAGTGCCCCCTAGTCTTTCTATTATCCGAAAGAGTAAAAAACCGATTCACATCTACCCGTTCTAGCCCTCTCATGATTTTAATCACCTCTATCATATCCCCCCTCAGCCGTCTCTTCTCCAAGCTGAAAAGTCCTAACCTCTTTAGTCTTTCCTCATAGGGGAGCTATTCCATTCCCCTTATCATTTTGGTCACCTTTCTCTGTACTTTCTCCATCGCAATTATATCTTTTTTGAGATGCGGCGACCAGAATTGTACACAGTATTCATAGGGCAGGATCAGATGCTAAACTGCAGCTGGAGGGCCAACATCAGGGCATCTCTGACAGTTTTAGCCTTCTCTCTTATTTCTATACAGTACTAAAAAAATATGTAGAGTATAAAAAACGTCAGGACAGTTGGCAGTCCTAGTTTCATGGAATAATGTTGTTATTTATGGGGAAGCAATGTTATTGAATTCCATGTAATAGGAACGCAGACTGAGTTGAAATGGCCTTGATCTCTCTTTGCTATCAGTTTCTGAGATTACATGAAATAAATAATGGGGGGTGAGGGTCATAAAGAGTATCATCTTTCAAATAAAGGGGGGAGGGCAGATCACTCTTCTAGCTGAAAAAGAGTTGGAAAGACCGAGTGTGCACCTGTTAAACATTATGTAAGCTTGTTTTTTAATTTCAACTTCTAAATATCTCAAGGAACTGGGGGGAGGTCAGTGTTATTTAGTGGACTCGAGGTTGAGATTTGAGGGTACTGCAACATGGTTGGGTGGGTGATTTTTGTATTAAATGTGTATTGTGTTAGGTAGTGCATGGCTTAGTCTTCTTCTAGCGAGATTAAGGCTGGTTTAAACTATGCAGAAAGGCCATCGCGGAAAGATTAAATGCTTTGGTGTTTACTGAATGGATGTTGGGGGAGATACCCATTCCGGAGAAGGTTTTCATGGGTAATGATTCAGATGGACTGAACCAAATCACGGTAAACCTAGAAGATGTGGTAGGCCTGATTGACAAACTGAAGAGTAGTAAATCACCTGGACCAGATAGTATACACCCCAGCGTTCTGAAGGAACTAAAAAATGAAATTTCAGATCTATTAGTAAAAATGTATAATCTGTCATTAAAATCATCCATTGTACCTGAAGACTGGAGGGGGCTAATGTAACCCCAATATTTAAAAAGGGCTCCAGGGGTAATCCAGGAAACTGCAGACCAGTTATCCTGACTTCAGTGCCAGGAAAAATAGTGGAAAGTGTTCTAAAGATCAAAATCACAGAACATTTATTTATTTAGATTTTTTATATTCTGCTTTTCACACTTTTTTCAGCACTTCAAAACGGATTACATTCAGGTACTATAGTTATTTCCCTATCCCCAGAGGGTTTACAATCTAAGGCCTGGATTCTTCATTCTATCGCAGAATGATGAATCCTGCGAAAACGGGGGGCGGGCAGCCAGCAGCCTTCGCACCATCACAGTGTCTTCGCTGCTGGCTTTCACACCGAATAGCGCCAAAGTGAAAGGTGGTGCTATTAGGCATGCTACTGGCGACGATAAGGTTACTAACCTTATTGCCACCAGCGAAGACATCACGAGTCCGCCCCCTCGCCGCCCCAACTCCTCCCCTCGCCTCCCCGACTCCGCCCCCAGCATGCTATTGTACGCGAAAAGGGACTTTCACGTGCAATAGAGGCTTATCGCACGCGATAAAATAACCCCTAAGTTTGTACCTGAGGCAATGGAGGGTAAAGTGACTTGCCCAAGGTCACAAGGAGTGACAGTGGGACTTGAACCCTGGTCTCCTGGTTCATAACCTGCTCCTCTAACTACTAAGAGTGAGATACTAGTAATGGGGAACTATGCAAAATCAGATACCATTTTACCCATGTCTTCAGGATATTTCGATTCCATTAGATAAGCAGGCAAGGAATGTGGGTGTGATCCTAGATAGTGAGCAGTAGATGTAGTGTATTTGGATTTTCAGAAGGCATTTGACAACCTCATGAGAGGCTTCTAGGAAAAGTAAAAAGTCATGGGATAGGTGGCGATGTCCTTTCATGGATTACAAACTGGTTAAAAGACAGGAAACAGAGAGTAGGATTAAATGGACAATTTTCTCAGTGGAGGAGGTTGGGCAGTGGAGTGCCTCAGGGATCTGTACTGGGACCCATGCTTTTCAATATATTTATAAATGATCTGGAAAGGAATACAACAAGTAAGGTAATCAAATTTGCAGATGATACAACATTTTTCAGAGTAGTTAAATCACAAGCAGATTGTGATAAATTGCAGGAGGACCTTGTGAGACTGGAAAATTGGGCATCCAAATGCCAGATGAAATCTGGCATTTGGATGCCAACACCATGCTATGCTTGATCTACAAATCCCACTCAGACGACACACCTCCACTAGACCCATCAGAGAAGCTTATAAAGGATCACTTCTCGTCCCTCAAACCAAAGCTACTCACCATTTAACTTTTAGAGACTGAGCCTTCTCCACAGCCGGACCATCAATATGGAATTCTATTCCCCCGGATCTGAGACAAGAACCATGCCTACCCACTTTCAGAAAAAGGCTCAAGACTTGGCTGTTTAAGCAAGCCTTCCCAGATTCCGTTTGAATGACAACAACATCCTCTAAGAGACTTCACAATATATTGTAAATATTTATTCCTTAACTGATCAGTTTTCCTGCTCTAATTCTTTCCCACAGTTTGACTTTACCCTGTTTTAATGTAACTTTACGACCTTCGCACTTGTTTATGGAATGTTAATGTTCTGTTATTGACTCACTTCCCATGTTATCTGTAAACCAGCATGATGTGATTTTTAATCACGAATGCCGGTATAGAAAAAACTTTAATTAAATAAATAAATAAATAAATAAATAAATAAATAATGTGGATAAGTGCAAGGTGATGCATATAGGGAAAAATTACCCATTCACGATGTTAAGTTCCATATTTGGAGCTACCATCCAGGAAGCTACCACCTCGGCATCATAGTGGATAATACATTGAAATCGTCGGCTCAGTGTGCTGTGGCAGTTAAAAAAGCAAACAGAATGTTAGGAATTATTAGGAAGGGAATGGTGAATAAAACAAAAAATGTCATAATGCCTCTGTATCGCTCCTTGGTGAGACTGCACCTTGAATACTGTGTACAATTCTGGTCGCCGCATCTCAAAAAAGATAAAGTTGCGATGGAGAAGGTATAGAGAAGGGCAACCAAATTGATAAAGGGGATAGAACAGCTCCCCTATGATGAAAGACTAAAGAGTTTAGGACTGTTCGGCTTGGAGAAGAGACAGCTGAGGGGGGATGTGATAGAGTTGTTTAAAATCATGAGTGGTCTAGAATGGGTAAATGTGAATTGGTTATTTACTCTTTCTGATAATAGGAAGACTAGGGGGCACTCCATGAAATTAGCATGTAGCACATTTAAAACTAATCGGAGAAAGTTCTTTTTCACTCAATGCATAATTAAACTCCAGAATTTGTTGCCAGGGGATGTGGTTAGTGCATTTAGTGTAGCTGAGTTTAAAAAAGGTTTGGATAAGTTCTTGGAGGAGAAGTCCAATACCTGCTATTAATCAAGTTGACTTAGAAAATAGCCACTGCTATTACTAGCATAGGTATCATGGGATATGTTTAGTTTTGGGGTATTTGCCAGGTACTTGTAGCCTTGATTGGCCACTGTTGGAAACAGGATGCTGGGCTTGATGGACCCTTGGTCTGACCCAGTATCACATGTTCTTATGTTCTTATTGATGAATTCTTTTGATGTTTTAACTGTTTTTGCTATATTGATGTATTCATTTTTTGATGGGATAGCCTAATGATGTATTGATGTATATTGATTATTATTATATTTTTTCTTTTTAGTAACCTGCTTTGGTCGGCACTTTAGCACCAGGAAGGCTGTCTAGAAATGTAAATTACCATTAACCTTAACATCTGCCCATACCAGTGCCTGCAAAGAAGTTTTTTTGATCCACTGATAACACTGTTGCTGCATTAGGAGATTCGGTTTCAGTGGTCCAGGGGCAGTGGTGGGGGAGCACAATGTTTGCTGCTTATATAATTAATATTTCTAGACTTGAAAAGGAGGACAGTGACTGCTCACATTCTGCATCATTCTTCAAAGTGCGTTATTTATTTATTTATTTATTTATTTTAAGTTTTTTTATACCGATTTTCCTGCATAAAACGCATATCAAACCGGTTTACAATAAAATGGCCTTAATGCATGCGATAAGCACCATAACACAATGCAAATTTTTAAAAGGGGAAGGATTTCCACAAAAGTGGGCTGGCTTCATGAAGTCATACATTTTTTTCATAAATGCCGGTTTGGAGAGAGAGAAAGACTGAGAGAGACTATTTATACAGGTGTTGTAGTAGTTATTTATATCTCTCTAGGAGGCTCACCTAGTATCTCGAGGTGAGGTTTAGGTAGTAGTGTAGGGGTTAGGGGCCACTTTTACATGCAGAGTGAGACGTACGAACAGAACAGTGCACTCACAAAGATGAGATTTGTACAGTGTTCTCTCAACCTAGCTTGATATTATCCATGTAGAGAGTCCATCAAGCTAGGTTGAGAGAACATTGTACAAATCTCATCTTTGGTTGAGTTTCCTCACTCCGAAGGACACCACATCTTTACAAGAGTGTACTGTTCTGTTAGTTTGTCTCACTCTGCATGTAAAAGTGGCCCCTAACCCCTACACTACTATCTAAACCTCACCACGAGTTACTAGGTGGGCCTCCTATAGAGAGATAAATAACTAACTACTAGCGGTCTTGGTATATTCTCTCTCTCTCTCTCTCTCTCTCTCTAACTTACTGTGCAAGAAAAGTGATGCAAAGCAATAACCCACCCCTTTTTCTTAGCACAGGCCTTATTATTAAGACTTTTTGATGAATTTAGGGGATTATGTGTTATAATTCTTGTGCTACCTTATCCAGGAGTCCAAGTAACCCTCATGTTGTTTGCATTTTCTCCTCCCTCAGTATTCAGTGTGGATTGCAGCACGGTGGAGTGCCCTTCGGTCCAGCAAGTAGTTTGTCCGCCGGATAGCTATGAAACGCAAGTGAGACTGACAGCTGACGGCTGCTGCACCCTGCCCACCAGGTTTGTACCATCTACCTTTCACAAACAATAATAATTATAATTCTGAATTTTTAGCCTGTCTTTTCAAAAGATGCACAAAGTGGCTTACAGCATTTTTTAGAATTTGGGTGCAATAAGTCCCTGCCCCAAAGACCTTACAATCTAAGCATGGACCTGAAGCAATGAGAGATAAAATGAACTTACTCAAAGTTGCAAGAAGTGTCCGTGATGGGGGAGGGGGGAGTAGGATTTAAACCTTGGCTTTGCTTGTTCTCAACCTATTGCTCAAACCATTAGGGCACTCTTTTTGCTCCAATCACACCTGAGAGAAAAGGTTTTGGTTTTTTTTGCTCACGACATCTCTGTCTGGAATTTTAGCTGATGTGATCTGCAGAGTTTTGAGGCCTCAGGCCGTGTTAAAGGCATCAGTCTTGTTTCTCGGGTATATTGCTAGCCACTTCTCATTTCAGATAATTTTAAAATCCTGATTGAAGGCAACGATGAAAGCGGTACCGGCTCACCCATTTCCTTCCAAAGAAGCAGACATTCTTATTTTTTATTTAGCTGCATGAAATCCAGGTTATTTATTTTTTATTCCTCTTAGTATACCACCTTTCTGCCATAATCAAAGCAGCTTACAAGTATTAAATACATTCATAATAGCCCAACAAATATATTCAAAATAGAACTACATAAAAATAATGATAGTACATAAAACAAATCAACTCAATAGTAACTTTAGCAACACAACCAATAATAATAATAATAATGATAAAAGCAAAGTCAGTCATCAGCAGTGGGAAAGCATAGCCCATTCTGATGGTACAATCCTTCAGCTTTGAGTAGGGGCCTCCCCTAATTCAACAAGAGGCAGGTTGAACTAGTTCTGTGTTTACTTCTACGGCGTGCGCAGACTCTTAAATATTTGGAACTACATCTCCACGCTTGCTGTGGGAGCACAGAATCAGAGCTGGCTCAGCCTGTCCCTTTATGACATGGCACTCTCTGCTTCCCTTAGCTGTGAGGCAGCCAGGGATGTGTTCCTTATGGACTAAGCATTTTTCCCATACGCGCAAAATAGGAGGAAACCTTTAGGGGCAGATTTTCAAAGACCTACGTACATAAATCCAGGAAGATTTACACGCGTAGGGGGTTACGCACGCTGGGCCTATTTTCAAAAGGCCCGGCGGCGCTCATAAAGCTCCGGGACGCGCGTATGTCCCGGGGCTTTTCTGAATGGGCGGGCAGGGGGCGGGATGGGGGCGGGGCAGACAGTCTGGGACATTGCGGGGGATCGTGTGCCGGCAGTTGGCTGGCGTGCGCAAGTTACGCCTGCCTCTGGCAGGCGTAACTTCCAAATCAAAGGTACGGGGGAGGGGTTTCTTTAGGGCTGGGGGGCGGAACAGGGAGGGGAAGGTGGGGGGAGGGAACGGGGAAAGCCAGTGGGGCTCCTCGAGGGCTCAGCGTGCGCAATTTGCATTAGTGTGCAACCCCTTGCGCGCGCCGACCCCTGATTTTATAACATGCGCATGAGTACAGGTTGCGCGCACGAATGTACGCCCGCACGTATGTTTGAAAATCTGCCCCTTAGTGCATAGGCTCCTGAAAGCAAAGCTCAGGACATCCCAAACCTGTCCTGGGGAGCCTGCAGCCAGTCAGGTTTTCAGGATATCTTCAATGAGTGTACATGAAATAGATTTGTGAATACCAGGTCTTTAGTGTATACAAATGTACCTCATGTCATATGTATTGTGGGTATCCTGAAAAAAACAACTGGCTGTGGGGTCACCAGGAGAGGTTTTGGAAGCCCTGCTGTTGCTTTATGTCAAAAAGGCAAGGCTGAACCAACTCTGGTCTTTCATAAGCCAATTGTTTTCCTCTGTCAATGCATTGGCCTTGACACTATGTTGCTGAAAATATGTACTACATGTAGAATTTGGTTGATAAGCAGAAAAAGCATAAAGATCTCTGTTCTTTGGAATTTGGAGGTATATAAAAATAAATTATGCACAGAGCCAAAGTTGTGCCCTGAGCCAGTCTGACTATCTGTTGTGTGGCATGATTACAAAAGTAGATACCATGGCTTAAAGATTTACTGATATTCTGCTTTATTTTTGACTCAGGAGGCCATTGGACTCTCTTTTCTAAAGGCTTTGTCCTCATTTTGTGCCTACAGATACAGTGGTTTGAAAACAGGGCCCAATAGTTATCAAACTGAAGCCTTTAGTATGACCAATAAGTTGCTGGGTTTCCAGTGCAGCTTGGGTTAGCATAGCTTAGCTCATAATATTTTTTTGCTGTCCAATGGTACCCGACCTTTGCCTGTCAGCCTGGTACCCCTCTTAAAGCCTCTCCTTTGGATGTTACAGTTTACCACATAGCTCGGTTTTGTTCCATAGCTCGGTTTTGTTCCATAGCTCGGTTTTAAAATTCCACAGAATGATGCAAGAAAATGCGCCCAGCCTAGCCCGAAGGTTTACTCGCAATTGGATGCGCGTTTTGGGCGCGCTAGACTAGTGTCCAAAGCAGTGAGGGGATTGGCACATCCATAACGCGCGTGCAATGCTTACTGCATTTAAATTCCATGTACGTGAGGCTATAAGCTTTTACCGCCCGATACAGGAAAGCACATCCAAAGGCTGGGTGCTCAACGCCCACTTTTTAACGCCTGGAATTTAACTCCAGCCCCGGAGGTGAAGTAAAGTTAACTCGCAGTCAAGGGCTCTTGTGTTGCGATAATGGGTCCTTCTCTTCCTCCTTGTGGCTCTTGAATTTACTGCTTGCAGTGGAGAAAAATAAATTTACATTGACTCGATCCACTTTTCTTATGGCCACTCAAATTTTAGACACCTGTAGCAATGAGCACCTAATAATAATATACCAGCAACCTCAGCAAAATAAAAAAGACAGAGTTGCATTGAGCACCCGTTGCAAGAGTGGGTGGGTGCCCGATGCAGTAAACTACTTTTGAGCTCTACAGACGCACAATTCTCCTTTAGTGCGCTCTTTTTTTACGCTGCCTCAACTTCCCTCTCATTTGAATACTGCATTGGGCACCCAAGGGATGTGGTTGCGCGCCTGTTAGGACAGCGGGCGCTCAATATGAGCACCCATTATGAGCGCACGTCTTACTGCATTGATCTGCCAGTGTGCTACAATGCAATAACCGAGAGACCTAAAGAGCTAGATGAGCTGTAGAATGCCACTGATCCGTTCTAAATATCAGCAATAAGTAACATTTATTCCAAAATAAATAACCCAGTAAGTACAGGTAAAAAAAATATATATTTTTTTTAGTTTTTAAGTCTCTATCAAGGATACTGTAGTTAATTTTCTGGTATCATAGCTGATCATCTAACAATCTATTTCTTGGCATCCTAGGCGATTGATTGTCCCCAATGTTGTTGCCTTAATCCATATTTACACTCTACAGTTACCTGGGAAATCAGATCCTTTCCTTCCCCGGGCAGTAGGTTAGCCTTGACTCTGTCCTCTTTGCTGCCAGCAGTTACTTCTCCCTGTTTCATTCGCACCTTCGTTCTCTGCCTGACATCTCTCTTCCTCATGGACCATGGGGACTGCTAAACTGCCAAACATGTATACAAAAAAATGTGTGCATCAGTCCCTAGTCTGGTAGAAGACAATGTAAAACAGATTGTTTCTGCAGTCGAGATTAAAGTTAGGGTGTCATGATTTTTTATAGCCAATAATGGATGACTCCCACTGTAATTGCCTCCTGTTCCTAACATCTCAAGACAGGACCTTTGTGGTCTTGAAAGCTCATGTACTATATTTCCTTATGGTACCAATAAAAGGTGCGACAATGTACTGTTATGGGTTGTGGACCCTTGGGCCGGCCTGAGGATGATGAAAGAACAGGCAGAGGATCTCCGCAGAGGATGTAGTGGCCGGGAGGAGGATGAAGCCAGGAGACCAATCAAGAGCTTCACCACTGGAAGCCTGAGATCCCACCGGGAGGGGCCAATGAGGACCCAAGCTGCTTGGGCTTAGGCGCGGTCTCCTGGAGATGAAAGTCCAAGAAGAAATTCGGGTGCCACCGAAGTGGAGCAGAACAGAACAAACGGACGGTCCGAAGGTCAGGGCTGAGGCAGACAGGAAAATCCAGAAGATGAGCCAAATCAGGAACCAGGAAGACAGGCTGAAGGATCAGTAACCGAGGCTGGATCAGGAACGGAAGCTGGATCAGGAACGGAAGCTGGAGCAGAAACGGAAGCTGAAACTGCAACTAGAAACTCTCCAAGAGTGAACCTCGTTGCAAGGCAAAGTCTTGAAGCAGGGACTGGGTTTAAATACCCTGCCGGCGTCTGATGTCATTCCGGGGGCCGACCGAGGTTTCCCGCCTCTGTCCCTTTAAATTCTTGCTCTTTGCGCGCGCGTGCCTAATTGGTGGGGCCATAGCAGAGAGCTTGGCGGCGTCTCCCTTGTGGAGACGCCGCTGCAGAGAAAGGCCTGCACAGTGTTGGGGAGTGCGGCTGCTTGCCGGAGCGGACTGAAAAAGGTAAGAGGCCGGTCGCAGGACCTGCGACCGGGATCGCAACACCTACACCAAGACTCCAATTTCCGTCCGAATGGAGAAACAACCAAACTGTGTGGTTAATGTGCAGATCAAATGCTTGCATTGCAGAATAAGAAGAGGGGGGGGGTTATTTTTTTCTCCGTGTTTCTATAAACTCGAGTTCCGCGTGGCGTCATTCCCTTCCCTCTGAGCGCATGTTGAATTATACACAGCAGTTAGGCACAACATGGCCAATACTGAAAGAGGAAGCAACTGATTTTCAAATCCTAGGGAAGAGAGAGAATTCCTTTTCAATTGCTGTGCACACCGCGGAATATACATGGATATCCTAAAGTTAGCCGGATAAGTTTATCTGGCTAACCTTAGGACAGTTGTGTGGGCTGACCAGTTAGCCCTCTGGACTGCTCCTGGAAACCCCTTGACTTGTCCAACCAAATTATAGCCAGCTAACTAGTTATCCGGCTAGAATTCTAGCTGGATAAGTGGCCACGTTTTCATTCAGCCAGTTAACTTCTTAGTTATCCGGCTAAATGCTTTTGAATACAGGCTTTGAAGTGACAGTAAAGATTGGAAAAAAAAACCAGAGCAGAAGAATCAAAATATAGTAAACAATACATCCTGACAGTAAGCTCCTGCTGGCATCAAAGAGAAAGCTTGCTAAGTGAAAGGCAAATATGGGAACCTTTAGAACACATTTATCTTCCCTGACAGATTTATAAGTCAGATGTTAATAGTTTCATTCCAAAAAAGTGCTGTGCTGAAACAGTAGCTGCACAGCCCTGAGGGAGGGACTGAGGCCAGTGGGTAGGAAAATCTCATTGCATGATAGCTTCAATAAGGAGAACCTAAGGGTGACTGAGTGAGGAGGCAGTGCATTGGGAGTTTGAAGGGAATAAACAAAAGCACCACATAGTCACCATTCCACCAAAGCCCTCCCCGCGCTGCCTATTCTACTTTTGCAGAACTGCCGGAAGTGGCAGGACTCACTGCAGAAAAGAGTTGGCGCCATTTAGGGGTTGTTTTTTTTTGGTAAGTTCAAATGCAAAAAAAAGTGTTTCCAGCACACCAAAAATACTCCTCATAGAGGGAGAGAGTTTAGAAAATAATCTAGGTCATAACTTAAAAACAAGTTGCTCCTGCTATCACAGCGCTGCATGGTGAAGTTTAAAGGTACTGCACCAGTGCTCTTCGTCAGAAAAGCAAACCCTTTGTGGGGAAATTTTCAAAAGAATTTTCAATGCATAGAACCTGGTTTGGGCAGTAAATCTGCTTTTGAAGATTTTCCGAGGGTAATGGGATTTAGTCTGGGGAAAAAGCGCATGTGGAACACTGTCATTTTGGATGTCCGTTTTTCCAGACTCTCGAGTGGTGTTTCAGAGGGCAGAGTCAGGGCGGGGAAAACGTCTGCACGTAGACTTGCAATTTTGGTGACTGCATGTAAATGTTTTCCCCCACGCTGCTCCAACCCCTTCCCCGGAACACCTCTGGCTAGTTGCTGTGTGCATTGACTTTCTGATGGACTCCTTATCATAATAGACATTATCAGCCAAATTTTAAAACAGCCACGCGCGCGGCCGGGCCCTGAAAGAGGTGGACCGGGGGCGTGGCATGGGCGGGACGGAGGCCAGCTGGGACAGCGACCAGTAGCTGCTGTTCTGGGGAAGCCGGCCAGCTGCCGGCACGCGCAAGTTGCCTCTGCTCCAATGGAGCAGTAAGTAAAAAAATTTTTAAAAATGCTTATAGTTAGATAGGGATCGGGGTGGAGAGGGGAAAGGGAAGGAAGGTTAGGCAGTGGGTATGGGAAGTTCCCTCCCAGTCTGCTCCTTAATTGGAATAATCCAATATTCAAACCCCCTGCACGTGCTGCCCGCAGATGCGTGCGCTGATTATAAAATCTGGGGCACATGTGTGTGCATCCATGTGTGTGCGCTGGGAACCGCGCGCACGCACCTTTTAAAAATCTACCCCTATATTTCTCCACCAGCCTTTCCAGCAGCAAAGCATTCTCTTCCTCTGTGATTTTATCTCCTGGAGGCAGGGGATCCAGTCTGGGCTGCAATCTGTTGTGCCATTTGGTGCCTTGTGGTCAGTTTGGAAGACTCCCTCCCTCCCTGTTCATTCCTCCCATGCTCCCCTTCCTACCTTTCATAAGAACATAAGAAAATGCCATACTGGGTCAGACCAAGGGTCCATCAAGCCCAGCATCCTGTTTCCAACAGTGGCCAATCCAGGCCATAAGAACCTGGCAAGTACCCAAAAACTAAGTCTATTCCATGTAACCATTGCTAATGGCAGTGGCTATTCTCTAAGTGAACTTAATAGCAGGTAATGGACTTCTCCTCCAAGAACTTATCCTATCCTTTTTTAAACACAGCTATACTAACTGCACGAACCACATTCTCTGGCAACAAATTCCAGAGTTTAATTGTGCGTTGAGTAAAAAAGAACTTTCTCCGATTAGTTTTAAATGTGCCCCATGCTAACTTCATGGAGTGTCCCCTAGTCTTTCTACTATCCGAAAGAGTAAATAACCGATTCACATCTACCCGTTCTAGACCTCTCATGATTTTAAACACCTCTATCATATCCCCCCTCAGGCGTCTCTTCTCCAAGCTGAAAAGTCCTAACCTCTTTAGTCTTTCCTCATAGGGGAGTTGTTCCATTCCCCTTATCATTTTGGTAGCCCTTCTCTGTACTTTCTCCATCGCAATTATATCTTTTTTGAGATGCGGCGACCAGAATTGTACACAGTATTCAAGGTGCGGTCTCACCATGGAGCGATACAGAGGCATTATGACATTTTCCGTTTTATTCATCATTCCTTTTCTAATAATTCCCAACATTCTGTTTGCTTTTTTGACTGCCGCAGCACACTGTACCAACGATTTCAATGTGTTATCCACTATGACACCTAGATCTCTTTCTTGGGTTGTAGCACCTAATATGGAACCCAACATTGTGTAATTATAGCATGGGTTATTTTTCCCTATTTGCATCACCTTGCACTTACCCACATTAAATTTCATCTGCCATTTGGATGCCCAATTTTCCAGTCTCACAAGGTCTTCCTGCAATTTATCACAATCCGCTTGTGATTTAACTACTCTGAACAATTTTGTGTCATCTGCAAATTTGATTATCTCACTCGTCGTATTTCTTTCCAGATCATTTATAAATATATTGAACAGTAAGGGTCCCAATACTGCTTCCTCCCAGTGTCTCTTCGGTTTTCATCTTGGCTGCCTGTCTCCTTCCTTCCACCTTCACCTCCTCCTCATCCTTGTTACTACTGTCCTTCTCCCACTTCTCTCTACCATGATGTATGTTGTTATATTGTAAAATACCTTGTACAACTCCTTGCATGACATACTGCTCCCCCTACACTGCTCCCCCTACTCTCACTTAAAAATAATGTAAGAAATCTTGAAGTCATCACATACCGTGCTGTTAGAATGTTAGACGCTTTACAGGACACACTATTGCCCCATTGTTCAGTTGAAATACAAGGTAAAATATTATAAAGTTCAATGTATTATAAAGCTTTAATGTATAATAAGTAGCACCCGTCCTCCCCGACCTCTTAAAAACCTTAGTTACACTGTAAACCAATGTGATATTCCAGATCGAACACCGGTATAGAAAAACAAACAAATAAATAAATAAATACTGTTATTGTCGTCCTCCTCCTCCATGTTTTTTCCACCTCCTCCTTCTCCTACTTGTCCCTAGCCTTCCTCCCTTTCTTCTCTAGTAAGGCTTCTTCCAGTGCTTTCCCCCTGCTCTCCCCTCCTGCTCCTTCCACTGCTGTCACTACTCCTTTTCCTCTCCCTGCCGTGCTCTTCTACTCACTTTTACCCCTCCTCACCACTTCTCCTCTGTCGGATCATTCTCTCCCCACTCTAGTCACCCAGCCACTCACAGTCATGCACACTCATTCCCCTCTTTCTCACTTAAGAACCAATAGAGGATTAACAGGGATAAACATAGACTAATACACAAATACAACACCTTCACACAGACAGCTACTTGCAGGATAAAATATAAAAGATAACAGGCCTAAAAAAATACAAGCAAGACAAAAGACAATGTACTCGGGTATCCCTTCTCAGACTGCCAGAATCATAAACTCTCTTCTCATCCTGTTGACTTACCTCCACACCTTGGTTTGGTGTCTCTTAGTGTTCTCCTCCACTCTCCCCACTTCACTCAGCACTGACCGGAAATCACACATGGGTCCAGTGCTGGCAGGGCCCGAGGCAGAATGTGCTTTTCCACATCGTTATAATGCGTGCACGCTGATGGCATGAGCAGTGAAGTCATGGTACATGCGCCATGTGAGCAGCACACAAGTGCCTTCCTCATGCCACTTGTCGGTGTTCCATTTCTGGCGGAAGGTGCGCTTTTAATGTGTGTGAATCGCATGCATCCAAAATAATGCCAACTGCCATTTTTAACCTGGCTTTATTAGTTCCACTCCTAGATCTGGTTTCCCAGATGCTAATGAAACCACCTTTGAACCATTGGCTTCAGTTTCCTTGTATTTCTTGACAATCAGAACGGTTTCCCGTTGGCAATCTTTTTTTTTAGCAAAAATAGTCGAACAGCTGTAGGCTCCGCCCCCATTTCACATCTTGTTCTGTTCTTTAGGAATAAGGGGGTTTTAAGGGCAGGTCCTAGTTTCACCCAAAGGTGAATTCAGCATTTAATTTGAATCAGGAAGTGGTATTGCCTACTTCATGCCCATTTGAGAAAACCGTACACTGCCTGGATGATGAGACGCTTTAAAATGTTATTTGAGGAGGTCAAAATCTTTCAAAAAATCATGTGTTTGTTTTGTATGGGGAAAACAAGAAAAGCAAGCAGCTCTTAGGATATTCATTGCCAGACGTATCCTCAAGGCTTCCGTAGCAGAGGGCTCTTTGACCCCATACTTTCTGAGAGCCGATTGAAAGGGGTCTGTGTACTCACTGTGCTTTACACCCTAATATCCTTGCTAACCGCTGTTTCCTAGTGCACTAATTGATGTGCTATATATCCTAAGCCCCTAATGTAGGCCAAAAGAGGGCAATAATGAAAGTCATTTCTGTGCGCAAAACTTCTGTCTGCAGGAATGAGTTGTTTGATTATTGTTTACTCTCCAAGCGGTTGTATGCACGTAGGTCAACATTTGTACTTTCAGCCACCTATTTGTGTAGGTGCTTCTGGGGCAGGGCTAGGCTAGTTTTGCCTTTAGAAAGTACCCACACACAAAGCAGGTGCAAATTTGTGCAGGCAATTTTGAGGGGGCAATAATCAAAGCAAAATTACCCACATGGTTTACTTTTGATTACTGTAGCAAACCTCACAGGTAAAAACTACCCATGGGGGTTTGCCAGACCACATGTGCCTGCATAGATTAAGCATATAAATAGCATGCAGATGATCTCACTAGTCATTAACATACTATGTGCTTAGGCCCCAGTGCCAGGAGATAAATTTTATGTTCCCTTTTAGTGCATGAAATGTAACTCCTGTTTGGGCTGCAGTGCACCAGTTCAGAATGCTAACAGTCTACAGATGGATGGATGCCATCTACTGAACCTTCCCTCAAAACAACATGGTCCCCCTTCTACCCACCCAGCATCTTCCCCTAGGCCTGAACCCTCAACACAAAGCAGGTTTGCCTCAGACACCCTATATTTCAATGCCCTCTCTGTCTTCCTCAATGACCCCCCACCACAGGACCTGAAGTCGAGCTGGAAAGAGAAGTCTCTTACCGCTTTTCAGTTGGGCCTCCGGCAGTGATCTGATGTGACCTACATTGCTTGTTGCTGGAAGTTGAGCCAGTTGACAGTAAGAGATTACTCCTGCCATCTCATGTGAGGGTTGGGAAGATGTAGTTGTTTATGTGACTGGAAGGCAGGGCAGCAGGATCAGAAAAGAGAGGCCCTTTGGTTTTTGGTCATTTAGTGCAGGGGAACTTTGGCCTATGTGGTAAGCGTGTACTATGCTTAACACCGGTTATTACTGCATTAACATTCTTTTCAAGCATGTATGCAGTGCATATCATTAAGTTACTACATAGGTAGAAAACCTTTCTTTAATGGATGCTAAGTTTTTAGCACAAACTTTTTCAGCACACTTGCAGTACGTAGGCCCCAAAGATAGCTAAGTGGCAGCTACTCTCTACTTCTTCCAAGGTAGAGAGAGTAGCTGCCACTTAGTATACACCTATAGTCAACATTATCGTACTGACAGGTATGTGTGATGTTTGGAAGAAGAGTTCTTCAAGCAATATTTACCCCACCCAAATAGGGCACTGCTGAGGTAAATCCCTCCCTAGTACAGACTGGTGGAGGCAGAGCAGAAAAAGAACTTTTCTTATATTTATTTATTTAGAATTTTTATATACCGAAGTTCTTGTTGGGAAACAAATCAATCCAGTTTACATGGAACATAAAATGCCTACGGCCTTGAATCAGTGCCCATGGCTTTACAAGAAACAGATTAAACAGAACGATTCCATAGAACAGTAATATGGTAACTCTCTCTGGGTTTTGAAACAAACCCGAGGCTTTAAATAAAATGATTAAAACAAATTAATTACAAAATAAATCCCTATTATATGTCATTTATATAATATATATAATATAATATAATGTCAAAATAAATAATATAATATTTATTTAAATATAAAATATAAAATATGAAAATATGAAAATATAAAAATAATATAATATAATGTCAAAATAAATGTCAAAATATAATGTCAAAATAAATCCCTATTATATGTCATTTCACTTTCTGCTAGTCTCTGTCAGACTGATAAATATATACGTGAGGGTATGGACTTGGTACAAATTATAAGTGGGTTTATGCTCATAGCCTAAGTTACCTCAGTATTCTTATGCCTGCAGTGTTGCTGGGAAAGTCCTTGAACTGAGGGAGGAGAAGCAGAAAGAGAAGGGATCCTGGGAGGAAGGAAGCACTGTGGGAACATTTCCTAAGGAGACTGGCCAACAGGTGGTGTTATGCCACCTCACCCCCTTATGTGGTCCAGACTGGCAAAAGACTAACAGAGAGAGAATTGTTAGTGCTCTTTCTTGGACCCAGTATTGAAAAGAAAATGTCTATGTAAGTTAGCCGGATAAGACTTATCCGGCTAACTTATTCAGCAGCTGAATATCCCTGTGTTTTCTGCCACTTAACCAGATAAGTTATATCTGACTAAGTTAAACCTGCTGTATGGCAGGTCTAATTTATCCAGTTAACTGGATAAGTTTGAATATCGGCACTTTTCTGGCTAACAGGCCGATACAGTACAGTGCGCTGCGACGGAGCACACTGTTAGCCTGCTCTTGGACGCGCATTTTCCCTTACCCCTTATTCAGTAAGGGGAGGAAACCGCGCGTCCAACCTGCGGCACCTAATAGCGCCCTCTTGATGGCCCTATTAGGTATGCGTGCGGGATACAGAAAGTAAAATGTGCAGCCAAGCCACACATTTTACTTTCAGAAATTAGCGCCGACCCAAAGGTAGGTGCTATTTTCTTCCGGCACTGGGAAAATGCACAGAAAAGCAGTAAAAACTGTTTTTCTGTGCATCCTCCAACTTAATATCATGGCGATGTTAAGTCGGAGGTCCCGAAGAGTAAAAAAGGTTAAAAAACAAATTTGAATTTGGCCCGCGGCTGTCGGGCCGAAAACCGGATGCTCAATTTTGCCGGCATCCAGTTTCCGAGCCCGTGGCTGTAAGCGGGCTCGAGAACCGATGCCAGCAAAATTGAGCGTTGGCTGTCAAACCCACTGACAGCCGCCGCTCCGGGCTAAAAGGAGGCGCTATGGATGCGCTAGTGTCCCTAGCGCCTCCTTTTGCCCGATTCTTCCGCACCACCTCATTTGCATACTGTATCGCGCGCACCGGCGAGTGGCTGGTGCACGCTCCGGGAGAGCAGGCATTCGTCCGCTCTCCCGCGTTTTTACTGAATCGGCCTGTAAGTTAGCTGGATAAGCAGTGCCATCCCGAACTTCCCACTGCCCGTCCACTAGATATCCGGCTAAGTAGTTAGCTGAATAAGTGGTGACCGCTGAACGTGTTAAGAAGTGCCTGCAGTGACGCTTGTTAACCCCATCAGTGAATGGCCAGTGTAATCCTAGAGCAGGAAGCAGCCCTATTGCTTTCTGAGCTGTGTGTGGAAAAGATGAAAGTGAACGAGCATTAATACAGAGACTCATGAACCTTCAGTGCTCTACAGAGTATTTGAATAAATGTATTGTTAACATAAAGGCTTAAACTAATGTAATCTTTCTTAGTGCTCAGAACAATTTAGGCATTAACCAAGAACATTTTGCTCCTGAACACTGGACTTTTATGTTACACCATAAGTGAAACTGGATTATAATGGAAATTTAATGTAATCTTACTGTGTTACTGCACATTCCACTTTAGAGCAAGGGGGCTAGTTTGTGTGTGTGTGGGATAAGAAGAGGGTGTTTCATTGTTGAACCATTTAATAAGAAGGCAAGTAAATCATTTAGTACTAAAAATATAGCCAAATGTAGAGACAATTGTTAAATGAAAAGCAGCAGTGTTCCTATAGTACTATACAGTAATACCCATATATCCAAATTGTGTAATGTGGCTGTACCATAAGTAAATTCAGTGCTAAGTTTAAAAGTGCTCTCTTTTGAGACGAAAGGTGAGAGGACATATCTTATAGGCACACCACATACCTGTGGTTTCTTGGCCAGGTACAGCACTTGCTCATTCTCTCTTTATTTGGCAGATTAAGGGACGTAGGAATGCTGTGCTGGCTCTTGTTGGCTTGTGGGAGATGTTAAAAGAATCTTCCTGAAGTAGCCTCAGGAGACCCAAAGGAAAGATTATACTTTGATTGCTTTAAGCAGCTGTACTAGCTATGTTCCTTAAGGTATCCACCTGTCCATTTCTTGGCTCTCTCACTTCTGTGTTTCATTTTTAGGTTCCAGGCTTCTGTGTCCTAATACATTTTGGGGTCAAAACAAATTTTAGAGTGGACTCACAAAGCTTTTAATGAGTACATCGAAGAGACATTAATTAGTGATGGCAAAAAGATGTAGTGTGCTCACAATAGAAAATGTCAGAAATAACGTGCCCACACTATTCTCATACTTAAAAACCCCAGAATGCATTGATTTAACACAGGGTGAGCATGTTACTTATTGAAGGCAAACTAAACAGCGTGAGCATGCTAAACATTAATGTTCAGTTCTCGTTTCCTCTTGATTCCTCCTGCCGGCTGCCACAGGGTATAGAAATTAGCCTGACACATGGGCGTTGCTTGTCAGTGCGAAGGGAAGAATTGGGAGTGCCACTGCACTCCAGATGAAGGGGGTCAAAAGAGAGTGGAGAGTTCTATAAGAACAGAAAACTGACGTGCTCATCTGCATGGCTAAGGATCTTTAAAGAGTGGTGTGAGAAGACCTGGCTGTGGACAGAAGGAAGCATGCAAGGGAGAGACCGAGGCTGGAATGAGGCTGCACAGACTCGGAAGAGCACTGACATCTGACAGTCCCCCTGCCAACCCCCCCCATCATCACCCTGTGGCGAAGGCACTACAATGGCTGCACCACGCTGTCTTCTACTACCTGAAAGCTCATAGACAAGAGCTCTTCTCTCAAACCAAAACAAAGGATCAATTCCAAAAAGCTCTAGAGGATCAGACTGCTTTTCAGCGGCAAGCCTGTGAATACCTGCAGTGATCTTTGGCCACAGTGACAATGTCACTGACAGCAAAAACATTTTTTCCTCTGGGAACCTATTGCTTGGAAATGTATTCGTCTTGTGTAAAGAATGGTGGATTTATTTTTGAAGTTCTCAAGTGGGTCTGCTCTGTCACCATCTTCTCTCCATCCTTCTCTCCTTCTCCTCCAAGCCCAGGGCCGCCATCAGGGCAGTATTCTTGGGCCTGCAGTATGGGGCCCCAGGATCTACTGCCACATATGGGGGCCCGCAGCCGCCAGGCGGCAGGTGCGCTTGGGGGATGTATTAGTTCATGGCAAAGAGGCCCACTGAGGCTCTCTCCGACAGTCTGTCGCCCAGGGGCCTACTGAAACCTGGAGCCGGCCCTGGGTGCGGGCCCCAGAGAAGGGAGAGAATCAATGCTATGCGTGTCCAGTCTATGGAGGAAGTCTGCAAGCTATTTTCTCCAATCTTAAAAGTGAGAACAATGAGTGAAGAAGATCTGATGGCATCGACTGAGGAATTGATCTCAGCATACCCTGAAGATTTTACATCATCTTTACTCAGTGAGCTGCAACATCTTCGGAAAGTGTACGAAGCTACATTTCCAGAAGACATGGGTCCCTTAGATTTGCTTAACTCAATCTACAAACTAGAGCTTCAAGGAATATTCGGAGAGGTGTGTATTGCTCTTCGGATTTTCACCACCCTCCCACTTTCAGTGGCGGAAGGAGAGAGGGCATTTAGCAAACTTTCATCAATCAAGAACTATCTGCGTTCTACAATGAGTGAACAACGTCTAAACGGCCTGGCAATTCTCTCTATTGAGCATGAGCTTGCCAGACAACTCAGTTACAAAGACTTAATTAAAGATTTTGCAAATCAGAAAGTAAGAAGACTGATTGCTTCATAAACCTGAATTTGCTGTTATTTCCACTATGAGTCGAGATGGACACAATTCAGTACTCACACTGAACTGCTTTATTGGATAGAACCCACTGGATTTCTCAGATACTGTGCATTTATCTAAGTGATTTGAGTTTGTTGACTTGTTTTTATTTTTTTACACCTATGGTGGAGTTTACACATAGGTATAAACATTGTTGCATATACTTTATCCACTGAATGCTTGTGGCCCAGACATTTTGGCTGTATGGGGCCTCAAAATTCCTGATGGCGGCCCTGTCCAAGCCTCCCCTGTTTTTCTGGCATCCAGTGAAAAGTTTGTTTTCACGTTGCAGAGGAGGGTGAGAAAGAACCAGAGAAGGGGCCCGCTGGCTAATCACTTATCCCTGGGAGGAGCTGCCTCACATGAAAGATCCCCTGCTTTTACAATTATTCAGGTGGTAAACATTGCAGTTCAGGATGAAGTTTCTACTCCTGTAGCGTCCAGTGGCCATATTGACCACAGCAATGACAGCAGTGATCCTGAGAATCTTGCCAATACCTTGGATCCTGTCCGTTTCCACACCAGCACGAAACCTCGTACATTGTGAGTCTCTGTGCTATGTCACTGTTTTGTTTGAGAAGACATATTTGTGGTGTGAATATTTGAATGTGTAAGAAGCCTCTCAAAAAGCGCGCGCTGGGTGTGTTTTGTTTTGGCAAAAGGAAGTGCGGTCAAATGTAGTCATCCCCAAGGGCCTATGGGTAAGGTTCTATAGTGTCATTTCTTGTCCATGACCCTAACTTCAAGCCCTCTGCCTCCAGTAGGCTGAGTCCTCTCAAGATCATACTCAGTTTAGCAGGGTCAGGTTGCTCTTACTAAGTAACATGCTCCTGGCAGGTACTAAATAGGCTTCAGTTGAGGAGACTAGGTCACTACTGCGGAGGATGAAATTACCATGTAATTTGCTGAGCATTTGCATATGTTGTTCCTTCATTAGCATGCACGGGCTCACACATTTTTATCCACTAATATGTGCATATATGTGCGCATGTTATAAAATAGCCTGACCACGTGCACGTTTGCACAATTTTAAGTGGGCGCAGGCCTGTGCGCACCAATGCCACTTCTACCATGTAAGTGGTGAAATTTTGGAAAGCACAGGCGCCGACGCCATTACCAGTTTTCCCAGATCGTTCCCAGTTCATCCAGGTAAGGGAAAAGACTTCCCAAACCACCCTAATTTATTAGTCACCAGTCTCCCCTGATAGTCCCAACCTTTAAATCCCCACAGATCTGCCTAGAATTTTTTTGTTTTACACGCAGATTTCAAGTTTGAATCCAGGAACGCCCATGCCCTGCCCCCTTTTTTTTTTTTTTTTTACTTTTCATTTATGTGCGCAGCGGCGAGTGTGCAGGTACCCAGGGGGCTTTTAAAATCCACTCAGCACGCACGAGCTCGACCTGTGCACGTATCTCCCTGTTTTGACGCACACCAGGCTTTTAAAATTCACCTTTAAGGCTTTTCTGCATAGCTAGGGACTTCAGTTTCAGTTTTTATTTTATTTTTCCTAGGTATTTATCAGTGTTTATGATAATGAACAAAAGTAGGAGAAAATTAGTCAAGAAAAACAATCATAGATCACCATTTTGCATAACTCACCGTTCTTAGCGTACACACAAGGGCCTTAGTATGCGCACTAAGGGGCGGATTTTCAGAGCCCTGCTCGCCTAAATCCGCCCAAAACCGGGCGGATTTAGGCGAGCAGGGCCCTGCGCGCCGGTGAGCCTATTTTACATAGGCCTACCGGCGCGCGCAGAGCCCCGGGACTCGCGTAAGTCCCGGGGTTCTCCGAGGGGGGCGTGTCGGGGGCGTGTCTGGGGCGGGCCCGGTCGTCGCGGCGTTTAGGGGGCGTGTCGGCAGCGTTTTGGGGGCGGGTACAGGGGCGTGGCTACGGCCCGGGGCGGTCCGGGGGCGTGGCCGCGCCCTCCGTACCCACCCCCAGGTCGCGTCCCGGCGCGCAACAGGCCCGCTGGCGCGCGGGGATTTACTTCTCCCTCCGGGAGGCGTAAATCCCCGGAGAAAGGTAAGGGGGGGGTGTAGACAGGGCCGGGCGGGTGGGTTAGGTAGAGGAAGGGAGGGGAAGGTGAGGGGAGGCGTTAGAGGATTCCCTCCAAGGCCGCTCCGATTTCGGAGCGGCCTTGGAGGGAACGGGGGTAGGCTGCGCGGCTCGGCGCGCGCCGGCTATACAGAATTCATAGCCTTGCGCGCGCCGATCCAGGATTTTAGTGGATACGCGCGGCTCCGCGCGTATCTACTAAAATCCAGCGTACTTTTGCTTGCGCCTGATGCGCCAGCAAAAGTACGCCTATTCGCGTTTTTTGAAAATCTACCCCTAAGGATTACCACATAGGGTCATTTATTTCTTATCTTTTTTCTTATTTTTTTTGAAACAGGTTTTGTTGTCACTGTTATTGTTGTTGTTTTTTTTTCTTATGGCTGCACCTACTTCTTTTCATAAAAAGTCTCTTTATTCATTCTTCAGTTATTTATGTTGTGTTAATGTATTGCAAGTGTTAGTTTGGTGTCTGCAGAGGGTACTGGTAAACAATAGCAAGGCAGCACATCAAGTTAGCTAAATTTCTAGTTGGAGCAGCCATCTAGGAGCATTTCAAAAATGTCAAATAATCTCTCCTCAGAAATTAAATGTAAATCAGAACCAAAAAAAAAAAAGAATCATGGGTGCTATGTACTAAACATTTTCCTTATAGACACAAAGGGACCGATTTACTAAGGTTTTTCTCCCATTCTGAGTCTATGGGCAAAAAAGCTTTGTTAAACAGGCCCAAAATGAGAAAAGCCCTTTGCTATATGAGGCCCTTTATTTAGACTTGAAACTGAATTATCAAAAATGATCCTGCTAGAACTGCTGCTTTAAATGAAAGCTGTGTTCTGTGTTTACTATGCAACATTCGAAAGGTATGGCAAGGAATAAGAATTTTCATGATACAGAATGTATTTTTAAATCAATAGTTTTTAAATTCCTTAAGCTGTTTTTCTGCAATTTCTCCATTTCTCTAGGAGCAGTCAAGTTAACAAGAAACTACATCAACTGCACTGGATCTGATTGGCCCATGTTAGCTTTACTGTCATAAATGACACCAGAGGCAAGGACCAATCAGATTTCAGTCTGTCTGATGCAGCTTTCAAATATGGCTGCTGGGATGCTGGAGAGCTGAGGGGGAGCAGGGTAAAGAAATAATAAAAAAAAGTTAAAGGTGGAATTTGACTTGATAAAAGGTGGTTATCATTGCTTGAAATGTGTACTTTTCAAATGTTACATAGTACAGAAGGTACACAGATTTCATTTATGGGAAATTCCCATTCCTCCAATAACAAGGGATTGATTTTTTTAAAAACCCTTATTTCTATACCACAACCTACGCTCTCCACTTTCTTATCAAAGTTAAACAGGCTGTTGCTTTACATCCTGAATGAAGTTTAGCACCTGCTGTTTACCATTTTTAGGTCTGCTTAACACTCAGGCCGATACAGTACAATGCGCTCCAACGGAGCGCACTGTTAACCTGTCATTGGACGCGCGTTTTCCCTTACCCCTTATTCAGTAAGGGGCGGAAAACGCGCGTCCAACCCGCGCCTGCGCGCATACCTAATAGGGCACCGGGCATCGGGCACCGGGAAAGTGCACAGAAAAGCAGTAAAAACTGCTTTTCTGTGCACCCTTCGACTTAATATCATGGCGCTATTAAGTCGGAGGTCCCCAAAAGTAAAAAAAGAAAAAAAAATGTGAAGTTGGCCAGCGGCTGTCGGGTTGAAAATCGGACGCTCAATTTTGCCGGCGTCCGGTTTCCGAGCCCGTGGCTGTCAGCGGGCTCGAGAACCGAAGCCGGCAAAATTGAGCGTCGGCTGTCAAACCCGCTGACTGCCGCCGCTCCCGGCCAAAAGGAGGCGCTAGGGACGCGCTAGTGTCCCTAGCGCCTCCTTTTGCCCGTTTCTACTGCCGGACCTAATTTAAATACTGCATCGCGCGCACAGGCGAGTGGCCTGTTTGCGCGCCTTCGCCCGCTCTCCCGCGGACTTTACTGAATCGGCCTGACTGTGTCTGGAATGTGCTTGGAGAGTTGCATTGAGTCAACGACAGCTTCTTCCATGTCGCCTCCCTTATTGCAGCATGTGCTGCATTGGGTGCCCGTACCAGCAGCAGACCTAACCAAATGACACATATTCAGGGGTTGCACTGTTTGCACTAGGCTCCTCGAAGCCGTCACTATGTGTTTCTCTCTCATGACTGATTTAAATGTTAAAAAGAACCAAACTGGAATTGATGCTTAGCAAACGTTGAGATTAGAGTGTGGTTTTAGGAGACTTTGTTCTCAATAAGTGATAAATGTGAGGACTTCTACTGCTTCTTTTTATTTTATTTATAGATTAAATTTATGGCTCACCTTGTATAAGAAACTCTATGCAATTTACTCTTTTCTCACTCATGGTGGTTTCATTTATTTATGCCTTCTCTTTTGGCCTTTTCTCTGTTTCAGGTGCGAGTGTCTCTCTGGCTTATGTGGGTTTCCCATGTGTGAGGCAGGATCCATCCCCCGGATAGCCTCCCGTGGAGACGGGACACCTGGCAAATGCTGCGACATTTTTGAATGTGTTAATGGTAGGTAGAGTTTCTCATTCTTTGTGAATTTGTATGCAGAGAGTAGGAGGAAGGACAGAGACTTGTGGTCTTTAAGATACTGCTTTGGACGCTGTCTGTATCAGAACTTAGGAAACTACCCTGCAAGCCAGCTGGAACTGGATGCTGTGTTAGATGAATGCATAATGGAGAGGAGATTTGTAGTCAATTTGTTAACCTTTCAAAATATTTGCAAGTTAATTCAGACGGGAGCAGTGAAGGTTGGTGCAGAAAGTTCCTCCTCCTCATATGAGCTTCCAACTCATTTGGAACCAGCATCATATATATCTTTATTGCAGCTACCGGTGAAGGGAGGCCTCTGTTTTTATTCCTTCACCCTATCTCCTCCCTCTGTTTCCCAATTTTTGTAGTCACAGTTCTTAGGTAGGAGGCGTTCAGTACTCAACTCCGCATGAATCCTGAATCCCCTCCCCCGTATCAAGTTTTGTCTCCCTGCCAGTACCAGCCAGCTGAGCTGAATTGGGATTCAGAAATTGAGGCTGAGGTCTTTCACATTGCAGTTCACAGTAGTTCATGTTTTTAGACAGTTGCAGTCTTTCAGGCTGTGCTTTGTGAAAATGAAGGAGAAAGAGAAGTCGGAAAATGCATTCAGAAAGGCAATGCTATTTGTGTTGGGTGCTTAGATTTCTGCTTTAGTTGTGCACTCTTCAGAAGTATACATATTGCTAAGTGCAGCACTCACGTTCTCCCACTCTCGAGAGCTGTAGTGGTACAAATCCTTTCATGGTCCTCTGTTTTCAATAATAGGGATACTTAAGTGACAGTTCTTTAGCACCAGCAGAGTATGAAGGACCATCTTCTGGCCACTTAGGTAGAACCGAATAATACATGACGCAGGAGGTGATTATTTCTAAGTTTAGCTGTGGCAGCATCACTTATCTGTCCTAAACATGTATCATTCAAATGCCTTTTAATAAACATTCATACTCACCGGACTCCATGTGGATGCATCTCGTTCTTACAAGAAGGGGTTTGAGCTGGGTGAGGGACCGGAAGGGTCATGAAAGGCTGCACTTGAGAGTTTAAATAGCAATGGAGAAGAGGCACAAGCAGTTTAAGGAAGGGGAAAGTACAAAAGAAAGAGATTTGACAGAGAGACCACTGTCATTTCTTTTGGCCTCTTCAGCTTCTTCACTATGCTGTCACCAAGCAGGGGCAATCAATGCGTTTGTGCGGAATTAGTGAAACTTTGGAGGTTTATGTAGGAAGAGGATAGGGGTCATGTCAGGTTCAGTCATAGGTAAGGATTTATCCTAGATGCTCTGGTTTTTTTGTTTTTTTTTAGTACTGCTACAAGTCTATTTCTTCTGCACTTGTGTGCTCTCTCCACCCTCTCCCACCTCCCACCTCAGTGTAGCCTTGACTTAGCCCCTTGATCTCTGTTCTGGCTGGAATCCCCATGTTGAAAGCATGAGAAGGATCAGTGTGGGGAAAGATGAATATAACATGCATGTATGTTTATGAAAGCTGTTTGAATTATGAAGGTTTTTGAAAGATGAGTAAATGTTACAGTAGCTAAGGCTGAAGCTTTGACGACTGGTGTTCCTGTTCACAAGTTATATGTTTTTACCTAATTCAGATATTTTTGTGGGTGTTCACAAGTCTTGAAACAGTTGCAAATAGCATTTTATTTTTATCATTCAGCAAAGCAAAAGTATGTGTCTATTTTTCTCACGGCATCAGTTGCTTGTTGTTTTGACAGCAACTGCTGATGAAATCAGCAGATAAATAGTGTGGGTTATGAGGCATGAGACCGAAGCTAGTGATAAGGGAAGTGGTATTTTTTTCCTTTATTTAAGTTACTACTGTATATAGCAAACTAACTTGTCAAAAACGTGCTTTGCTTATGTTTCATATCAAGTGCGTTGGGTGATAGATTTGAGGTGAAGACCCTTATATGGTCATATCTATAGTATTGATATATTGCTATCTAGTTAGATATTACTCTGCTATCAGTGATTCCTAACTTTGTTCTGGAGGCATTCTTAATAGTAAATTTGATTTTTCGCCTTCCTTTCCAAACAATAAGGCGACTGACAGCATTATTAGAAATTCAGATATAACAAAACCCCTGCCATAAAGAACTTACAGTCTTAAAGGTGAATTTTGAAAGCCGCATGCATGCCAAAGCCAGGCGATATGCACATGCCTTGGGCCCGCGCGTACCGCGTGGATTTTAAGAAGCACCAGAGTACGCGTGTATCTCCTGGTACGCGCACAAATAAAAAAGTGCAATAAAGGGGCGGGGAATGGGCGTGTTCTGGGCAGAGCATGTGCAGCACATGGGCGTTCCGTAAAGGTCGCTTGAAATGTGCGTGTAGGTATTTACGCACACCAGCAGGCACCAGGGTTCCCCTACCGCATGACTTTACTTCTGCTCTGGATGGCATGTAAGTTTTAAAATAGAAAAATCAGGGCTAGTAAGCGTGGTTTGAAAGGTTAGGGCTCATAGGGTAAAAGGGAGAAAGGTTAATTGGGGGGGTTTTAGGAAATCGGGAGCCTTTACCTGGTCGAACTGGGAACAGACTGGGGAAACTGGTAATTGCCTCGGCACGCATATCTAATAAAATCACCCCCCACTTAAGCGCTTAAGTCGACATTTGCACATACAAGGGCGCATCCATACAAAATTGCGTGCACATGTGCGCGTGTACAGCCGATTTTGTATCTAACGTGCATATACACGCGTATGTTATAAAATGGCGATGTCAATTTGTGCGAGCCGCCATACGTGTGTACATGTATGCTCGAGCGACTGTTTAAAAGTTATCGTCCCCATGAGTACCTGAGGTAACAGGAGATGAAGTGGCTTGCCCAACGTTGCAAAGCATGTTAGTGGGAGAAGTAGGATTTGGTTTCTCTGGTTCATAGCCACTCCCTCTCCTTTAGTTTCCAATATATCCATAATCAATACCCATGACCTAGATTCGCAAACATCAGACACCTAAGTTATGCAAACCCATCGCATGCACATTCCTTTTGGCTATCCAGAAAACCAGACTGTTTAGGTGTGCCTCCAGGACTGAGTTGGGAAAACATTGCTCTATATAGAGCTGTAGAGATTGATATAGATCAGTGTTTCCCAACCAGTGTGCCTTCTGATCTGATCAGGTATGTCACAGAATCGTCACCACTGTCTGATGTTCAGCTTAAAACCAGCACATGGACTCTGCTTCCGGCACCTCGTAGGAACAGGACACAGCAGCAGTGACTTTCAAACATGTGGGTGCTCCTTTCTGAGAACATGTGTAACCATGCATGCCTCTTCTTCTTCTTAGCCACAGCATAACTCCTGCCGTGTGGTAATTAATGAGCAGCCTGCAGGGCATGGATAGCTTGAACCTGCTTTGTGCAGGGCACAGCACCTCATATTCTTCCCCCATCCTGAGCCTTCTCCTGCGAGTCCTTCCTCTGTCTCATCCCTGAGCTGAGTGAGATGGGGAGACTAAGCACGGAGTAGTGGCTGTGACTCACTCTGAGTGTTAGGAACAGCAGCAGCAGTGGAAGGAGCTGTGGCAGCCAAAGAGACTAACCAAGCCGGCTGCCTGCCCCACACTGAATTCTCTTACACTGCATATAGAGGGAGCTGGTGCATTATGTTGGCTTCATGAGAATCTCTGCCCCCTCTTATCTCTTTGTTTTAAAATTTAGAAGAGAGACTGATGGGGGGTTCCAGTGCTTCTTTAGCTCTTCTTTTGGCTATATGAGTCCTCTCCATGTCTACTCTGCCTGCTCCGTGGGGCTGGTTTGCTACACAAACTTTTTGTTAATGTAGCTGTACCTTGAACTTGAAAAGATGGGGAAATACTGATATAGATAGATGTCTAGATAAATAATTCTCTATAGGTATATGGACATATTAATTTGTTGCCGCAATAACATCCACTTGTGCAATATGACTCTATTTTAGAAGCTTGTTTAAAAATAGTGATGTTTGTAAAGAATTGGAGGTTTGGAAGCTGTACTTCAGTGCAAAAAAATGTAAAATCATGCATATGGGATACAAATTTCATCATCCCCTTATCAATTAGTGGGAAAAAAAATTGGAAGATGCCAAACAGGAAAGATACCTAGGAGCAATCATCTCAGATGACCTGAATTTTACCAGTCAGTTTAATAAAGCAGCAAGGATCCCTATCAGTATGCCTAAGGCGAGGCACCACCAGGAAGAAAAAGGTGATAAGATTGCCCTTGTATAGATCACTATTGAGACCTCACCTTGATTAGTATATTCAGTTCTGGAGTTTGTACATTTGTAAGGACATTGAAAAGATGGAAATAGTTCAAAGAAGGATGATAAAATGTACTCGCTGGAGAAAGGAAGAGAAAGTAGGATGTGGTAGAAACATGCAAATATATAGCATGTTGCAATAAAGTGATGCAATTTTCCATAGAAAAGAAAGTGAATTACAAAACAATCCTGCTATGGTGTTGGAGGGAGGAAAGCTTAGAGGAAATATTTAAAAAACACTACTTTATGATGAGGGTGGTATATGCCTGAAATAGCCTACCAGAAGAGGTGTCAAAATGTAAGCATGCTTGGGACAGATATAGTACAGGATTTGGAAGAGGGTGGGTAACCAACATTGGGGAAGCTGGATGTTGGCTTAGGTATGTTAAAATAAAGGTCAACAGACAAACTGCAAGTGACGCTTGTTTATCGGCATAACTTCATATGTTTGTGATTGGCTTTTGAGAGCTCTGGCCCCCTTCATCAGCTCAGTGTTTTTTGATTAACACTTGAAAGGTAATCACAAGTGTATCAAGTTAGCCCAATAAAAAGATATCACCTACAGCTTGTCTGTTGACTTTTATTTCTATCTATCCAAGTAGTCTAATATGGCAACCATGCTACTTAAGTCAAGATTTAGGCATGGAAATGTGTATGCTTATCCAGCCAGAATAGACCAGATCCAAAGAGGAGAGACAACAAAACTGCCATGGACAAGGAGTGATCCCTTGCAGGTAGTTACATTTATAGAGCTAACGGCTGGATGAGTATTAGAGTCAGGTAGAAGGAGACAACCAGGCACACTGGGTGGCCAGTGGGTCCTTATCTACAGACATCTTCTGTGCTGCTGGGCTATTAGGTTACTATGAGATGCAGACACTGAAAGGGAAGTTGAGAAAACGAAAAAAAAAAGTTATTTGTGAGAGCCCATTGGTCTGCTGACAGTAGGGTTCTAAAGGTCATGTCTGTCTGGTAGCTAATGTGCTCTATCTGGTTAAAGCAAACAATTGTCACTTCCTCTTTTTTTGTGTGTGTGGATGGCAGTCCTTTTCACTAGGAAGTAGAGATATACAATGAGAAGATTTTGGAAGAGCTTAAGCTCAGTGCACAGCCATTCTCTGCAATGATTAGGGTGATGCATTTTGCTGTTTTGACTTTTTTAAAGAGGACTGGGCTGATCATCGATAGTAAGTGATTACATAGCTTAACATAGGTTATTGAGGACAAGCTAGTCTTGTTTTGTTTTTTTTTTGGGGGGGGGGGGAACGAGGTGGGGTTTGAACTCCCATCTCAAAATATTATTGAATCTGTGGGGGAAACCCTGCAATGAAAATCCCCAAATGTTTTGAAATGGGAGTTTAAAATATAGCACTGAATCAGACTGTCAGGAGTGAATGGCATTTGTATGGTAACTTTAGTTAATTAGACAGGTGACTTTGTTGTCTGAATGAATCGGCTTATGATGTGATTACATTCCAGTCTGAGCAGACACTGAACTCCATTTGTGCAGTGCATCAGTTAGGTTGAAAAGTTGTCTCGTGGCATGGTTTTTAAATTAAGCACACCTTTTTGCCTTTTCCCGTCTTTTCCACATTACTGTGAAGGGGCTGCTAGGGAATCAGATTTTCCAGCTGCACACTGACTGGAAGTGAAGTTTTTCTACCAGAGATGGAACCTTTTAGCGCTCTTCAGCCAGGTCAGAGATTATCCATGCATGACATGATGGTTAGCTTCTCCCTGACCTTGGGCCTAAAATCTCTAGCTAGCACCCAATTCACAAAAGACCTGAACCTTGGATTGATGCACCCAAGGCAAAGAGCTGATGGGAAGCATATGTCCTGGGAAAATCAATCAGGTAGTATACAGGTTATCAGACAAACCCAGTGCCGCCCTTTTATATTTATTTATAGATAGCAGGATATTTAATCTTCCTGTTTGGGCAATAGCGAGAACACCATCATTTCCCAAATACTACATGACAACTTTCCATGGGCAATAACCCTCCCATATTGTATCAATCAAAAGGCCAAAACAGGACCATCCTCAACTCATTGTTCAGACCTTGTGCTTGGACCTTAGCCTAAAAGAGGCTGCACATTACCTCCTATTAGGAGGTATAGTAATAGACTCACCAAGCAAGACAATGTCTCTCTTCTTTGCTGAAACCTGATGTATTCCCCACCTGTGAAGCTGTTATGGGGATCATTTGTCTATTGTAAGGAACCTTCAACTTGCTGAGATAAATGGCAGGCCCTTGTTTAAATGTTATTTTGTTTTTGTGGCTTAAGATACTAAGCAGATTAGAAAAGAACTGATGAACTGGAGCTACTTCGAGGACTTTATTGTGTGAGCTTAAGACAGTACACAATTTTAGATGTAAGGAGTTAGGGGTGGGAAGAAGTAAAAATTAGTTTACTTTTTAATTTTGTTTTTTGTTTTTTCCCCATGAATTTCAGTCCGTTTAATGTTTTGTTTTCTTTATTTAATTAAAAAAAAATGAAATAAACTTTTTAAAAAACCCACAAAAATGGAAAAGATAAGAAATGGGGCCTCCCAAGGCCTCCCGTACCCACCCAAATAAATGCTGGGGCCAGGATCCTCCTTGGCTCCCACTTACCCAGTTGAGGATATCTGACAACAAGGCCTAGGCCAGGGCCAGAGCCTCGGCCTTACGTGGCTCTAGGCCAGAGTAGCTCACTGTGACCTCAGCCTAGGTCCTATGCAAGGCCCAGGCTTGGAGGCCTGGTTCCCCATGCCGGGGCATAGCCTAAGCCAAGGCCTGGTTCCAGACCTGAAGCAGGTGCCCTGTCTGGAGGCCGGGTCCCAATGCCTGGGCCTTGGCTCAGGTTCAGGCCCAGGCCCGGCCACAGAAGCCCAGGCCTCATAGGTCCGCTGCCTTTTTCGTCTTCATTTTCTTTCTTGAAATGATACTGTCTGCATCCTCCTCAGCAGAGGGTGCCATTTTGTTGTACTGCAGTCAAGCCTGGGCTTGGGCTGAGACCCAGGCGTAGGGACCAAGCCTGAAAGCAGCATTCTGAACAGATAAGCTTAAGTGGGATTGGGAAATTTCCCAGGCCTGGTCCTTTTTTTTTTTGAGTCTCGGCTGAGACCCCAATATCAGGCCAGGGCCTAGGCCAAGACCCTGGCATCGTACTCTGGCATAGGCTGGGGCCCCTGCTTTGGGTCTTGGCCTATTCCCTACTCAAGGCCCTGTCTTCAGGCCTAGGCCTAAGTTCAATGGGTAACTTTTTTTTTCCACCAATTTTCAAAACAAGATGAAATGCCGATGAAACTTAATCAGAATTTAAATCGCTCCATTTTGAAAACAACCCAAAATGAAATAGTAAATTTTGTCTCATTTCCTATTTCCTTTCTCCTGAATGCCCATCCCTAGTAAGGAGGCTATCTGATTGAATCTGGCATTGAAACTGAAGACTCAAATGTAATATTACACATATGTATATAGAAATAAGCTATCATATAAAGCACAAATCATACTCTGTTTAACTTTGCCTCTTGGTCCACTTTTTGCTAGCTCTGATCTGTCTTTGGAGGATTCAGCGAGACACTGCCTTGCTCTTACTGATCCTGGCCAGAAGTAAGAAAGAGCAGCAGACATACAAAAAAAAAAGGATTTTGTTTTTTTCATGATCTGTGCCTTTTAGATTTCAGTAATAGATGCTTAAAATGATCAAGTTGCACAATTCCTAGTTCTATTATTTCTCTTTTGGTCTTATTCCCAAGTTGTCAACTTTTATATATTTTCTCTCCTATTTTATGGAATAAAAGATATGTATTTTTAATCATGGTTGTATCCTCTGTTTTTAGAAATCTCCTTTCCGTAGTTCACTCTTCATATGTTCATGTTATACTGATTAGGGATGTGCATTTATTTAAAAATAAATGGTAATCTGAATTGAAATGGCCATTTGTGCTTTAGTTCATTTTACCATGAAAACCCTAAAAATTATCAGGGTCATTTGTTTCATTAAAAAGCATGCTATTTCAAATAATACACAATATTTGACGAAACGCAAACAAAAAAAATGAAAAAATCTCCCCAAACAAAATCCCAGTCAAAAATTACCTGAAAATGAAAGAGACGAACCGAAAGAAAGGTTTTGGCCTTGCTCATCCCTAGTATTCATACCTTGTGTATGGTGTGAGGATGTCGGGAGGAGTTTCTGGTGCAGAATGGAGTCCTCAATTTACTAATAATTCTGGGAAGCTTTGACTAAGAAAGATCTCTGAAAGTCTCTCTATACCATTATCTCTACTTTATTTTTATTTTAGTTTTTTGGTAATTTGGCTGTTTTACTGCAGTTAGATGAAAATAAATGGCACGACAAACTAGCAATATTTAGCTTGGGATAGGCAGTCTACATCAGATGGACATACTTTTTGACTCTTGCTTTAAAAAGGGAACCTGAATTGTTACTTGGGTCTTTTTTTTTTGGTGTTTGCTCTTTCTCCTTCCGAGCCAAGCTGAAAATCTCCTGGCCCATCACACTGGTTTCAGGAATGGATTTGGAACGTGCACTGATGCGACAGGTAAAGGTCGAGGTGTGCTTTTGCAGGACGCCAGACCGATGTCTGGAAATGATCCTCCTAGTCAAGGACTGAAAGCGTCATCAGCTCTGATGTTCCGAATGTTTTGCTCGGAGCCTCAGATTTCGTGCTGGGTGGAGTTGGAACGCAGCACTGAGCCAGCTCAGGATGTGATGATAGGCAGCCATTAGGCCCATATTAAGCTCCATGATTACAAGCCATGATGTACTATATAATTAATTCGCTAATATTGCTCTCAGCTTAGCTGCGTGTTTGATGGCACTTACATAGTAGATGCGGCACTTATTTTTTTTGTTGTTGTTGTTTAAAACAGATTTTATTGGCACATTATGCATGTTCCATATACAAAAAAGAAAACGTTCATATAGTCATTTACAGATAAACAAACAACCAGAAGCTGTAGCAGTGTCCAAGATAAGAACAGTTAAACCGTTATGTAAAATGCTGGAACATATCATAACCCCCTCCCCTAACCCACCCAGCCCCCCAGCTCCCTCCCCCCAAACTCTTCATATATATATATTGATATACAGGAAGAACCATTAAAGAGAGACTCACATTTTGTCACTCGGCTATATTTAAAGAGCACTCCTATAAGTACTAACCATTGAATCCTTTCCCCTAAGAATCGGCCACTTGGAAGCAACTAGCAGCTTTGGAAATAAAAAGCCGGGGTGCCTCGGGCGACTAGATAGCTATATGTCAAAAGGACCAGGCTGAGCCAGTCGTGGTGTGCCTGTCAGTGCATTGCTTCTTAAAAAACTGGGCACACAAGGCGGTGGGAGCCACACCAAACACTCATAGTTTGCAGGCTCTAAAATGTTTTTACAAATAAATCTCGTATGTACAGTGTCTGTGTCCTGGAACACACAGCTAAACTGAAGGAAGGCGACATGACGAATTTTGTAGTGAGACTATCATATGTCTCACTGGATAATTAATTTTTTTTTAAACAGGTTTATTAGAGCTTTTTTTTTTGTTTGTTTTGTTTTTAAACGGTGTAGTTTCACCATGGGGGGATGAGCTATTACTGTGTGACTGAGCAAGTTGCACAGCCAGACCTTTCCGATAAGGGGCATCTCTGCACTAAAGACTGAAATGCCAGATTCTTTGTTGGCCGTTAAGTAGGCTTCGCTATAAACCACCACGGAGCTTCAGAAATTAAATTAATTAATACTCTCAGACTGCGTGCAGTGTGTTGCCTGGCGGTACCAGTAAACAAACTGAACTCCCTTCTCAAGCGTGCAAAAAAAAAAAAAAAAAAAATTGCAGGTCCGTAGCCAGGGCATAGCTAGTTCTAACACAAGGCAGGTGATATTATTTCAGACATACCCACCGGTGTAGAGGTACTATAATAATATTTATTGATCAGAATATTATATAATTAATACAACAGTATAGATGCAGCACACCAGCTGTGCTTGCATCTGCAGAGAAGCAAAACAACTTTGCCATTTTGGAAAGTCGGCATTGTTAAAATGCCTTTAGAGTGCAATCAGTGTAAATCCATCCCTGGAAAGTAGCTTTTAAGCTGAAATGTATTTTCTCTGTGTTATTTGGGGGCTGGCGTATTCCTTCCTTGAATGTCCTTTAATCCTCTTTGAAGCCTATCAGGGAGTTGTTGCTGGTGCAGTTAACTCACAGAAAAGCTCCAGTGGGGCTCAGTTCATCACTGCGGAACTGGCCAAGCCCTGACTCTTAGAGAAAATTGTGAATTTGATCTAAAAGTTATTTTCTGTTTCAAGGTGCTGCCGTATTTGAGAGTTTAAAACCCCCACAAAGAATTTCCAGACCTGCCAAGTGACAATTTATGGGAGAAGAATTTTGATCGTTCCTGGGTTTTGAATTCACATCCCAGTGCATTTTGGTATTTGAGGTCAGCACTGGTACAGATACCAAAATGTATCAGGAGAGGCATTTAAAAAGTCAGGGCTGGCCTTTCACCTCCCTCCAGAAACGGAGTCACTTGGGAAGCCCAGGGGTCAATTTGTCCAGTTAGAATAAGGAGAGCTGCATGTGCAGCCGGGTCGTCAAGTTGCTACCTGAGATCTACGCTGACCGGCTAAATAAAACCTGCAGCTTGGGGACCACTGCCCTTTTCTGCCTGGCCAAATGTATGCGCACTCTGAATTTGGGTGGACAGATTTATCTGGCTGAGGGAGGAGGGGAGATTTTCAGAGGTTTACCAGGCTAACTTCTGAGGTTAGCAGGGTAAACCTTTTGAAAATCCACCTGTCTGTTTCAGCATAAGCTACAAAGTGGAAGTGACTCTTTCAGTGGTCAGACAATTCGCCCTCACATTTCATGGAGGAAAGAGTTGGAGGAGGAGGGAGAAGACATCGTGATATATTTCCTGAATGGGCGACCAAAATAATAAAGGGGAATGGAACAGCTCCCCTATGAGGAAAGACTAAAGAGGTTAGGATTGTTCGATATTTATGCATATTATTTGAAACCCATGTTTTTCTGTAAAGCCTGTTGCTATTAATTGTTTTACTGTTTATTTTATACTGTTACATGTAAAGCCTGTTGCTAAATTAATGTTTCACTGTAAACCGAGGTGATGTATTGCTATACGTACCGCGGTATAGAAGAACCTATAAATAAATAAATAAATAGGACTTTTCAGCTTGGAGAAGAGACGGCTGAGAGGGGATAAGATAGAGATGTTTAAAATCATGAGAGGTCTAGAACGGGTAGATGTGAATCGATTATTTACTCTTTCGGATAATAGAAAGACTATGAAGTTAGCATGTGGCACATTTAAAACTAATCGGAGAAAGTTCTTTTTAACTCAATGCACAATTAAACTCTGGAATTTGTTGCCAGAGGATGTGGTTAGTGCAGTTAGTATAGCTGTGTTTAAAAAAGGATTGGATAAGTTCTTGGAGGAGAAGTCCATTACCTGCTATTAAATTGACTTAGAAAATAGCCACTGCTATTACTAGCAATGGTAACATGGAATAGACTTAGTTTTTGGGTACTTGCCAGGTTCTTATAGCCTGGATTGGCCACTGTTGGAAACAGGATGCTGGGCTTGATGGACCTTGGTCTGACTCAGTATGGCATGTTCTTATGTTCTGATGTTTTGGTTAGTATAGATGTCTCCAGGATAGCGTGACTAGGGTTTGCTTGAGAAAGTCCCTGTTTCTGGTCACTTGCTTGAGAAGACTCTCCGCTTTCTTTTTGTATACTTGTTTTTCCCCCATTGGGCCTGTGGAGACTGAGCTGAAAAATAGAAAGTTGTGACTCAGCAAAATCTGAGCAAAACAAATCATGCAAGCAAGAGTTATGGTATGGAAGTAACTATTGTCCAAAACAGCAACCTCTATTATCTTTGCAATCCTAGAAACTTACAGGTCAGGGCAATACAGTGTGCTCGGCTAAGCGCATGACTTTATTGGCGCCTGCATGCATCCAAAACACCTCAGGCAATAAGGGGATTAGTGTGTCCAAAACGCGCATCCAAGCAAGTACAAAGCTAATAGCGCTCATCACATGTAAATTCATTTTCACTGAGCTATTAGCTATTACCCCCGATGCTAAAAAAATGAGCGGCTGACGTGCACATTTTTACTGTCAAAACCTTTACAGAAAAGCAGGAAATACTACTTTTCTGTAGTTCCTCTGACTTAATATTGTGGTGATATTAAGTCGGAGGAACCTAAAAAAGGAGAACAGGAAAAAAAAAAGTGTTGCCGGCAGTCAGGTTAGGAAAACGGATGCTCAATTAACGAGCATCCGTTTTCCTAACCTGTGGCTGAGCATCCATTTTCCTAACCCACTGTCAGCCACCTCTCCTGGGCTCCCGATGCCAAGGAGACGCTAGGGACGCAAATTTTCCCTAGTGTCTCCTTTCTACCATGACAGCCTATTTAAATATTAAATCAGGTGCCCGGGAGAGGTGGATTGGTGTGCGTTAAGAGAGTGGGCACTCAATCATCAGTGCCCATTTACCGCGCACCGATATTGCATTGGCCTGATAGAGCATGACAATAGATGATCACAAGGCCATCCAGTCTGCTCAGTTTCATACAGGCCGAGAGCCTACTGTAGCCAACTCTACCCATAACCCTTCTAATTAGATAAAGCCAGTACCAGTTGAAATTGGATTATATCATTATTGTATGGTTTTTTTCTAAAAAACATGACTTCAGATACAGGAATTAAGTGTACTTTCATTGTTCGGTGCAGCCCGTTTTTTACTGGACGAGCATTCCAGCCTTGTTTTGAAAGTTTTCTACATTGACAAGTTTGGTGGCTCTTAAAGCAAGCTTTCAGAATATGTCAGCTAATGTATTTTTAGACATTTGAGGACTAATAATTCAAACCCACATGAGCAGCCTTTTCAGAATGTGCTGAAATCTGTATTTATTTATTTTATTTATTTATTTATTTATTTATTTATTTATTTATTTGTTTGTTTATTTATTTATTTAGAGGTTTTTATATACCGATGAACGGTGGGAACATCTCATCCGTTCACATTAAACAAAAGTCAGCAAACAAGCGCTTTACAGTGAAACAATGAACATGTGACAATACAGATATAAAATTGAACGGTTTACAATTGTAAGGCAAAAAAATATAGGACATGTAGGGTAAAATGTATATAACTATTTACAAGGAAGTCGTGGAGGTCAGAGGTGGGAATAGGCGTCAAGAGGGGGAGGTGTGCTGATCGGAGTATGCTTGTCTGAAGAGGCATGTTTTCAGGTACTGTTTACATTTTTTTGGGCAGGCTTCTTGACGTAGGGAGGAGGGGAGATTGTTCCAGAGGGCGGGTGCAGCTAGGGGAAAGTGCCCGAGCTTTAGTGGAGCTGAGCTTGGAGTCCTTGGGTGATGGGATATGAAGTGTCTGTCTAATGTTTGATATTTATTAATGTGACCCATTTCTTCCTTGTAAAACTTTATTTTCAAGCCTTTCTCTTGTTTTGAGGGGTTTTTTTTTTCCTTATCCACCTCACCCCCACCTTTTCTTATTAATGAATGAAGCAAAAAAAAACCCACCAGTAATTAGGGTCCACGATAATCCCTCTAATTGCAGTAAGAACCACTTGTTGTGCTGGGTTGCTTCAAAGGATTCCCATTCCAGTGCTTGGGAAATTGTATGAGAGTGCCGAGAGGGGAAGATTTATTTTGGATTAGTCATTTCATCTTGGACTAAAACAAATTTCAATAGGACTTTATAGCTTTCACAGGGCACTGGATAAAAGAGTCTAGGTGGCATTAGCGGTTTAAATGCCCCTGAAACATGGATTAAAATGTGTCGCTACCGAGCTGAAAGAGAAATGAACTGCTGAGCCTTGTTGGCTGCCTGTTCCCTGGGAGGACAGGGATGTATTGACTGCAGCGTCCCTCTGCTGACAAAAGTGCTAGAATGGGATGCAAAGTTCTGGATGGTTCTCTCGGGGCTTGACCTCATCAAACAATGACTGTGATTTCCTAATAATGTGACTTCCTGAGAAGAAACACATCCCAGGTCCTGAGGTATTTTCACCCTGTTGTAAATGATCCTTTAAAAGAAAAAAGACTTGTAACCAAGCGGAGACTCGTTTTTTAAAGCTTTAATCTAATGAGTGGCTCGTCTCTGGTCTGTAACCATTCTAGAGCTATGAGCCTGATATGCTATAGGTTTTCTCCCGGTTTTTTTTGTCTGTACTGAGCCAATGAAAGAACTGAACCTCTTCAGGGTCAATGCGTGCCAGGTCCTCCTCTGCGCTGGTTTAAGACGAGAGAAAAGGTAGCAGACTAGACAGATACATTTTACAAGGCGCTACCTTGTGAGATAAAAAAAAAAAAAAAAAGGTAAACGGCATTTTCAGACACCCTGTAAAAGTATTTTATCTATGGGAATCTTTGCTTTTCTGAGATCAAGCAAAAATATTAAGAAACTGAGCTCATGAAGGAGGTGGTTTTCCGGTCAGTCAGTGACAAGTGGAAAGGACAAAAGCTATAAAGCAAAACTAAGGCCCTGAAGTGACTCACACTTACCAGCACTGTTTTGGAAGCCAGGCCAATATTTCTATTACTAATTATTTACAACAGTGTTTTGGGGGGCTGAGCATAACACTGAAAGCATGGGTTTGCCATGAAGGTTACTACAGCACCCAATCCCTGCTGTTTTGGGGTGCACCAGCCTCCTACCACTGTTCCATCTAGTTTTGAATAGTACAGTCCTGAGGCATCTTACTATCTGACAAAGTAAAAACCAGTGTAAAGCGGCAGGACTAGCCAAAAGATCTGATTCAACTGGTAGGCAGGCCTGGATTTGTCACCAGGCACACAATGCCCTGTGCCTAGAGCGGCAGTTGTCTGGGGGGGCGGCAGGCAGAGAAAAAAAAAATATCCTGCCTCCAGCAGCAAAAAAAAAGCCTGTGCCGCCTCTCAGATATCATGTCAGACCTCGCATCTTGTTTTCAGCTTGTTTCCCACGGCGGCTTCTCTCAGCCCGTTTCAGCAGCAGCCGCTCCTCTGCGCCACCAGCGGTGGCCCTCTCATACTGCCTCTCTTTCAGCAGCAGCAGTAGATCTTAGGCGGTCACACTCATGCCCCGCCCCCGCCTTCAGCGGCAGCCGAAAACCATGTGACCCGCCTCCACTCACCGGCGCTGCTGCTGCGAGGGTTTTCTGTTCTCCACAACAAAAACTAGTTATTTAAAAAGCAGCATCGGGGCCTTGCCGCTCGCCCCTTCCCCAACTCTCCCAGAGCTTCAACTCCCAGACCCTGCTCTCCTGGGGCCTTAGCCACTGCCTGTATTGCTCCCTAACCACCAAAGTAAGTAGAAACTTTTTTTTTCACTTATGCGAGTCAGTGACTGTGCATGTGTGTCACCATGCATGCAAATGTGTGTGACATACGGGCCGATACAATACAGTGCGCTCCATCGGAGTGCACTGTATTGTATCGGCCATTGGACACGCGTTTTCGACGCGGCCATTGGACATGGCCATTGGACATGCGTTTTCGACGCGCTAGCATTATCCCTTATTCAGTAAGGGGCCGAAAACGTGCGTCCAATCCCCCGAACCTAATAGCGCCCACAACATGCAAATGCATGTTGATGGCCTTATTAGTTATTCCCGCACGATTCAGAAAACAAAATGTGCAGCCAAGCCGCACATTTTGCTTTCAGAAATTAGTGCCTACCCAAAGGTAGGCGCTAATTTCTTCGGGCACCGTGAAAGTGCACAGAAAAGGAGTAAAAACTTCTTTTCTGTGCACCCTCCGACTTAACATCGTGGCGATATTAAGTCAGAAGTCCCGAAGAGTAAAAAAAGTAAAAAAAAAATTTAAAAAAAATTTGAAGTCGGCCCGCAGCTGTCGGGTCGAAAAGCGGACGCTCAATTTTGCCAGCGTCCGGTTTCCGAGCCCATGGCTGTCAGCGGGCTTGAGAACCAACGCCGGCAAAATTGAGCGTCGGCTGTCAAACCCGCTGACAGCCGCCGCTCCAGTCCAAAAGGAGGCGCTAGGGACGCGCTAGTGTCCCTAGCGCCTCCTTTTGCCTGTTTTTACCGCCGGGCCTCTCCCGCGTTTTTACTGTATCAGCCCGTTAGTGAGTATGAGTGTAACACCACCCTGGTGTGCATTTCCTGCACGGTTGGGACCATAAATTAATTTGTAAGTTCTTGGCGGCAGGAACCCTGGCTTGCTCTTTTCTCTGCCCCTTTCCCCAGGGTGTGGATCCTTAGGCTTGGGGGGGAAAGGGTTCCTTTCGGATCTGTTTGATTTTGTTGGCTAATTTCGATGTTGTCTGGCATGTAATTAATTCTCTTGTATGTAGGACATACCCACCAACATGGAGGCTTTTATACTGCACTCAGAAATATTTTGTGATGACATCACGTGAAGAAGGTGCTTGAAAGTAGATTCGTATAATTTTCCATGGGGGCAGTCCACTGGACGTCCCCCCCTCCCATCAAAATGAGCTGCTAATTCACTACAAGCACTACAGGGAACAAGTGTCCCAGATTCACCTACTAGAATCCTGGTAACCTTTACCCTCCGTCCCTCCTTCCCACTGGGAGGTCAGCAGCACTTCTGACCTGTGTGTGAGGCCTCTGCCACATTCAGGCTGGTGTTTGAATGTGTCGGGCTGTGAAATCAGCGGGGTCCGCGTGTTCAGATGTCAGATTGGAAGCTGGCAGAATGAGGCACACACAGGGGAAAACCACTGCTCTCCTCCTGTCGGTGGAAGGGGAAGGAAGGTGAGAATCACGCAAAATTTGGTTCAGTGCACCACAAGGCGTGAGCAAACTAAAATAAAAAAAAGGTTGAGAAGCACCCTTACATTATTTCTGTTTTCAGTTGGTCAGTGTGAATTTCATTGGTAATGTCCTTACCTGGGGGGAGAGGGCGCAACACCACCAACAGTGCCCGGGGGTGACAGAAACCCAAATCAGTCCCTGCTGGTAGGCACTCCAAATAGCGTCAAGATCCCTGCTCTTGATTCGTGTTTCTTTATCCGATTCCAATCCTGGAACTGCTTTTCATCCCGAGGAAAGATTAGGGTTTTAAGTTTTGGACAGCAGCTTCTGCTAAGCTGCTCTCAGTCTGATGGATCCAAGCGAGAGAACATGACGCGGGCCACAAGCTGCTACGAGTAACATAGGCAGATAGTACTAACGACTGGCGCGTAAACTCGAAAAAGGATATTAAAAAGCAAAAACGGGCTGCGGCCATGTTAAAAGATACAAACCTTGTATTCCAACAAAAACAAGAGTCTGAAAATAGAAGAAGAGCAGCATATATCAGGAGTAAAATAAACGTGAAGATCTAAGGAAGGGTGAAAGAGGAGGCAAAGGAAGGGGGTACGACAAACCTAGTGGATGTTGTTGCTTGAAGCTTCCCCGCTGAAGCCCTTTCCCTGGAGAAAAACAAGAGCAATGCCAAGAGAATAGCAGCAGGCTGGCCACATTTGATCAGAACGTGCCATGAGAAAAACACAGGGAGGAAAGAAACAACAGAATAAGCCCCCTCCCAAACTCCTCCTCTCCCCCCCCCCCCCCCAAAAAAAATAATTCTAAAAGCTGAAAAGGGAACCATTTTCCTACTTTGTATGCGGCTGTTGAGTAGACTGACCCCTCGCTGAGCTAATGGGCATCATTTTTCGTTCCCTGTTAACATCCTTCCATCTGCTGCCAGTGATACTTGGCACCTTGAGGCACTGAAAACACATTGGAGCAGACGGTCTGCTGGATTATTTTCAGAACCTGGGCTCCTGGCGCCAGGTGATCAGTGCTATGTTTAATTCATGGGGCCGGGCAGGAGCCTCTCACAGTGGTAAACGGCTCCTTATGCAGAGCCCGGGCCTCGGGAATTCCCCGCGGGGCAGGCGTAATGCAATGCCAGTTGACAGAACAGCACAACGGCCCAGAAGCGCCAAACTGCGGAGGACGTCCTGGGGACTGAGTGCACGGTGCTGCATACGGGAGGCTGAAGAACCATCTCTTGGTGAATTGGCCCAATCATAGTTTTGCGCTTCTGCCAGAATGCCTTCTGGCACATTTTTCCAGATCAGAATTGTTTTTAGCTACAGTAGTGGTGAAGGATAACGTGAATGTTTCAAACGTACTGGGGAGGGTCCCAAAATCACCGTGTAGACATAGTTATTAGGTAAGCAGAAGGAGGTCAGACTCGTTACATTTTCAACACAGCTCTGTGTGAAAAAGGAATGCCATAAAGCGGTGATACACAACCTCTCTCATTCAGGGAGCCATTTTAGCGATAAGCTGTGTCCCAAAGCTGCTGTATTCAAATGCTTTTCAGTTTCTGCAACGAGATGTTAGCTCTGTTTTTTATTTTATTGTTAAACATTCAAAATGTCTGCGGTAGTAAAAAGACAAGCCGAGGACCTGCAAGGGCCACATGTCACTCCTGAGTAACAGCTGAAATAAGACTGAAACAAGCGGCTTCCAGTAATAAAGACTGAAGAAAAACACAGACATTGTGCAGACGAGCAAGGAGAACCCTGCCAGAAACAGGATGCTGCTGGATAGCAATGTCCCTAAGAATGCCAAGTGCAAGGAGATAATTTTCAAAGGAAAATATCAATGTAACATACTGTCATAGCAATTTACCCTCTTTAAATTCACTCAACACAGGAAAAACTACTGACAATTCAGTAGCATATGTTGTAGCAATTTTCTTTGAAAATTGAAAATTGTTTTGAAAATTGGTACAATATATTGAATTGTCAATAGGTTTTATCTGTGTTAAGTGCCCTTCATGCGGGGAAATGGACTTTTGAAAATTGCTGCAATACTAATTTACATTTACATTTTCTTTTGAAAATTGCCCTGATACTGTGGCGCAGAAAGCCCTTTCTGAGTGGCACAGGGTTGATGAAATGATTAAATTAGGTTTGTCTCCCCTCTGTTATCTTAGGCCTTGAGCTGTAAGCATGCTTTCATCATGGCAGTCCTCATAATGTTGGCTGTGTTAAACTGTGATGCAGACTGGGTTAAGGCAACTTTATCCAAAGTAGAAAAGAGCTAAAAAGTGTTTACATGGGAGTCCTTTTGCTACCTAGGAATGGACATCATGCCCCGCCCTGGTATTTCATGCCCAGCGTGGTGCCTAGGAGCTGTGCAGTCCATGTCCAATATTGCTGCCCAGGAGGAGCAGTTGGCATGAAGGACATTTTCATATCGCCCACTTGGCCATGGCAGCAGTGCCAGCCCCCCTCCCCCCCCCCCCCACTCTCACGTCTTTGTAGACAAATACCAAGTATCAGCTGTAAATGAAAGGTATTGTAGCCATTTTGTATTAGGGCAGGGTAATTTTCAAATGCATTTACACACATAAAACAGCTTTTTGAAAATTGCCGTAGCGGCGGCGCACACCCAAGAAACACGCAGAAGCGATTTCACGCATACTTTTACACATTCTTGAAAGAGGCGCTTCCCAGGGGAGGGAGTGGAGTTGGGGCAGGGAAACTCCAAATGTTTGCACAGAAATGTCCACATACACATTTACACCCGCACCCAAGAAGACATAAATGTGTGAACACCTATCTGCTGATTTTTTTTTTTTTTTTTTTGTAAGTTTTTATTTTATTTTGCATGAAAAACAATGTTACAACACATGACGAGGTCCGGGTTCCATACATGTACAGTGGAACAGACTATAAGCACAAAATACCCAACTAACTGTCACCCACACCGAGGAGCCATACCACCCCAACCATATGGACAAATGCCATATGATCATGGGGAGGAGTTCCGTTTCTGCAAATGTCAAGGAAAATGGCTATAAGTTACTATATAGATGGTATATGTCCCCGGCCCGATTACACCGAATGATCCCTACTATCTGCTGATTTTTGAAGCGGCTTTACACGTGTACTGTATCGGCCTGTATGTGCTTAATGAGCTTTGCCTAGCAACCAAAATGATAAGGAGCATGGAACGGCTGCCCTGTGAGGAAAGGCTAAAGAGGTTAGGGCTCTTCAGTTTGGAGAAGAGACGGCTGAGGGGGGATATGACAGAAGTCTAAAAATCATGAAAGGACTTGAACAAGTTAATGTAAATCGGTTATTTACTTTCTCAGATAATAGAAGGACCAGGGGGCACTCCATGAAGGTAGCAACTTTGATGCAACTCCAACATTACTCTCTGCATCAACGGCAGGGGATGGCAGGAAATTTGAATCAAACAGTTACCAACAAGGGCCCTGAACTTGATGGTTGATGAAACAGATAAGGATGGGAAAATAAGTGTGGAAGCTTGCTGGGCAGACTAGATGGGCCGATTGGTCTTTTTCTGCCGTCATTTCTATGTTTCTATGTAAGTAATTCATTTAAAACAAATCAGAGAAAATTCTTTTTCACTCAGCTCATAGTTAAGCTCTGGAATTCATTGCCAGAGGATGTGGTTACAGCAGTCAGTGTAACTGGGTTTAATAAAGGTTTGGATAAGTTCCTAGAGGATAAATCCATGAACTGCTATGACGGTAATTAATACTCTATAGTAACTTGTAATCTATCTAATATTTGGGTACTTGCCAGGTACTTGTACTTGGATTGGCCACTGTTGGAAACAGGATACTGGACTTGATGGACCCTTGGTCTGACTCAGTTTGTCATATCTTATGTTCTTATGTGTAGCTAAAATCATGTGGACTGAATCATTTATAGCTGTGCTACATCATTACATTAAAGGGACACTGTCCCCTTCAAGAGACTCAATAAAACCGAGGGTGTTCTTTCAGTCTTTATATACACTATTTTTTTTTTATAGTAGACATTTTTAGTAGAAATTCTGTGTGCGAATGGATGTGTCTGTACACACACACACATACACACACAGAATTTCTATATCTAGCTTTAAACAAGCTAGGAGGAGTGTGCATTGTACAAATCAACTCCTCTTGTACCTTTCATCGATTCAAACAGCAGAACATCATCAGTGATGTCAACTTTGCTGTTCGTACCTCCTACTGTGTATATAACCCCTCCCCCCCCAAGCCTACTGCAAACCCCACTATGAGTTAAAAGTGCCCCCTCTTATAGTGGTATAAATAGTAGAGTGGCATTTGTTCTCTACAGAGTGTCTGTCTCTCTCTCTCGCTCACAACCGGTAAGACATGATGCTGTTTCTGGCATTAAAACCCATGTTACTCTATTGCTAGTTAATGCAAGCGTTACAGCTTTATCGCATGTGTTAAGGCCCTAATGTGAAATGTTCAATGACCCTGTAAGTTAGCCAGATAAGTAGCTCCTCCCTGGAATGCCTCTTTCCTGCCCACCTCTTATCTGGCTGTCTACTTAGCCAGATAAATACGTATCGGGTTAAGTGGCGGCCGCTGAACAGGACCAAATATTCAGCTGCTGCTACTTAGCTACTTATCCGGCTAAATATCAGCCTCCCAGTGGTTAGCAAAATGATATGGCCACTACAATAATTTCCAAGAGCATGCAAGACTTCAATTTTAATTAATCAGTAACAATTGAAGGAGACTGTTTTCCTTTTCCCAAGCTGAAGTGTCCTGTGGTTTTACTGATTTGTTCCCCTTAACGTTTCAGGTGGTTGATTACTTATATCCTATGCTGTAGCTGTGATATACTACTCTGGGTTCCAGGCAATGGCCACCTAGTGCAGCACCATTTCATGACTGGCTGATCTGATTGACAAGAGCTTACAGTTTCTGTTTCAGTCAGTTCTTTTTTACACCAGGATTTGAGTCTAATAGGTGCACGTCTCTGATAAGAAGAGGCAGGGCGACTGAATGAATTACTGCCCAAACGTCTGCTGTCATCAGATACAGAATGTTATCCATCTGGTGCCAGGAGGATGAAATACGAGATAAAGCCTTACAGTTTTCAGCCCAGGGCCTGCATCTGGTGTTTGATCCATGCCCAAAGCTACGAAGCATGTTCCCAAAAAATTGGAATACCCAAACAAACAAATGGGGTGCTCCTTGCTCAAATGTAATCTCAATAAAATACAGAAACAAGCTGCTAGACAAAAGTAACTCAGCACCGACAGCTGGAAAATGATTCTATGAAAAAGGGGAGTATGAGAAAGCCACTATCACCACATGGTGTTTTGACAGTCACTGGTCCTCTCTATCATTTACTCCCAAGTGTACTCGCTCTTTCTAAATATTTTTCCTAAAATATTGGAGACGTGAATTTCCAGCATAACACAAAATTGGCATCTTTCAAAGAGCATTGTTATTAATCCTCTAGTTAGTTAGCTCAAGCAGTACAGTATGTGGGGTCCCTGGCTGAGTGAGAGGGGCTAATATGAAGACACCAGCAGAGCGTAAGCACCCCTGAGGAGCAGTGAGATTTATAAGGACCTGTGTATGCACTGCTTTGTACTGTGTATGCAAAATATAAACAGAGAAATAATCTTCCTAGATGCATTTTCTGAACACAAAAGGTCTTATTTTGGGTTCACATTTTAGCATTAGTTGGTGCAAATTCGTGGAAGCAAAGCACTGCAGATAGGTGGCTACTGACAGACAGACAAACCTACCGAAATGAATAGGTGCTTTCGTAATGAATGAAATGCAGCAAAACGAGAAACCCTCCTATGGCAACACACACATTGATATACTGTACTTAGTAATGGGACCCACTGTCTTGCATTTTGAAATGTAGTTTCATGGATATGGTTTCTGCCCCAGGACTTTTGCACAATTCTTCAGGCCCTTGTCCTTGTAGGTCTGGACTACTTCAATGCCTTATATGTTGGTTTTCCAGCCACTGTGCTGATAAAGCAATGTACGCAGTTAGTCCAGAACGCTACAGCAAGAATTTTGATGGGCACGCAAATACGCGAGCACATCACTCCCCCCCCCCACCCCCCCCATGTTGATAGTGGTTACCTATTAAATGGCAGACCCAATTTAAGCTGACCTCTTTAATACATAAGATCCTATAGGGTGACTCTAGCCCCCAGACTAATGCAGTCTTAAGAATCTATAAACCTACCAGGATGCCGAGATCAGCAAATAGAAACTTGCTTGAAGTTCCATCTATCGAGCTGGCCGATCTCGAATTTACAAGGGAAAAAGCCTCCTCAGCTGCTGGCTCACTTCTCTAGAAATCGTTTCCTGGTCGGTTCCATAGGATACCATGCAGGAAGACTTTCAAAAAAAGCTTTGAAAACACATTTGTTCATGCTGGCATTGATTCAGGAAGAACCATCCAGGTAAGGGCCAAGCCTTCTAGGAATTTGAGCAGGCTTTGTTTGTCGGTGTGCAGAGATTTTTCTCCGATTTCTTGTATTTGTTTTAAGACTGTTGTTTTATGCACGAGATTCTTGTACATCGCCTCAAACCTTTTTACATGTGTGGCTTTTATAAATTCTTTTAACTCAATTTAAATAAAATAAATATCAACATTTTGTTTACACTGTTAGCCTGCGTTTGGCCGCGCGTTTTCGATGCGCTGTTTTTACCCCTTATACAGTAAGGGGTAATAGCCCTATTGGTTATTCCCGCGCGATCCAGAAAGTAAAATGTGCAGCCAAGCCGCACATTTTACTTCCAGAAATTAGCGCCTGC